>NC_143053.1:183544545-183847575 GCF_052426305.1 Pelodiscus sinensis | reverse complement strand
AAGAAATTCCAGGGGGAGCACGAGGTGACCCCCCCCATCCCCCAGTCAGCCTCGTTTAGGAACCACTGCTTTACACTGTACTGCTGTGACCAGCTTGCCAGGCCCTGTCCCAGGCTCCAGCCTGCACTTTTACCAGCACATACAGATAGGGTCACACCCAGCTGCAGTTATATGGACACTGTGATCAATTCTGCACAGGAGGCTTCAGCTAAGGAACTTCTTAGCTACTCAGGCACACACTGATCACTCTGGTGCATAAATCTAAAATTATACTGGCTTGTGCTACACACAGACCTGTACAGCAAAAGCTCATAAAATCCCCCCCCCCCCACACACACACACAGCAGAGAGAATATATACATCAGCTCTTTGCCTGAAGTTATGACTCATAAACACACTGGTTTTAGATCAAACAAAACCAAGTTTGTTAACTATGAAGAGGGGCAGCCTGTGACTATAGGCCGACTTGGCTGCCGCCTAGGGCACTGCCTTCAATGGGGCACCCAGGGTACCCGATGATGACATCAGTCCATTGACAGCCTTGCCGGCGGCGGGCGCCGATGGCGTGTTCCGCCTGGGGCGCCAGTTGCCGCAGCCCTCCTCAGGCCTCTGCTGACTACGACAGATATATTTTAAGTGGTTGTAAGAGATAGCGATCAGATCAAAGCAGATTACCCAGTAAATAAAACATGCAAATTAAGCTTAATGTACAACAAAGACAGGATATGAATAGCAGAGTCTCACATTAAGGCTGTGTCTAGATTACATCCCTCTTTCAACAGAGGGATGTAAATTATATACTTTGAAATTGCAAATCAAGCCAGGATTTGAATTTCCCGCACTTCATTTGCATAATCCAGTCATGGCATTATATCGAAAAAGCTCCATTGTGAAAGTAAAACCGTGGTCCAGACACAGTTCTTTTGAAAAGGGCAGGCTTTTTCAAAATATCCTGTAAACCTAGCAGACCTGGATGAAAGAATTTGCTGGAGCAGGGAAGGTCTCCTACCACCAGCAACCCCAGCCTGCCTCTCCTCCCCCGCCACCAGCTCCTTTGACCCACTGCTGGCTGGGTGACATGGCTGCCCGTGCCCCGTTGCTGGTATGACAGCGTGCACCAACCCCACTGCTAGGTGGCACATGGCCCTACCTGATCTGCCCTGGTCCCAGCTAAGTTGCAAAGGTGGCACCAGCCCCACTGCTAGCCAGCACACAGCCCCGACTGGGCTGCTACGGCACCAGCCCTGCTGCCAGGCTGACATGCCTGGGCTGTCCCGGCCATAGCTGGGTTGCCAGGCTGCCACTGCCTCACTATCACAACCCCACTACTGCTGCTGGGCTGCTGAGCCGGGGCCCCATTACCACCAGCCTCACTGTGCACAGGGCTCTCAGCTGTTGGCCCTCCTGCTTCATGGCGCTCTCATTTAGGAACATCAGTGGTCTGGTAGGACCACGGATGTTGCCAGACGGAAGAGTCCCGGTTTTGGGTCGTGCAACCTATAGTTCTAATGGGCTTCACAAAAGTCCCAGTCAGTCCCTTTTGGTCACAGCAGCATAGGCTCTTGGGGGCTGTGCAGGGATGGCAGGGCCTCAGCCTCCGAACTGAACATCTTTCTTACACAGAACAAAAATATTGCAATAGACCTAAGCACAAAATAGCAAAATTATCATTGATGCCTGGTGGATCTCCATGCATTTCAGTGCTGTTGCATGGATGCAAATGGCAGCAGAATTTGGCTCATTTCCATTAGTAATCAGAACATAAAACTGTGAATGGTGATTGTATAACTAGGGCCACAGTAATTTGACTTTGCTCCAAAAACAATCTTAAAATAAGTTTTTGTGGGAAACAAAAGCTTTTAATTAGTGCTTGTATTCTATTAGAATACATATTCATAGATTTTAAAGGGCACAAGAAGTCATTATAAACCTCTGGCCTGATCCCATTCTGTTATGTTGTTATTCATTTCTTTCTCCTGCCTCTCTGGATTTTAGATGTAATTGAACCCACCAGTTATTTTAGGATTAGTGGTTAGGCTCTTCAGTTATGGACGGGTGGATTTCCCAAAAACCTGCCTAACGTAGGATGTTCAGTTGTGTTACTGCCACCAAAAGGTGATTCAAATTCACAAGCTTTGCTTGAATGGAAAGGGCTAGTAAGAAGGGTTCAGTAAAAATCAGTATTTACTTACCTCTTTGAACTTCTTTGTTGGTTTTTTTTTGTCCTTTGTTTTTTTACAGAGTGCAAAAGGATAGAAAGATTAGACGTTGTGTTTGTGATAGATGAATCAGGAAGCATAAGTTCCGAACAGTACGAGACCATGAAAGAGTTCATGATCACTTTGGTAAAAAAATCTGATGTCGCTCCAGACAGAGTTCAATTTGGAGCAGTAAAATATTCTGATGAACCAACAATGCTTTTCTACCTTAACGAGTACAATGCAAAATCCAAGATTGTGGAGGCTATCCAGAAAGACACATCTCGAGGAGGCTCAACGTATACAGCCAAGGCAATTGCCTACGCAGAATCTCTATTTGCTAAGGAGCATGGTAGCCGCAAAGACAAGGGAGTTCCCCAGATTCTTATAGTGATAACAGACGGTGTCTCCCATGATACCGCACAGCTCAATGACACAGCCAAGAGATTAAGAGACAAGGGGATTATTATCTATGCTGTTGGGATAAAAGACGCAAATTCTGGTGAGCTTTTGGGCATGGCTGGTTCAGAAGACAAATATTTCTATGTGGATACATTTGAAGGACTCAAAAACACATCAGTAGTAGTATCTGATACAGTATGTGATGATTCAAAACCAGGTAAGTGTTTGTTTTACTATTCTAGACCATTTAAACTTTCCTCATTTTATTTAAAAATTGGCAAAGAAGGGGAGGCAGATTTCTAATATTTCAAAGCAAACAAAAAAAAATCTGAAGTGGGTTGTGCCCACAAAAGCTCATGATATTAACTATATTTTTAATAGTTTCTAAAGTGCTATGGGACCACTCATTTTTAAGCTTTTTTTTTTAAGCTACAGACTAACAAAGCTACCCCGGAGAATTTTAAAGCAAAGTGTGTGTATATCTAACTTCCTATAGTATTCTTTTCTTTTTTGCCAGCCAAGCTATGGGCAGAAAGGGAAGTTCCTTAAGTTTATCCTTACTTGATCTTATAATTGAGGATTTTCATGCCTTAAATGGTTGATATTCTTGTTAGTTTGTTCAGGTTCAAAACCTTAATGAAGGTAAAATTAGGGCATTAACCTTTCATTTTAAAAGGCCTAAGTTCCAGTTTTAGTTTGATTAGACTAGTTAAAGGGATGGCCGATTATTTATATCACAAAAGCATCACATGATTTGACCTGGTTGATGAGCTCTGTTGATGAAAAGGGTAAGAAAAGGCTATTAGGGGGCTATTGCAAGTGGCAATGGAAATGCCATGCAATTATGAGGATATTTACACCTTGAAGACTGTTCAGTGACATCTTCTAGTCCAAGAGTTCTCAAACTGTGGGTCGGGACCCCAAAGTGAATTGTGATCCTATTTTAATGAGTTCACCCAGGCTCATGTTGGTCATGACCTAGGGCTGTCTCTAGGGAGGTGCAGGGCCCAGGGCAACCCCCCCTCTCCCTCGAAGACTCTACCCCCACTCAAGACTCTACACTTCCTCCAAGCCCTACTTCACCCCCTCCCACTCCCATTGCACTCCTCGCCTGAAGCACTCTCCCCAAAGTGACAGGACTTGAGGGATTACCAGGGAGTCTGGCGCAAGGTGGCAGCAGGAGTCACCCTCCCCTAACCACAGGAGCAGGAGCCCAAAAGGACCCAGAGGCCTTTTCTACTCCACTGCCCTCTCCCAGCCTGCTGCACTCCACTTCACCACTGCCAGCCATTTGTGGAAGGACTCTGCAAGCTGCCTACTGAGCCTTTTACTATGGTGTAGCTTCCCAGTACAGTGTTGATGTACTTGCTTTTCACTGTGGTGCATAGCTACACATAACCTACACACTGCCATCAGTGCAGACAAGGCTTTTTTCAGTTACAAAATGACAGTTGCTACCTAGGCTGTGAAGGAAAAGTCCAGTGAACAGTTAAGCTCCTGAACCCTATTATTTGAGGCTCTTTTGTTATCTGAGGACATCTGCAGAACACCAGCCAATCCTGCAGTTCTCTGGCTTACTGAGGGGACTGCCCTGGCTGGCATCCGGTTATTGCACAGACTGCTTTCCCTTCTGTGACAATTAGATTGCTTTGCCTCACATGTCCAATTTTATGTATGCTTGTCTTCACAAACACTTCAGAGGGCTTCTGTTTCTGGAAGCTTCTGCAAGCCCTCCTTCATGCAGCAGTGTTCTTCACTTGAATTTCTGCTCCTCCCCACAGGTTCTGTGTGAGCCTGTAATAGGCTCCCCACTGTTGCTCCAGCCATAATAAAACTCATACCAGGGAGTTCTGCTCCCACCAGTGGGGAACTGAAATGCCCATCCCCTGACTGATCCAATCTGAAGGTGTGGAACATGGTTGGCTCATAGCCACATCTCCCTGAACACTTATTAAAATAGCAGGGGGAGCTTTGGAGTGTTCTTAAAACTCCAGCTCTGCAAGCAGTAGAGCAGGGAATATGTGGGAAGTGCTTTCACTCACACCTCCACGCCCCAATCAAAGACCTTGTGTTATCAGAATTTGCCCTCTAAAATATGTATTCTGATCTGTTTTTACACTTGCTGATTGTGTAACTGATGTGCTGTGTGTCCTAATCTCTTACCACATTCAGCTGTCAACCAGCCTCCATATCTCTTTCCTTCTTTTTCCTTCCTGTCTTTCCTCCTTTTCTTCCTCTCAGTATTCCTCTCCATACTGCCATATAGTCCTTCTTTCCCCAACATGAAATTTAAAAATAAGATTGATTATTTGCATGTAGTAAAAACATACATCAAATGAATAATAGGATGTGTGCAGAACCACCAAAAAATCATACATGATCTGCTATTGGGATGTAAAAAACTAGTCGACTATCCGCTAAACATTTGCTTATCGGATATTCTTTTGACTAGTCAACTAGTTGATGTCTCCCTCCTCCCCCTGCCCTTTGCTGCCTCTATGAGAGAGAGGCAGGAAAGGGGAGCGGGAAGGAGTACAGGCCGTCCCCGGGTTACGTACAAGATAGGGATTGTAGGTTTGTTCTTAAGTTGAATCTGTATGTAAGTCGGAACTGGCGTCAGCCGCTGCTGAAACTGATCAGTTTCAACCGCGGCTGAATCTGGACGCCAGTTCTGACTTACATACAGATTCAACTTAAGAAACCCAGGCGTCCCCAAGTCAGCTGCTGCTGAAACTGATCAGCGCCTGATTCCAGGAAGCCTGGGGCAAAGCAACTCTGCCTCGGGCTTCCTGTAGTCAGCGCTGGTCAGTTTCAGCAGGCTGACTTGGGGACGCCTGGGGCAGAGCAGCTGGGGTGCTGCTGGGTTGCTCCAGTAGCGCGGCTCCTCGGCGCTACTGGAGCAACCCAGCAGCACCCCAGCTGCTCTGCCCCAGGCGTCCTGATTCAGCTGCTGCTGAAACTGACCAGCAGCGGCTGAATCAGGACGCCTGGGGCAGAGCAGCTGGGGTGCTGCCGGGTTGGTCCGGAGCGGCGCTGCAGGACCAACCCGGCAGCCCCCAGCTGCTCTACCCTAGGGGTAGGCAAGAAAAGCCTGGTCTGCTGGGAGGGGGCACTAGCTGCACCCCCACCCCCCAGCAGACCAGGGAGACGGGGGTGGCGGGACTGCCCAAGTCCTCCACGGCTTTGCTCCGTCTCCCTGGTCTGCTGACCTGGGAGATGCGGAGCAAAGCCGCAGAGCACGCAGGCAGCGGGACAGTCCAGGCGTGCCGCGGCTGTCCCACTGCTGGTGTGCTCCGAGGCTTTGCTCCCCATCTCCCTAGTCTGCTGGTCAGACCAGGGAGACGGGGAGCAAAGCCTTGGAGCACGCCCGCAGCGGGACAGCCCAAGCGCGCCTGGGCTGTCCCGCTGCGGGTGTGCTCCAAGGCTTTGCTCCCCGTCTCCCTGCAGACCAGGGAGACAGGGAGCAGCTTTTCTCGCCCTGGAGGACGGGGGCGGTGGACCGCGGCGCATCTGGGCGTCCCGCCGCTCCCGTCCTCCGGGGCGAGAAAAGCCCCGTTCGTAACTGTGGATCCGACATAAGTCGGATCCGCGTAACTCGGGGACTGCCTGAACTTCAAAGTGGCAGCACTGCACAGCTGATCTGTGGATCTGCTTCTATACCTTTCAAAGGTACAGTGGAGCCTGAGGTCAACTGGGGACTCCCCAGCTAATCCTGGGCTCCCTGCAGCACTTCCCTGGAACCTGGGATCAGCTAGGGACTCCCCAGCTGACCCCGGGCTCCTAGCGGCATGCAGTGTATCATGGAGCCCGAGGTCAGTGGGACTCAGAGTCTCCCGCTGACCCCAGGTTCTGTGGCTTTGAAATACACAAGAGCCCCTGCTGGAGACTCTTGTGCATTTCAAATGCAGCCTGGAGTCAGTGGAACTTCCTGCTGGCCCCGGGCTGCACGCGGAGTTCCTCCTTTGAAATGCACAAGATCCCCAGCAAGGAACTTTTGTACACTTCAAACGAGGAATGAGGAAGTGCCTATTGACTAGTCCATGGAAATTCCGTCTACTAGTCAATTAATCGCATTTTAACATCCTTAGTCTAGTACTTGCGCGCCTTGAACCTGCTCTCACCTTCCCCACTCCCTTTGTTCTTTAGTCTTCTCTCTAATGATATTGAAAACACTTTGAGGGCAGAGATACTAGCTTTTCCTTGACTATGAAGAGCTAATACAATTAGAGCAATATA
This sequence comes from Pelodiscus sinensis, assembly GCF_052426305.1. Classification (NCBI taxonomy): domain Eukaryota; kingdom Metazoa; phylum Chordata; order Testudines; family Trionychidae; genus Pelodiscus; species Pelodiscus sinensis. Next base: position 183,840,739 of record NC_143053.1, on the reverse strand, counting down.
TAAATAATAAGCTAATTTTCCTTTTTCAATTTCAGAGTGTGAAATAAAAGCAGATCTTGTTTTCTTGATTGATGGCTCCACTAGTATAGATCCAGAAGACTTTGTCAAGATGAAGACATTTTTGGAAGCTGTAATTGATCAGATTTTTTATGAACACAATGTTCAAGTTGGCATTGCCCAGTACAGTCACTTGTATAAAAAAGAAGTCAACCTAGGTGCTTTTCCAGGCAAATCAGAACTGAAAGCTCAAATTCAGAACATTGAACAGATTACAGGAAATACTTTAATTGGAAGTGCTCTTACAAATGTGAAGGAATTCTTTGCCCCGTCAGGCAGCAAAAGAGTAACAAGAAATGTTCGACCGATTTTGCTGGTACTCACTGATGGGGAGTCACAGGATAATGTTGCTGAACCAGCAGAAAATCTGAGAAAGGAAGGTGTTGACATGTATGCTATAGGAGTTGGGAATATTAATGACTTCCAGCTCATGCAAATAGCTGGTGCCGCAGAAAGGAAGTACACTGTCGATGATTTCAGTAAGCTGACGATCATTAAAAACAGATTAGTTAACGACATATGCCACCCTGTTGTTCCTACAAGTAAGTATAAATGACTAAGGGGGGAATTTAAATTTCAGTTCTGGACTCGGGTCCCACCTCTAGAGCTATTTTTCTTCAAATATGCTCTGTTTTGACCATCACTGAGGACGACTGCTGAAAGCCAAGTTTGAATGTTCTAGCTACAGCATTTATAAATTACCCTGGCCCAAATTGAATGACTAGAACATGCAGAGGAAATGCTTCATTTACATGCTCCGTAACACAAAAAACACTGCCCCTGTTTGGTTCTGACTTTCAAAATAATCTAGGGGATCACACACTTTGTTGCTTTTACAGGCCAAGATCACTGCATGCACCCAGGGACTCCTAGCATTCATCTGTCCCCACACCCCGCAAACTCTGTGTGCTCCTCTCCCATTACCCTCTATTTCCGGGATTCACTGCAACCCCATCCTCCATGGCAGGGGCTCTGTTTCATTCATATCTTTGTCCCCTATTCTCCTCCTCTCACATCAGGGGCTCTATGATTCCCTCCCCCTCACCCCACACACACATACGTCCAGTTTCCTCTTCTCTCCGCAGCATTCTTTTTTCTTCCTGTCAGAGAGATAAATAATTACAGATTTGGCTGAAGTTGCCTATTCAAAGTTGCCTGTTCAAAAGGAGATGCCAGTTCAAACGTTATTTGTATTTCATGTAAATAGTCGGAAGAATGCCATCAAGTTGACGGTAGGGTCTTGCCACCCACCACTTGTCAGCCTTCAGTGGTGGCTGGAGCTCCCCATTTATTAGTATTGACATACGTATGAAACAATTGACACATGACTTCTAGGTATATTGAATAGACAATGGCTGCATCTAGACTGGCATGATTTTGCGCCAAAGCGGCTGCTTTTGTGTAAAATCTTGCCGCCTAGCTACACTGGTCGCGAATATTTGCACAAGAACACTGACTTTGTACTGTACAAAATCAGTGGTTCTTGCGCAAATACTCTGACGCTCCCTCTCAGGGATAAGCCCTCTTGTGCAAGAGGCCAGTGTAGACAGTCAAGTTAATTTCTTGCACAAGAAAGCCCGATAGCTAAAATGACCATCGGAGCTTTCTTGCGCAAGAGAGCGTCTACACTGGCACGGATGCTTTTGCGCAAAAGCACATCTTTTTCTCAAAGGCACATGCCAGTGTAGACGCTCTCTTGCGCAAATACTTTTAACGGAAACTCTTTTCCGTTAAAAGTATTTGCACAAAATCATGCCAGTCTAGACGCAGCCTATTAGTATAGATAGCATGATTGACTCTAAGAACATCTTTCAGTACAATGCACTGATAAAGTACTAAGTTTCATTCAGTTTAACTGCTGGGTTGGGGGTTGGGGAATACAGTACATTTCCAATAATCCGGCACATTTAGGACCCAGGGGGTGCCGGATTATCAGATATGCCGGACTATCAGAAGGGGGGGCTATGAGGGGTCTGGGGTGGGGTGGGAGGATGCTACCCCAGACCCCCTCATAGCCCTCCCTTCTGATAGTCCGGCTCTGCCCCAGGAGTCCCCGATTCAGCCGCTGCTGGTCAGTTTCAGCAGCGGCTGAATTGGGGACGCCTGCAGCAGAGCAGCTGGGGTGCTGCTGGGTAGGTCCGGTAGCGCCGATCCTTGGCACCATGAGACCAACCTGTCAGCACCCCAGCTGCTCTTGGGGACGCCTGGGGCAGAGCAGCTGTGGTGCTGACGGGTTGGTCCCGCAGCGCCGCTCCTCGGCGCTACTGAACCAACCCAGCAGCACCCCACCTGCTCTGCCCCAGGTGTCCCCAAGTCAGCCGCTGCTGATACTGATCAGCGGCTGACTCCAGAAAGACAGAGGCAGAGCTGCTCTGTCTCGGGCTTTCTGGAGTCAGCCCTGGTCAGTTTCAGCAGTGGCTGAATCAGGACGCCTGGGGCAGAGCAGTTGGAAGGCTGCTGGGTTGGTCCCACAGTGCCGAGGAGCAGCGCTACTGGACCAACCCAGCAGCACCCCAGCTGCTCTGCCCCAGGTGTCCCCAAGTCAGCTGCTGCTGAAACTTATCAGCGGCTGACTACAGGAAGCCAGAGGCAGAGCAGCTCTGTCTCGGGCTTCCTGGAGTCAGCCGCTGGTCAATTTCAGCAGCGGCTGAATCCAGGACAGCTGGGGTGCTGCTGGGTTGGTCCCTCAGCCCCAAGGGGCAGCACTGCTGGACCTACCCAGCAGCACTCCAGCTGTTCTGCCCCCTGCTTCCCGGATTCAGCGCTGGTCAGTTTTAGCAGCGGCTGAATCGGGGAAGCTGGGGGCAAAGCAGCTCCAATGGTCCGGCTGCCCGGAGCTCTTCCGGGTTCCTGATGGTGCCGGACCATCAGGAGTGCCGGACCGTCAGATGCCGGACCATCGGAGTTTTACTGTAATATGAAACTGAGTCCAGTGGTGCTCTGATTGAAGTAAACAACAAAACTTACCTCAACATCAGTGAAAGTGCTATTTGTTAAATGATTCAGATGAAAAAAATAATCGTAACTTAAAAATACTTTTTCAGTTCATTACAATTACTATGTTTGAAAGTGTTTCCCTTTTCTTTTCAGCAGAAGTACATAAATTAAAGCAATTTCATTCCTGATGTAAAAGATGAATTCAGGTTGAATTTCATTCACATATGGTTTAAAGAACTTAAAGACCTGTCTATACATATTGATCTACCAGCTCTTGTCTTATTTTCCTGTTCATATCTAACTGCATTATACTATTACCATTATTCTTCAGCTTAAGCTCTGTCCACTTCTTTTTCTCTTTTCATCCATATAAATTTCTTTGTGCAATAATCTATGATTTTTTTTATTCTTCCCTTCTACAGCTTGTTTTGTGGATATTGTTGTGGGATTTGACATCTCTTCACAACAGAAAGATGACCGTTTATTTGCTGGACAGTTCCAGTTGGAAACATATCTCCCTGACATTCTGAAAGCTCTTACATCCTTAAGTAGTCTGAGTTGCAATGTAGGAACAAAGACACAGAGCAGTGTGGCTGTTTATCTGATCAACACACTTCAAAATTCTTCAAAGTTCCAAATTGACAGCGAGAAAATTCTGAACATCCTTAGAAATCTCCCCATCAATAAACCATCTTATCTCAATAGCGACTTCCTGGAGTCGCTTTGGAAAACATTTACAAGCAAATCTGATGATCAGGATCGAAAGAAGGTAATCTTGTCTCTTACAAAGAGACTTCAGGCCAAAAGTAAGATGTTTTAATTCTGCTTTTGATTTCCTGTGATTTGAAACTCCCTATCTTCCTGTAGGTTTTACTTGTATTTTCGGATGGTTTGGATGAAGATGTGGAAAAACTTGAACAAAAGTCAGAAGAACTCAGAAAGAAAGGTATTTTAAGGTGGACAAATACTTACATTTCTCTGGGAGAGTTTATAAGAATGTTATATAAAGCTCTTATGCTGAAGAAAGGCAGGTGAAAAGGGACGGAAGAAAAGCTAAAACTTTCCCTTTTAGCAGCCAAGATATTACATCAGGGGATGCTATATGAAATGGAGATGGAGAATGCCACTAATTCAGAGTGTTACATCCTAACCCTGCTTTGCATTGTTTGACTGAAGCTTCAGTGCATGATGGGGCGCAATAACCCACAGTCATCACCAAGTGATGCAATGTCATGAAATAAATATAAGAAGAGCAACAGATTTACTCAGCACCTGTCACTGGGACCAGAGTTCAGAAGGGCTCAGCATGGCGTACCTGAGACTGTAGTGCTGGCGGCTTGATTCTCAAATGCTCACAAGCACCCAATGTGCCTCGTGAGCCCTTGTGGAAATCTGGCTACTTACTCTGCTGTATACACAGGAGCTGAGCACTTCTCAGTGTCCAGCCCACTGTGTGGGTGCTGAGCTCTTCTGAAATGTCTGGCCGTGATACTGGGATATTTGTTTCCAGTCTCTTGTATTCCACTGTTGGATTTATCACAGCTGATGATCTAGCCTAGTGTGTTTCTTCTCTTCAGCTTTAAACTCCGTTTCAGTACAAAACAGTGTTGTTATGAAAATTAAAAACTTGGCTTCAAGTAAAAGGCTAAAATATCCTGGAAATAATTGTGCCAATAGCCACAGTAGCTGCATGCTCAAGCTTCACTCAGAGAATTCATTCCATGGTTGCTTCTGCTTCTGGATTGCCATTGGCTCATTTATTTTCTGTAAATTAATTATGGACGCTTAAAAATAAAATGTGAAGATAAATTATTATTTTCGTTCTCTAACATATAATCTCTAACATATAACACACACAGGTTCCATCAACCAGATAATTGTCTAAGATTTTCATTTGAATAATTTTTGTGTTATGTTTTGCTCACTTATGATCAATGTTTTAAATAGGCTTGAATGCACTGATAACGGTTGTTCTGGAAAGAGCCTCTAATTCTCATGAGCTTCAGTATATTGAGTTTGGAAGAGGATCTGAATACAATAACGCACTAACCATAGACATGCAAAATATTGCCAACGCTATAGCCCTCTCTGTGGTAAGTCATTCAGAGAAGCTCCAGTGTTTAGATAGAGATGTGATGGAGGCCCTAGCCATTTTCTTGAAGAACTGAATGGGCCTGATGCCTGAGAAGAGTTCAATAGTCAGGGAGGGAAAGATTCTCTGGTATGTTCAGGCTGCTTCGTGCCCAAGCTGGTGTCACAAACCAGGCCTAGAGTTATCGTGCTTAGCCATCTGAAGTGTCCTGCCACGTAAAAGAATCTTCTTGTGTAACTGGAGAAGCCCCCTTAGCCTGGCAACTGCTGAGGCAAAGACTGTGGCTGGTGAAAAGAGGAGATAGCCCAACAATTCCTCATGGCTGGAATGTCCTCTTGGAGTATTGGACTGCTGGTATAAAACAGAGCAGTCTTGGGGACCAGCTCTTGTTATCAGCCCCAGTTTCAGGGTGCTGCATCAGCCTGGAGAAGGAAAGACATAATCATGCTCTTCCTGAATTAAATGCAAAACCCTCAATGTCTTAAAAGTGCTCTGGATAAGGGAAGTATGTATGAAAAATGAGGCTATTTCTTCTTCTTTTCAAGCGCAACATGGCTGAAAGGATATGCTGTTCAGTGCCTTGCATGTGCATTGGGGACGGAGGTGCAACTGGCCACCGAGGGGGACAAGGAGATAAAGTAAGGATGTTTTTGTGACACACCTCTTAGATTGTAATTATACAGAGGCCAACCAAGGCCAGAGAAATTCAAATGCTGGAGCTTTATAAATTTTTTATTGCCTTTACCTCGATCTGTTCTCCAGGGTCTGTCTACCCTTTAAATGCTGCAGTTATTCTGCTGAAGTGCTTCAGTATAGATACTACCTACTCTGACAGGTGAGATTGTTCTATACAAGTAGGCAATCCAGCTCCCTGAGAGGCAGTAGTTAGGTTGATCAAACAGCATGAGATCTGAGGGTTTTTTAATATATATTGAATGGTTCCTAAAGGCATTAAAATAATCTGAGGGGAACAAACAAAAATACTAAATACAGCATAAAAGACCCGTTGTACATTGCTAGCTGGCACAACGATACTAAAAAAGTATATTCTAGTAAGCCTAGCTGGATAAAATCAAACCAGTTGTAAAGCCCCAAGACAATAGTGGCCTTTCTCCTGTTGTGTTTCCTGGGGTTTTTTTTAATTGTAATTGAAAAAAAAAGTCAAGATTCCACACTTTGTTAATGTTTAGCACTCTTTTAGGTGACTTAGACACTTCTTTTATAATTCCTAAAAGACGCTGGGATATAAAGGAATAAAAACAATGTCTCTCTGAAGTTTATCTGTTTATCTTGCTGTCTATTGTTGAACCCATTTTTCCAAATTTTTAAGAGTGCTTTGAATGAACAGTTATCAATGGAATGAAATTTGCAATGACCAAACTAAAACAGGCTTTTGCAAACTTGTTCCTAAATAAAGTACACTATCAGGACAATCCTTAAGTTTTACCTATTTTTTAATCAAAGAGAATTTTGGTATTTATCTTTACTTTTTCTGTCTGAATTTCAGGGAGCAAAAGGTATAAAAGGCCATGCAGGATACTTAGGAGAAGACGGAGAACCGGTATGTTATAAAACTTGACTACATTTTACTAAGATGAAAATACTTCAAAACCAAGTGCCCACAAAGATTTAAATTTTGTCAGTATGAAAAAATAATGTAATATCCTCATGCGAAAAGAGTGATTTCCAAATCTTGATTCAAAATAAATTCTTGCCATAAAATAAAATTATCACATATGTTTTTAAAAAGTATCAAGATTCAGCACTTTGACAATGATTAATACTCTAGAATTGTAGGTAACTTAGAGTTCCTTTTCTTGTTTAATTGTCAAATGAAATTGGAGATTATTTTGCATAAATTCTTGATTAAAAAATCCTATTGCTCTATATGAGAATGCAAGAGTTATAATTTTTCCAAATACTAAGAAATTAAAATGATTCTTTCCTGACTTCCTGCCTTAGTGCAGGGGTGGGATTTCTTGACTTCTCAAGGTACCTTCCAGGTCTATATTTCTATGGTTCTGTAAACAAAGGCTAAAGAGAGAAATCTAATTTTCGTCACATAAGTAGGCAATTATTTGCATGTCAATTACATACTTACTTTGCACGTGTACTAGTGAATTGGTACACAAGCATTCCTGTAGAGTTGCCTAATTAGGTAGGAACTTATCGAGCCATATGTTTATATAGAAATCCCCAATAGTGTACAAAGTAGGTACCGTATATACTCGAGTATAAGTCGACCCGAATATAAGCCGAGGCACCTAATTTTACCCCAAAAAACTGGGGAAAAGTATTGACTCGAGTATAAGCCTAGGGTAGGAAATGAGGCAGCTACTGGTAAATGTAAAAAATGAAGATAGATACCAATAAAATTACATGAATATTTATTTCAAAGAAAAACAATAACCTAGCTCTGTAAGTGCAAAAGGGGGTCAACAAAAACAATATGGTATCAAAAATACCGTAACTTTAAAAGTACAACAACCTTAGCTCAATCAGCAACCAAGCTAACACACAAGAGCTAAAATCCTTCAAAACTGGAGTTCTCCTCCTCATCATCTGTATGTCCAAACAGAGCTTCAGCTGGTGTGAGGTTATCAGCATAGACATTGTCATCATCACTGACAAACTATTATGGAGTAGTTTTTTAAGAAAGCATATTGGAATGTATTTAACTCACTTAGAAGCAGTCCCAGCTCTACGAACATCAAAATGCAGTATGTAGAAAAAGTTGAAAGAAAAATATAGTAAATCTGCCCTTTTCCACAACAAGTAAAAATAGCACCTAATGTAGCATCATTGCCAATCTACAGCAGCTATTCAAGTACATGAAAGTTTAAGTAAAATACTTCCAACTTAATCTTAGAAATATTTTATACCCTTTTAATATATCATTTTTTAAAAAGTTCCTATAAAGCTACATGTGGCATTTCATTTCTTTTCACAAGTTTTAGGAACTGAACTGAGCACTTTTAATATGCTCTGGATTATAAATTCTCTTTAAAAGTTTATTGTGAAATACTGGCAAAAACAATTGTCATTCAACTGGTATATAAACGAGATCCAAGAGTATAATGAATTTCTATCTACAACATTTAGTCAAATCCACCAGGGAAGGGCAGTAATTTCTTTTAAAGTAGAACCCTTTAATTGTTCCTACGTACCTTCCAATATTCAGTTGTATTAAATACATTTCTTCAGACAATTGTCCTAGTATTCAGTCTTTCTTGTGTTTAGTGCACTAACAATCTAGCGTAAGTTACTGTACTAATATGAAACTATTCAGCAGTTTGACAGATTAAATATTTTTAATAAAACAGTACAGGCAGTCCCCGGGTTACGTACAAGATAGGGACTGTAGGTTTGTTCTTAAGTTGAATCTGTATGTAAGTCGGAACTGGCGTCCAGATTCAGCCGCTGCTGAAACTGACCGCCAGTTCTGACTTACATACAGAATCAACTTAAGAACCCCAGGCGTCCCCAAGTCAGCTGCTGCTGAAACTGATCAGCAGCTGATTCCAGGAAGCCCGGGGCAGAGCAACTCTGCCTGGGGCTTCCTGTAGTCAGCGCTGGTCAGTTTCAGCAGAAGCTGACTTGGGGACGCCTGGGGCAGAGCAGCTGGGGTGCTGCTGGGTTGCTCCAGTAGCTCCGCTCCTGGGTGCTACTGGACCAACCTAGCAGCACCCCATCTGCTCTGCCCAGGCGTCCTGATTCAGCCGCTGCTGAAACTGACCAGCAGCGGCTGAATCAGGACCTGGGGCAGAGCAGCTGGGGTGCTGCCGGGTTGGTCCAGTAGTGCCCAGAGCGGGCGCCGCAGGACCAATCGGCAGCGCCCCAGCTGCTCTGCCCCAGAGTCCAAAACAAAAGCCTGGTCTGCTGGGGGGGGGGAGCACACTAGCTGCGCCCCCCCCCCCAGCAGACCAGGGACACGGGGAGCAGAGCCTCTGAGGCTTTGCTCTGGCAAAGCCTCAGAGGGAGGGACCCCGCCGCGGCTGCGGCTTCAGTCCGGGAGCCTGTGGTCTGCTGGGGACGGTCCCCAGCAGACCACAGGCTCCCGGACTGAAGCCGCAGCCGCGGGGGGGTCCCGCGCCTCTGAGGCTTTGCCAGAGCAAAGCCTCAGAGGCGCGGGGAACCGCCGCTGCTGCCGCTTCAATCTGGGTGCCTGTGGTCTGCTGGGGACCGTCCCCAGCAGACCACAGGCTCCCGGACTGAAGCCGCAGCCGCGGGGGGGTCCCGCGCCTCTGAGGCTTTGCTCTGGCAAAGCCTCAGAAGCGCGGGAACCCGCCCGGTGCCCCTGGTCTGCTGGAGACGGTCTCCAGCAGACCAGGGGCACCGGAGCAGCTTTCGCCCCGACTTCCGATGCTGACTTGAGTATAAGCCGAGGGGGGCATTTTTCAGCACAAAAACTGTGCTGAAAAACTCGGCTTATACTCGAGTATATACGGTAAGCATTTGTGTGCAAGTGGATGCCAACACATTGACTATTGGCCCCATCGAAGGCATTTATGTAATTTTTGCTATCAGCAAGCTGCTAAGGCAGAAGAAAGACACTAGGAAACATTTTCTGCCAATGTGCACAATTCTCATTTATAAATAATTGGATTTCTCACCTTCTGCCTTTTCACATACACATCTTGATTCACATTAGATTACTCCACTTTTACTCCACTGTGTAACCCCTTTAACTTGAATACAGTACATAGGCATAACACTGAGTAATGGAATGGTGACACTGGCCAAGTCTACACAAGAGGGCAGTGTTGAACTAAGGCATGCAATTCCAGCTATGTTAATAGTGTTGCTGGAGTCGACATTCCTTAGTTTGACTTACCACAGCATCCCCACTGTGGAGAGGTCTTAACTGTCAGCTACCCTGACTTGCTCCGGTAGAGTCCCAAAGTCGATGGGAGTGTGATTAACAGTTGATTTAGAGGGTTTTTACTAGACCTGCTAATCAACCCAGCCTCAGGCCCATTTAAAGGAGACAGTATTTTCAGTTTTGACTATTTCTGTTTCAGATTGAAAAACCCAAATGATAACACAAATATTATCCATTCTATTTTCCACTCTCTTGAACCACAGCTGGGAAAGATGTGGCTGCGGGGCTACCGCTTGTAGCAGAATATGCACGGGTGAATTAAGATAGCAAATATGCATGAATGTGGATCTGACGAGTTAAACGGCATGAGTAGCAACATGAGAAGTACACCAGAGAAACTATTCTAGCATTTGCTGAGAGACCAATTAAATCATATTTAATGTTTAACTTGGGTTCACAATACTATGGAGCAGCTTCCTGGCCCCACTTGTTTTGCACAGCTCAGGTGGAGCAAAGATGCAGACGCTGCCCTCATCTCCCCTTCTGGGGAGAGGATGAGTCACAAGAGGGTGCAGAGCCAGCACAATTGGCTCCTGCACCATGTCATGCCCCTGTGTAACTAAGAGAAGAATTCAGCCTTTGCACTGTGCTCACTGAAGAAAAACTGAAGAAAGCCTGTGGTTTTTTTTGTTCAGTGGGCCTATGTCTTTAATGAAGCAATATTCTCCCTAGTCATCTCCCAACCTCATCCTCCCTGAGCAGGAACTCTCTAAGCAGAGGAGTAGTATGAACATTAATGGGCACTTTGCATTTTTTAGCTTAGCACTTTTGTTTGCAGTCTGCAGACTGATGAGATTAGTTTTTCATATAACTATCGGCAGCTTGCAGTGTTTTGTAAGCACTCTGGAGAGGAACTACTGTGGTTTTAACTGCACACACACTGAACCGTATTCATTAACATACATGCTCCTTTACCAGTGTTACATTATCTCATGAATAGAGTCACCCTCTGATCAAACATATGATCACTCTCCTCACAAACCTTATATTTCATTTACTAGGCAGAATATACTAAAACATTCATCATTCTCTCTTTTTCAGGGTTTAAGAGGACTGACTGGACTGCCGGGAAAACAAGGGATTAAGGGATGCGAGGGTAGTAGAGGTCTTAAAGTAAGAATCTACTGCTAACATAATTTTAACTTAACAAAATGTCTTTGCATTTACTGTTTATTTAACTCATTCAAGCAAATATCTGTTGTAATTCTTTTCAGGGATACCGAGGAATATCTGGTCAAAAGGTACAGTACTGATACTTACGTTCGGAAAAAACTTTGTTTTGATCTGACTACAAATCAGACGAGGTGGTTGAAAGCATAAATAAGAAATGAAAGTGCATTGGAGGAGGAAGAAGAAGAGAAAAAAGATATACCCTCACGTTCATCTAGACACAGAGTTTGAAGATCTTTGGTATGAATCTGATGGTGTTTATAGTCTCAGTTCTGTGGTCTTTACCCAGATGTAGATTTGTTGACTCTCAAAAGAATAGAATCAGTTCCTAAATGATTTTTGGATTAATCACATTGCAAATTATTTGTGTTTAATTCAGGGATCAAGAATTGAATTATAGAAATATTCACGTATTATTTAAAATATAATTTAAGGTGCCCATTACCACCTGGTGCCAGCACCCTGTTCTCAATCATACAGAGTGATTATGCATTATGTGTATTTTAAGACACCAGTTCTATAGTTAAGAAAAAAGAAGAGTCACTAAAAACGAAATACAGTTCACTGTTGAGACTTCCACATGACATAAAGAGAGATAAATGTACTGGAATGACATAAAAGTTGGGTAACATTTTGATTTTCAGCCTGTATTTCTTACTCATATTTTTGTTAGCAATTATTAATCATGTTGGTGTCATTCCCCTCAATCAATTAAGTGGTTACTTCATCTCTGGAAGTCTATCCGGCCTTAAAGCTAATCAATGGCACATCAAAGGAAAATAAATGCTCAGTTTCACTATTTTAGTGTCTCACCTTGCTCTTGTTAAAGCCCATGAGAGTTTTTGCCATGAACTTCAGTGGGTCTAGTTATTAGGGTTTTAATCCTTTTTAGTATGTTTTTGAGGAATGGCCACAATGTCTATTCTACTATTGTACTTAGGGCAGATGTAAACAATGAGTCATTAAGCATTAATGTGTATGTTTTCAAATCTGTGGATGGCCTTTGCTTTACCAGTCAGTTACAGGAGTTCACAAGGATACTAGCTTTGCTAGGCTGAATAACCATATAGAGGTTATTGGTTATTTAGATCAATGAATCTTATATAATCCCTGTCACTTTTGCTACCTCAGGGAAACCAAGGGGACAATGGGATCGATGGAGTTAATGGAGAGCAGGTAAATAGTTTTGCTTCTGATTTGCTGTTGACATCAATGAATGTTTTTAAATGAGAAAACCTTACTTGTTTTTCTTTTCATTAAGGGATCACTTGGGCATCCAGGAGTAAAAGGAGAAAAGGGTGACCTAGGCAACATGGTAATGTTTTCCACTATTATCTTCTTTGGTCAGGGTTTAGATGTGAGAGCAATTAGGTGGGTATATCGTGAGGCCGTCACTGCAGAAAAAATTTAGCTACATACCTTCTGATGGGAAATGGCCTAATGCAGTACCACAGATTTACTAATGTGTCTCAGCTTACTGAAAGAGGCATGTAAACACACTGTCGTCGTAATTCACACTGTACTAAAAATGGGATAAGCCATTTCTATTTCATTTTGAAGATATTTTTTGCTTGAAATTGTCAATTGTAAAGTTGTTTCAGATGAAGCATTTCTACTTCAGATGTGATATTTTCAAATTCTACATTTGCTCTAACTTTTCTTGGCACCAAAGAACTCCCCTTTAAGGCCGGAATTAAGCTATGTTCAGTGGCAAAAAAAAAAAAAAAAAGATCTACCTTAATGAAGAGTTAAGGTTACTTGGTGGAATGTTGTTTCCTTGCAGAATGTTGAGCTAAGCAAAACTTAAACTCCAGAAAAGAAAGAAATCAAGAGGTCGGGTTGCATATACAACCTCATTCAGCCCTTATTCAGTAATACTCCAGTGTGCCCCATTAATAGCATGTAACTTGACTCTGCCAGGCCCAAAGCTCACCTTGTTTTACAGCCATCCATTTTAATTAACTACATTAATGTAGAGTTTTTACAATTTAATTTCCTAGTTTTTGATCAGGAGAAGATATGATGTTGGTAGTAATTCGTAGGCATTTAGGCAGCTGTACTTACCATGTCCTGCAATTTGTATATCAAGCCAAACCAGCTAGTCAGCAATTTTCATGCAATGGTGCATTCCATACTTTCTAGCAAACTTCTGCAACCTTGTAATCCAGGCATCATCAGGAATTCACGTGCTGGCAACTATAGCAGTGCATCAGTGTTTCTTTTCCCTTAGTGTTCACTTGAGTTCCATACCTCTGCATTATGTGTCTTTGTAAACACCAGGGTATTCTGTCTTAAAATTAGGATGTTGCAGCTAGCATTCCTATTGGCTAGTAAAATAGGTTTTTAAGCAACTAATCCAAGGTTTGGCAACCACCTGTCCTCATTACCCAAACCATCTGCCAATACAGCATCTCTTTTTTCTCTCCATCTCACCCTGCATGCCCACAATTCTCTTCTTCTCTCTTCTCCTCATCCATTATAACAAACATTTTGGTTAGGCCAACTGCTGACAATTCTGCTGTGTTTACAGCAATAAAAACAGAGACAATGTGCAGCAAGCACCAAGAGTAATTAGTTCTTTATAGCACAGTTGTACAAATGCTCAGACGGGAAACATCTGGAGTCTGAGTTTTGCTTAGCTCAGCATTCTGCAAGGGTGTTCACTAGTGCAATGACATTGGTACATCCTCTCAGATTACACAGGCAACCATAAAGTGTCTGTATAGAAGCCTCCTCACAGATTTTTATTGGTGCATGCATCCTGTAATCCTGCTTTGTATTAGATAAGGATATTGATGTAAGAGGCATCACAGAAACTAGGTGGAATGAGGATAATCAGTGGGACACAGTAATACCAGGGTACAAATATATCAAAGGACAGAACACATTGTGCTGGAACGGCATTATATGTGAAATAAAGGGTAGACTCAAATAAAATAAAAATCTTAAAAGAATCAAACTGTACCATAGAATCATTATGGATAGCAATTCCATGCCCTAATCATATGAATATAGCAGTAAGGATATAGTACCAACCATCTGAGCAGGATGGCAACAGTGAATGTGAAACACTAAGTGTGATTAGAGAGGCTATAAAAAACATACTCAATAATGAGGGATTTCAACTATCCCCATATTGACTGGGTACTTGTCATCTGAATACAAGATGCAGAGATACGTTTCTTGACACCTTAAATGACTGCTACTTGGAGCAACTAATCCTGGAATCCACAAAAAGAGAGGGAATTCTTGACCCTAAATCTTGGTCCTTGGAGGAGCATAGGACCTCGTCCAAGCTAGATCGCCTGGTAAAAGTAGCCATAATATAATTAAATGCAACATTAATTAATGTAGCAGAATGATGGGGATCATAAAAAGGAATAGATAATGAGACAGAAAATATTATATTGTCTCTGTATAAATCCATGGTATGCCTGAATCTTGAATACTGAGTTCAGATGTGGTTGCCCCATCTCATAGACATTGTATTGTAATTGGGAAATGTTCAGAAAAAAGCAACAGATTATTAGGGGTATGGAATGACCTCTCCATGAAGAGCGATTAATTAAACTGATTTTTCGTCCTGATAAAGAGATGACTAAGAGGGGATATAATAAAGGCCTAAAATCGTGTCTGGTGTGGAAAAAGCAATTATCAGACACATAAATTAATGTGAATCATTGGGGGGAAAGTCAACGTGGCTTTTGTAAAGGGAAATAAAAAGTTTTAACCAGGCAAATAAATGTCACGGGACTTAGAAATGAAACAGTTAGTTGAAACTGTCTCTGCTGATGACACAGCTGGGATACACATGCTACTACAGCGTAAATACTTTGTATTGTGGTCAGCTGTCCCTTTTTCACCATGCAGGATTCTGGCTAAGAGAACTATGAAAACTTATGAGGTAATAGCCATGCCCCCAGTCCGCTCCCATGTAGTAGGCATGTAGCTACATGGGGCTGTCTGCAAACTGATCCTTCTGGAATTGAATGTTAGTCTGCTGGAATTGATATCAAGATTTGGTCAGTTTCACCTCAGGCTGGTTCTGAGAGTTAAATACGATCAACGGAAGAAGGGAAACAGATCACATGCATGGCGTACATCTAGAAGTTTTTTTTCATGAGCACCTTGCAGTGTGCTGATTTTACAGCCTTCTAAAGGCTGTTTTATTATTTTTATTTATATTTCTTTATGGAACACCTCAGTATGTATGGCACTGTAATAAATATAGGCTTTTCACGGGTTGACTGGACTAATTAAATGTTTTAATTGAAAAGCAAAAGCATGTAATGATCTAAAATGTTGAGGGGCTTGCTTAACTAAATGATCATAATTATAAAAGTAAAATAAGAGGTTATGGATAAAGAAAAAATTTTAGAATGTGCTTGTTGAGGATCAGATTCTGCTACTCCTAAATTAATTACTTTATTCTCAAAGAGAATCCAGGGGATTTGTCACAAATTAAGGTAAAACTGGAGGTAAATAAAGATGGTAGTACTTGGTCTATGATGTGTAGATCGACGAAGGTATTAGTCATGGCATTTGCTAAAAATTAGAGTTGCAAAGGGATCTCACAAAAGTGGTTGTTTGGTCAACAAAATGGAAGATGAAATTCAACACTGATAAGCACAAAGTAATGCACATCGGAGAAAATAATTGCAACTACATATATACAATGATGAGATCCAAATTAAATGTGACTACTCAAGAAACAGATCTTGGAGTCACCAGGGATGAGGGTGAAGGGCTAGTTTTCTGACAACTTCAGCTCAGCGTGCAGCAGTGGGCAAAATGGCTAACCAAATGTTAACAACTGTCAGGAAAGGTATGGAAAATCTGAAAATATAATAATGCCACTATATAAATCTGTGGTCCACCCCTAACTCCAATTTCATTTCAAGTTCTGGTCATCCCTTCTTTAAAAGGAATATAGTGGAGTTGGAAAAGATTCTTAGAAGAGCCGCAAAGATTATTAAGGGTATGGATTGTCTTCCTCTTAAGAAGAGACTGCAATGATTAGGGTTGCTCATTTTAGGCAAGAGACAACAAAAGGGGACATGATAGTCTACAAAAGCATGAATTGGGTGGAAAAAGTGAATAGAGATGAATTTACACTTTCACACAATACAAACCCAGGAGACAGCAGATAAAAGTAATGGTAGGTTTAATTCAAACAAGAGGGAGTATTTTCACATGATGCACAATTAACTTGTGCAACTGATTGCTATGGGAAGTCATGAAAGCCAAATGTATAACTGGGTTCAGAAAAGAACAGGATAAGTTCATGAAGAACGGGTCCATCAATGACTATTAGCCAAGATAGTCAAGGATTCAACCCTATGCTCAGGATGACCCTAAAACTTTAACTGGTGGAAGATGGGTTGGATTACTCCAATGACTCTGTTCTGTGCACTCCCCCTGAATCACTGATACTGGCTACCATCAGAGACAGGATACAAGGCTCGGTAGATAATTGATCTGACCCAGTATGGTCATTCTTATGTTCTGAAATAAACATCATTTACACGTGGCAACTTTTTCATTTTGAATAAGAGTTTCAAGCTGTTGATTGAAATGTACTTTTTGTACAAATATCAGTGGTGGGGAATCTGATAGCTGAAGATCATTCTTTGTCAGAACGTAGTTACTGAACGTGTTTAATTGCAATTGTAGTAACTATTTTAGGTTTAGTAATATTGCAGTTGGTGTTCCCTCTCAGCTGAGCACTTGGGTGGCCACCCGGGAGAGACTGAAATGCCACCCGGCTGATTAGCAGAGAGCCCACATCTGGCAGCATGTGTTTCTACTAGTGGCGCACATCGCGTATGCCTTGATGCACATAACAAAATTTATTTTGCACATGGATGGAAAAAGTTAGAGGAAATACTGATTGTAAGTAGCTTTTTTTCTTTGTGCCAAAAGAAAATGAAGAATTTGTTGCTGTTTTGTTTAGACATGAGCCTGAAGCAATATTAAGAGACAAACAATGTTCCTAATCAAATTGTGGTCTGGAACCATACAAAATCCCCAGATGCAAACAAACCTGAATGGGGTGTGTGTATCATAATCTGTATTAAAATGCTGGGACTTGTTTCTATTCTTTTGTTAACATCCTTATGAAATGTTTAGATTCTCACTCAGCCATGTTATGATTTCAGGGCAATCCAGGGCCAAGAGGACCCTTTGGTGACCGTGGTGAGAAGGGCTTCCGAGGAGATCCTGTAAGTTTTTCTAGGTGCAAATCAATTATATATCATACCTTTATGACTCTATGGGATTCACCCAGACTAGATGGGGGTGGGGCGATTGTCACTGCCAGTTCTTTAAACCTGGGTTCTTCTGGGCTGTGCAACTTCGGCTCAGAGTACTGGCCAGAGCTTGCTCAAAGCACAGTTGCCTCACCCTGGCTTCTACCAGCCTGGTTACTCCTTGCAGGGTGACTCCATCAACTCTTCCAGTCCTGAGTCTCCCCCAAACCATCTCCCCTCTCGTGTCCAGTTCCTCTCACTTGATCCTCACAGAAGTGGTCAAGTTTTCTGCCTTCGAAAAGCAGAACACATATCAGCCTGGTGGCTTGGCTGGGGATTTTATCCTTCAGTTTAATACACAGTGCTGAGAGAGTTTTGTAATAAAACAAGAATAAGTGTATTAACAAAAAACAGAGATTTAAGCAATAATAAGTAAGACTAGAAGAGACATGGTTGGTGACAAGTCAAAACAAAATAAACCCTGCTTTGCAATGACCCCTTAGACAATCATTGTCTAAGCAGGTTTCTCCCCTGTAGTCAGTTTTCCCGCTGCTCTTGCCTCCTGGGGCAAAAGGATCCACTTTTCATGGCCTCAAAGGATGCTGCTCCTCTTTATCCCCTTGGTGATAATGGATACTCCAAATTCATTAGCAGATGCTTATATGTTCAAACTTTATCTCTGTTTTCTGAGCTCCTGAGGGATCAGCCTTCTGAGTCCAAAAGTGAGCCAACACATTTTAATTTTTTGCATTCCGTTGTGATTTTTTGCAATGCAAATGATCTTCCCGTGATCCCTGATACAAATGTATCGTCCATTGTTCTTGGCCACACCTGTCTTTGTTTGCAATTGAGCCCAAAAGGAATTGGCCGTTCTTCTTTGCCCCCTGGAAGGGCTGTCAGATTCCAAAAGTGTATCCATAATTATACATATGGGTACATTTCACAGCAGCATTCATCACCAGCATGTTGTTTTCAAATGCCATGTTACAAAATACTTTTTACATAAATATCATGAGTGAGCTAGATTGAGCTGGCCAGGCTGGCTGACTCATACCATTACATATGATGGGACCCTTGGCAGTGGGCTGCTCTCAAGATTACAACATTAAGGATGTGATTCTAATCTCCAAACCTCACTTAAGATGCACCAGAAAGCGAATGAACATACGAGGATTATAAGCCTCCATTCAAAAAATACCGTATTTTTTCAAAGGTGTATTAGTACAGGTGTTTGTCTATTTCACTGTAATGGCGAAGATGAGGATACTATCTCAGCTAAACCTAGCAGCTCTTAGGCCTTCACAATAACTAACTTTCACATTCCTTTTCTGAGACTAATACATCTGGGACATTTCATGAGCCCAAGATATCCCATATGCTATCCTTTCTGAAATTAAAAAAAAAAAAGCATGATACTCCTTTAAATGTCTAGTCTAAAGACAACTAATTGATCTACATGTGGCTGTACAGATCTGTCAGTTCCTTGAGAGACCTACGAGAAAAATCCAGTAGTACCAGATGTCTTGTGAATTTATGGACAGGACTTAAACAGGATTCAAAAAAGATCTAGATAGGTTCATGGAGGTTAGGTACATTGATCACTGTTAGTCAGGATGGGTAGGAATGGTGTCCCTAGACTCTGTTTGTCTTGAAATGGATGACAGGGGAAGGATTACGTGTTGTGTTCCCTCCCTCTGGGGCACCTGGCATTGGCCACTGTTGTTAGACAGGATACTGGGCTAGATAGACTGTCTGTCTGACTCAGTGTGGCCATTCTTATGTTCTTGTGACACTTTGTGTGGGGCTTTGTGTCCATTTACTAGTGGAATTATGGTATTCCTAAATCAGTGTGGCAGGTTTCAGTGGTAGCTGTGTTAATCTGTTTCAGCAAAAACAACAAGAAGTCCAGTGGCACCTTAAAGTTTAACAATTTATTATTTTATTAGAATCATAAAATGGTTAGTCTTGAAGGTGCCATTGGTCTCCTTGTTGTTTCTACTCCAGTATGTAATTATATACCACTAGGTTCCACATGGGTTCCCTCCATGTGCTGCTCAGGGCCACATGTCCTGGGGGGGAGTGCAAGAGACTTTGTATGGGCTCCCTGCCCCCAAGCTAATTGGGTCCTGGCGGCAAGGGAGCACGCAAAGTCTCTCACCCCCCACCAGGGGCACGCATCGCATGAAGGGAACCACTAGCTGTTCAAAACAGCTGGCAGTTCCTTCTATGCCCTGCGCACCCATGGCAGCGGGGACATGGAGAAGAGATTTTGCATGCTCCCGCTGCCCCCTCGCGAATCCTCGCATCTCGGGGCAGGGGAGCATACAAAGTCTCTTTCTTCCTGTGGGGGGCATGTGGCAGGCAGATGGAGCCACCAGCTGTTAAAACCAGTTGGCAGTTCCCTCGATGTGCCACGCAACCCTGGCAAAGCAGTTTTCTCTCTAATTTATCTAATGCAGGGGGATTTACCCAAGGAAGATTATGGCCTAATAAATCTATTAGAATGTAAGGTGCCACAGGACTCCTCTGTTTTGCACGTACAGACTAACATGACCACCTCTCTGAAACTTACTAAGGAGTGGTTTTTTTTTTTTAAATAAAACAGAGACTGTTTTTCGTTTTCAGAACATAGTATGTAGGAGAACACTAATGAATGGAAATTACATCTTGTATGAAAAGGTCCTGCAGCGTTTTCTGCTAGCATGTCTCCCTCGGTAGAGGGTGTGTGAAAGAGCTTTTCCTCTACCTCTTTTTGAGTGGTGTCTCCTGAAGAGGTGATCTGTCACAGTCCATGGGCCAGTTTATAAGAGTTTGACTTCACTGAAAGGTCTGCCATATGATTATGCTGACCATGCAACCTGTTTTTTCTGGGACAGTCCTGAATTTAAATACTCTGCCCCAGTGCCCCATCAAGTAGTGAAATGTCCCAGAAAGCCCTGCCAGACATTTCACTACTTGATGGGAACTCCAGCTTGCAGTAAGAAGTGACCAAGAAATGGCTCCATGTCATTGCTCCTTGCACAGTGCAGCAGCCTTCCCACTCCCAGCAGGGCACGTAGACAGCTGGGCCAGCTTCCTGTGGCCTCTCCCTCCCACCGCAGGACTGCCTCTCCTACGCAGGGTCCTGGTCCAGCAGCACAGCCTTCTTCTCTTCCAGGCCGCTTGTTAGTATAGTGGCCCTCTCTACTTCTGCTGGGGACCGTGAGCAGGTCAAAGGTGAAACCCAGTAGAGCCACTCCCGGACCTCCATGCCTTGAAGCCCCTGCAGACGTTTTGCAAGACTGTGATTTCATAAAAAATAAAACCTACAGATATTTAACAGTATTGTGTAAAGGATGATAAGCTATTAATCTTTGTCAGAGGTAACAAAGGGTTAACTCCTTCAGTGTTTTCTTATTCTTTTTTTCAGGCTTCCATGCTGAAAGATTCTGAGCATCTACTATGAGATATAAAATGCCATCTGCTCCACTGTGATGTAAATATACTTAATATTGTGTCTTTGTTTAGGGTAACCCTGGATTGAATGATATCAGAAGAGGGCCTAAGGGATCAAAAGGAGACTGGGGAAGACAGGTAACTATTTAGAAATATGAGACTTTGTTTACAACTACATTGTTTAAAATACTAAACTACAATCCGTTAAAATCTAGCTAGATACAACACATTAAAATTAATCCATTGATAGCCAATACAACAATTCTATCGTTCCTAATTGTGTACCAAACAGTACATCTGAAATCAACAAGATGGTATTCAATAAAGACAAATGCAAAGTACCACACTTGGGAAAGAGAAGTCAGATGTGCCACTATACAACTGGGAATAGCTGACTAGCATGGGTGGTGGATGAAGGCGCAGCTGGGGAAGACAAGCCCCAGCCCTACCTTTTCCGCCCAAAGCCTGCCCCTGGAGCCAAGCTCCACTCACCACCAGCCCGATCCTTCCTGGCCCCCTGGAGGACTCAAGCTGCTGTGCGGCAGCCCCAGCCTCAGCCGTCCCAAGTGCCAGAGAGCAGAGCTGCCGCGCCACTGCCCCATCCCTCCCTGATGGCCAGGGAGCTGGGCTGCTACGTTGTGGCCCCAGCTATTGGCAGCCGTGCGTGTGGGCAGTTTGGGGAGAGCCGTGCCTTCCCTTGCCTGCATTACCCACTGCCCATGCTGCCTAGGTAGTAGTGCTGCCAAAAATGGTTTGTCGGGTAAGATGGATCATAAATTCAGTATTAATCCACCATGCGATTCATTTGCAAAAGCGGTTAATATCATTCTGGGATGTATTTTAGGAGAAGTGTATGTAAAACACAGGTGGTAATTGTCCCACTTTTCTTGGCACTGGTGGGGCCTCAACTCATATATTGCATCCATTTTAAGAAAGTTGTTGATTACCTGGAGGGAGTCCAGATAAGAGCAATAAATAAATAAATACAAGGTTCAGAAAACCTGACCTACAAGGAAAATTTAAACAAACTGGGTGTATATAGTCTTGGGAAAAGAAGACTGAAGGAGGGACCTCATAAGTCAGGATGTAAACAGGATGATCATCAATAGTTCTCCAGGTGCACAGAAGATAGGAGAGGAAAAAATCTGGTTACTCTGAAGCAAAGGAGGTTTAGGCTGGATATCAGGAAAAACTTTCCACTATAGAAGCAGTTCAGCCCTGGCATAGGCTGCCAAGGGAAGTTGTGGAATCCTCATCCTTGAAGGTTCCCTGTTAGGGATGATCTAGGTTTACTTTGCCCTACCTCAACACATGGGCTAGACTTGATGACCCCCTTAAGTCCCTTCCACTCCTACATTTCTGTAGTTCTCTGATTCTGTCCTTAGGGGTGAACTGAACTCTACACCTCTCACTAGTCCCACTTTTGAAATTCTCCTTTTAAAAAAAAAAGATGAAAAATGTCATGTACGACATACCTACGATTACTGGTTTTTTAAAACATTTATTACAGTAATGAACTTCCACAGATCATCTTCCAAGTGTGTGGGGGGGAGTATTTAAAATGCTATATATAGCCCAAACACTACCCCAGAAAGTGCCCCTGAATTTACATTGATTTCATTGCATTAAAAGACTTGTAGAAGGTATCTGCATAGCATGCATGAGATCAGTGTCTATACATACCGTGGAATGGTAACTGTAATGACTAAAACACCTTCCAGACAAATATACTTTTAGGACAGCATAATAGTTTGAGTACGAATACATTATGAAATATACCTTAATACAATGGCAGTCATTTGACGTTATTTGCCAGTAATGTTATAGATGCAGCCATGCAACTGAAGGGCTGTGCTTCTGTTGTTCATTCCAACAGCTGAATAAGCACATACAGGTGTTGTGTGCCAAAGTGGTATGAAAAGAAAATTTCCCCCTTGGTTTGCTTGTCCACTGTCATGACTAGTTGGCTTAAGAATCTGAAAATATATAAAAAGTTTTGAATTTGAGTGACAATTGAACTATAACATGAAACTTAATTTCCTATTTCCAGGGTGAAAAAGGACCAATGGGGTCACCAGGCTCACCAGGCCCTAAGGGAACCCTGGTAAGAACCCGTGTAGACAGAGGGATTAAATATTCAAGGACAATGCTTGATACTAATCCAAGGTAGAGAGAATGATCTCAGAAGCCATACGTTTTCTTTTGATCACACTCTCCACCAGCCTCTTTGCATTGCAGGAAAATGAGAGAAATAAATCTCTGATAGACTTCCCTGAACAGATTACAACTAACAGTAGCCCCTGATTCCAGATGAACTCTTCCCCCTTGAACAGAAGTATCCAACACAACTGATGGACTATCTGAGACAAAAGAGGTTCCTCATTTCTTTCAGATTCAGAACCAGCTGCAACACTTTCCAGTTTTGTCTCCCAATTCTGGCTAATGACAACTTCTGTGATTCTTTTTGATTCTTCCACAGAAACAGAAATTCTGCAAAGACAAGGATTTGCATTAATATACTCTTTTTTTGTGGTGTGGCAGAGTAGCAGGGCTATCTGGCTCCTGTGTCTGTCCCAGCATCCAAATTAACCAGAGACCCTTGTGCTGGTCCAACACCTTCCACAGTCTATTTTCAAATGTATTGTCACCACCTTCATAATATATATGCAGCCGATCCCCGAGTTGTGAATGGTTGACTTACGACCGTTCGCTGTTACGACCAAAAGTGTTGTAAATGGCAGACCCCGAGTTACAAACGTGATGCGCGCTTACGAACAGCACGGTCGCATGGAACTCAGTGGGGTCCAACGTACGAACAAACCGAGTTACGACCAATTGCTTGGTCCATAACTGGTTCGTAAGTCAGAGACAGGCTGTAGCTCCCATAACAAGCATGGGAGAGCAAAATCTCTATCTTCCTCCCCCCCTTACTGCTTCCTTCCTCCTCCCTCTCCACTTCCTTCCTGTGCCTATTTGTGAGCTCCAAAGGCTTAATTAGCATTTCTGCCCTGGCCAACCCACAAATTAAATACAACTCTGCTTAATCCATTCTGCCTTGCTTTGTTGGAGCTGCTGTGAGCAGCCTTTCTTGCCTGCTACCATGTCATAAGCAAGTATCAATAAGAACAGACTAATGAGGGTGGAACCTTTCCCACTGCATTTTGGGAAACGTCTTTAAGCAGCACTGGCAAAACACATTTTATAAACACATCTGTTATTCTAGGGCAGACAGGGCCTGAATGTTTTAGGCCTTCTCTAGGCACAGCAAGACTGATGTTGAGTACAGGGAACAAAATGATAGCAAAGTAATATCCCAACACATCCATCATCACCTTCACGTTTGCTTTGCACTCAGTCACTGTGCTAGCATGTATAGTAACGTGAGCACATTACAGAGCATTGTGTGAATATCGAATTATCAAGGAAAAACCTAACCAATAGTTGCCACCGCTTCTCTACTGCTGTCATTTAATTGAGAGTGATAACTGGGGTCTAACAAGTGTCTAACAAACATCTATCTTGTCTTCTATCAGGGACCAAATGGTCGAAGAGGAGCCCCAGGTTTACAGGTAAGTTTAATTAATTTCCCATGTCTACAGTAGGGACGTAATTATTGGATCAAAAAATTAACTGGTTAAATAATTCTAATTGTACTGTTTAATTGCTTGACCGTTGGTCGGCCAGTGAAGGGCAACTGGGGCTGAAGTCCTACCAGGGCCGCAGTCCTGCTGTGTTTGTGGGGCATGAGTCCTTCCTGTGAGGCACAGCTAGGGCTGCTCCAGGCCAGGATGCCTGCCATGCATGGGGCTGTGGCTCTTCCACTATGGCCCGTGTCTTGCCTACTGATTGGCTGAGCACAACCATGGCCAGGGTCCCACCTGCCTGCCACACAGCCAGAGCCCTGGCTGCCTCCATCACATGGCCAGGGTTCCGCTGGCTGGCCAGCCTGTCACCACCAGAACTGCTCCACCCCGGAGCGACTGGCCATTCAGTGGGGTTTGGGTGAGGTCTGGTTAACTGGCTGCCCAGCAAGCGTTTCAGTAAGTGTAATGCTTGACTAGTTAATCTTTTACATCCCTGATCTATAAAGTAGGATTATTGTTAGTTGTCCTGCCTTCTAAAATATTTGCAACGGAAGTCCAATATTTATTTTAGATGTGTTAGGATAAGGCACAAATCCTGCTTGCCTTTCTCAGAGAATTAGTCTCAGTGACTTCAGTGATACTACTTGTGTTCTGCAAAATTCCCATTGACGTTAATGAGAGCTAATAGCTGATAGTAAGAAGTAAAAGGGACATTTATCCATCTATCTAGAAGAAAGGGAATGTTGTCCTTTTAAGGGCTCTCTCTTGAAAAGGGGGTGGGGAAGAGGATTGTTAAAGGAGAGTAGAGATGGATAGAAAGGACAGGAAGACTTTGGAAGGAAGATTTTGTACCAGAGTAATTAAAATTAGTGTGTGTATTTTAGATAAGGATAGGTGAAGAATTTATTTAAAAACTATAGGTCTGAAGATCCAAGCATTTGAGGCTAAATCTGAATGCTCAGGTTTATCTAACTATGGATTTTTAGAGACGTGATTTTATAATCTTCAACTACAAACTAAAGTATTTAAAGCAAGTTCTAAACTAAGATCCTGTAGACATAGTACTGCACAACTGGCTATGTCAGTAAGTTCACGGTTGGCACGTACTGTTAAATGGTTTCATTACCATTTGTGGCTCTTTCACAGGATCAGTGTTATGTTGTTAGGTCTGGCGTGCTGGAAGGCTTTTCACTTTCAGCTTAACAGATCCTTTTTTTTTTGCGGGGGGGGGGAAGGGGAGATTCATCAGTCAGCAACAGCTTGCTGTAGGAGCCTGCAGGAATGATCAGCATTGGGATAGGAAGATGATAAAAGTTGAGCACTAAGACCCAGGGGACACATTGCTTCCCCTTGCCTCTTATACCTGATGCGTATGGTTGGCACTGCCCCATATTATAGGCAGTATGGGATAGAATCCAAAAGAGACTGCAAATTCTGCTTATCTCTTTGGGGTCTATAGATGTGCTAGTTTCAGACAGTCCTGAGGTGAGTGTCATTGTAGTATGCCCCTGAAAAGGGGTAAAACATAGGGAGGAGGCGCTTTATACACTCCACCAGCTTTCATCTCTGTATGGCAAGGTATTGTCCAAGAAACTGAAAAAAAACGTATCTCCGAAACCAGATTTCAGGTATCACGTCTTAGAACAGCTGCTATGGTTAAACGCTCAGACAGCTTAGTGGCAGCAATTAAGCTTTATTTAATTTCTGGATATTAAAAACAATTTTAAAATCTGTATGTTGCAATAACTGATTCTATTAAAAATCTGGCAGGGCATGCTGCTAGAGTCTTGACAGACTGCGCTAAGAAATGACAAGAGGTGTTCAATGCCAAATAAATGATATTAGAGACTGAAAATATCCTACTGTTCTCCTGGCAGACCAGTTACTATTATGATCACTTGAGAAAATTACTATAAGAAACTCTCTCTTAACGCAGGGAGAGAAAGGAAAGGAAGGTCCAAAAGGTTCTGAAGGCGAACAAGGATTTCGAGGATCCCAGGTGAATATTAACATTCATCTAGATATTTTCGAGGAAAAAGAGAACTTGAAATACAAAAGAGAAATGAAAAAGTCTGTGTCCAAAAATCTAATGGCTCCGTGTCCAGACTTACACAAAGCACAGCCAATGTGTAAGTGAATATATTGTTGGTGGCTCTGAAGCACCAGTAGCATAGATTTGAATTGGTCATAGCATAGTAAAGAAGGAATAATTTAAACTTCTCACACAGCTCTATCCATGCTCCTCTTTCCTGGCTTGCAATACCTCTGATGTTCCAGTGCTGCCCCTCTGTTGAACAAATAATAGCCAAGTATGACTTCACTGGATACTGATCAGAGAGGAAACTTCTTCCTCATGTTGATGAGTGATCCAGTGAAACACCTCATGTAACCAGTATAATTAAAGGATGTACGATCTGGCCCTGTGTGATTTTAGAACTATATTAGCCCCCTGCATTGCAAATATGGATATAGATTCGCTTTTGCAGGTACAAGGACTACAAATTGAAGAAACTGTACTAGGGATTTCCTTGAAGGTTATTCCTGGTGAGGCAGCTGCACTAAGGATGTTAAAATGCAGTAAATTGACTCGTCAATGGAATTTCCCTGTGTGGCTCTTGTATGTCTCAAAGGAGGAATGAGGAACTCCGCGTACAGCCTGGGACCAGTGGAAAGTCCCACTAACTCCGGGCTGCAGGCAGGTGCCTGCTTTGAAATGCTTAAGAGTCCCCAACAGGGGCTTTTGTGCATTTCAAACCATGGAGCCCAGAGTCACTGTGAGTCCCCCACTGACCCCGGACTACGCTGCATGCCGCTAGGAGCCAGGGGTCAGCTGACCTTGGCTGAGGACTCCCCCACTAACCCCGGCTTCCAGGGAAGTGCCACGCAGAGCTCAGAATCAGCTGGGGACTCCCCAGCTGACCCCGGGGGATCCCTGGCTGCCCCTCTGAAAGGTGCAGAGGCAGCTTTTTAAAGGGGCCATGGATCAACAGTGCAGCAGCTGCCCCTTTAAACACCACCTTGGGGTTTCGAATTGGAAGCGCTGCTGTGCGGTGCCCCCTTTGAAGTACCCCTTCCCTACCTTTGCTGCCCCAATCTATAGAGTCAGCAAAGGGGGATATATGGACTAGTCAACTAGTTAAAATAGTGTCCGATAAGCAAATACTTATCGGATAATTGACTAGTTGACTAGTCTTTTACATCTGTAAGCTGCACCAAAGGTCTGTCCCATGGGTGTTCCAATAGGAAAGATTCAATTCCACCCCAAGCTCCATAGGCACTCAGCCTGGAAGAAGAGTGAATCTGCATCCTTCCCAGCAAGCTTATCTCATCCTCTCTGAATATCTCCATCCTCTGACTGCTCAGGTGTTGGGACTAGATGACAGAGGATGGATCACTTGATAATTGCCTTGCTCTGTTCATTGACTTTGGACCATCTGGTGTTGGTCACTGCCAGAGGACAGGGTATTGGGCTGATGGACCATTGATCTGACCCAGCATTGCCATTCTTAGTTTCTTATGGGCATCTGGAATTCTTCAGCAGGAAGGGACTTGGGAGCAGCTGAAGTCTGGTTCTTGATTAGCAGACTGCTATGGGGACCTAGTGTTTGAGTTAAACTGAGACAATTAAGTTAACTATTTCTAAAATGGGAAGAGTACTTGCCTCACAGGTTAATCAGGTGTTATTCTAAGAGCACTTTCAACACATCAAGTTTATATAAATGGCTAAGTGGTTTTATTCCATAAGGCAGGGGTTTTTTTTGCATTTACAATATATGCATTTGTGTGTTAACTGGGTTTTCTGTGTCATATAATTTCCAGGGACTAAGAGGAATTAAAGGTGTGAAAGGAGAGAATGGAAGAGAAGGAAATAAAGGGCTTCAGGTAAAAATACTCTGGGAATTCATTTAGGTTTCTACTCGGCCTGTGGAAGACTGTGGGAGACCTCCATTTTTATTGTTTTGTTGCATTCTTTGTTTAGAAATCCCTGAAAGAGAGATGTATTCATAAGAAAGCAAGGAATAAACTTAAAACATGACAAATACTCTGGTAGCACTTTAAAGACTAACAAAACCTGGACACGGCCCACATCTTCAGATTACCAAAGTGTCGGATGTCCAGAACCAAATGTGAAAGATCTCAGGGCCATGACAAATGACTTTACATTATAAGAAAAATATTCAATAGCTATATCACAATCTATTTCTATCATATCATGGCCAACCAGTTTATTTAAAGGTTCATAAGCATGTGTATGTATGTTTGCCTAAATATCATGCAACACAGATTAAAATAGTATTTTAAAATCAACTGCTCAAGTGTTAGAAAATGTCAGAACTTTTGCTTTATTCTAGCACTAGAGGATTAACCCAGCATTGCTCAGGTTCTTGTGGGGGCTCAGGGCAGGAGCTTGGGGCTGAAGGATCTTGGGGGCTCAGGGCTAGGGTTGGGCAGTATGGGGGAGGGCTCAGGACAGAGTATGGGGAAGCCAGAATCAGGGTAGCGTATGGAGGGTGCAGGAGTCAGGGCAGGGGGCTGGAGACTGTGGGGGGCTCAGAGCAGCCCCACGGCTGGCCAGGGCTATGCTGCCTGGCCAGTAGCTGCTGTCTGGGGGGAGGCAGGAGAGGCATTGCAGCAGGAGTAGCAGACTGTTCAGCTCAGGCCATTGGCTACTTTCTGGTGGGCCCTGGTGGCTGCCCAGCCCTGGCTGAGTGGCTGTTCCTCTGCTCCAGCTGGTGATTGCTCCCTGGAGGACCCACAGTGGCAGGACCACTGGCTGACAGGCTCCTCTCCCTGTTGGCTGGGGCTGGGGCTGGGGCCGAGGGTCCGGGGGTGGAGGTGAGTGGCTTTGGCTTTGGGGCAGGGGGACCACTTATGGCCAGTGGCTGGCAACATGCAGAGCCATGCCCCCAGCTGGTCACTCTGCAGTATAACTGCCCCCTTGCACTTGGTGTCCTCTTTGATCACTCTGGAGCATAACTGCCCCTGCTATCAGACCCTTCCCTTTCTGTGTTATGGAAAAGAATCTGATTCCAGGCTCATCCCATTATCCCGGTGCAACCAAAATCCTTCCTCGCTTTGAGTTAGAGTAAGAGGAAGCTGCCTACCAAATTTGGTGGGCCTAGCTCTTACTGTTTAGGAGGAGTTCTTCAACAAGTAGACTCACAAATGGATGGACAGACAGACAGGTGCACACAGAGTTTTGAAAATATATAGTAAGAGTCAAATGAAACAGAATCACGAGACTCAGGAATCTGTAACTGGAACAATGACAGTCACAGAAACTGGATCCCTGAGGCTAGGTCTACACTACAGAATTTTTGTGCAAAAACTCGCAGAGCGTCCACACCTCACGCGCATTTTTGCGTAAATAAATCGACAGAACAGAGGAGTTTTTGCGGTGTAGATATTCCTCTTTCTACAAGGAATAACTCCTGTTTGCACAAGAGCTCTTGAGCAAAAAGGTGTTTGTAGACAGGGAATAGGGATTTTTTGCTCAAGAAGACTGAAGAGGAAAAAGCACAGTTGCCCTGGTGACCATTCTGTCCACAGCAATGAATGCTTACTTGTGAGAGAGCATCCAGGCAGTCTGGATGCTCTCTTGTGCAAAAACACATCCCTTCTTTGAGCTTTTTCAGCTCTTGAGCAAGAAGCCTGTAGTGTAGACATAGCCTGAGTGTGAACCATGGTACAGCCATAGAATGAACTCTATTAGGGTGTGTCTAGACTACTGGGTTTTGTCGACAAAAGTGGATTTTTGTCAACAAAACCATACCTGCATCTACACTACCACCGAGTTCTGTTGACATAATGTCAACAGAACTCGGCAGTTTTGTCAACGGTGGTAAACCCTACGAGGAATAACGCCTTTTGTCAGAAGAGTTCTGTTGACAGAAGGCGTTATTGCATCTACACTGTCCTTTGCGTCTACACTCTCATGTCAACAAAGCAGCTTGATTTGTCGACAGAACTGGATGTAGTCTAGATGGTCTTTGTTGACAGAAGCTTTGTCGACAGTATGGGTACGTCTAAACTACATGGCTCCGTCGACAGAGCCATGTAGATTTGTTTTTTTGGCAAAGATAATGAGGAGACTTTGTCGACAGATAGGCTGTGTCTAGACTACATGGCTCCATCGATGGAGCCGTGTAGATTAGACAGATGGGCAAAGGCAAATGAAGCTGCGATTTAAATGATCGCGGCTTCATTTAAATTTACATGGCTGCCACACTGAGCTGACAAACAGCTGATCAGCTGTTTGTCTGCTCAGAGCGCTAGTCTGGACACTCCTCTGCCAACATCAAAGCCCTTTGTCGGCAGCCCCGGTAAACCTCATCCCACGAGGAATAATGGGGCTGCCAACAAAGGGCTTTGATGTCGGCAGGGGAGCGTCCAGACTAGCACGCTGAGTGGACAAACAGCTGATCAGCTGTTTGTCGGCTCAGCGCGGCAGCCATGTAAATTTAAATGAAGCCACGATCATTTAAATCGCGGCTTCATTTGCCTTTGCCCATCTGTCTAATCTACATGGCTCCATCGATGGAGCCATGTAGTCTAGACACAGCCTATCTGTCGACAAAGTCTCTGTTGACAAAAGCCTTTAGTCTAGATGTACCCTTAGGGAGATTCCTGAAGCTAAAACTGCATCTTCTCCTCATTATCTCTTGTATGCTTCATTAAGGCCCTATATCTTCCAGTATAGTTGTATTCAAAATATATGGTTACTGTAGGAAAAAATAAAAAATAGAGACAGAATTCTGCTTCTTTTTGTGATGGGAGAGGGAAACTCCCATTTAAATCAATATGATCCACATAAACCTGCTAAAGAGCAGTTGGAGATTGCATCCATGTAACAAAAGGCAGAATTAGACCTTTTTGGTTTATATATGACCAGTGTATAAACTGTCTGAATGAGAAACCTGAAGTAACTTTAGATAATTTTTTATGAATGAAGAATAGATTTTAAGTCTATAGTATAATCATTTTATAGACCCAACTTTGTGTGTCTAGAATTGAGAATGCAATGTTTGCTGGGTCCTCAAACGTAATCTGTACCAATCAAACTAGTGAGTACCTTTTTCTTATGCAATGTTGCTACCAGGCTGGTAGGAAAATAAATGCTTGATTGAAATGTGAAGCAATGAATCTAAGTGTTATTTATGTTGACTGCTTTCATTTCCCACCAGATATCTATGGGAAAAGCAGACCTGGCAACATTCAGACAAGTCTGTTGTTGTTCTACATGGAGGGCTAATGTGGCATTACTTGTTGAAGATGAGACATTGAGCATCGTTATAGGGTTGGGAAAAGTTGCAAAACAAAACAAAAACAAAAAAAAGCAGCAGCAAAGTGATTTTTCCCCAAAGTCTGACTAGACATCATATGTTCATGTAATTTCAGGGAAATCCAGGAACTGTGGGCCCAGAAGGAAGTCGTGGCAATCCTGGAATTGGAGGAAATAAAGTAGGTTTCATTTCTTTAGCTACTTTTGTTGTTTCTAAAAGTTCATTTGTTTATTCCTAACTGAAGATAAGATTTTGTCGTTGAACATGATCCTGAAACAATCATTTGGGCAAAACTCAATGAAAATTTTACCAGAGTAAGGACCGTAGGTTTTTTTACTTCAGTGTCAGCTGTATGCTCAGTTCAAGAACAGTGCATAGTCCTAAATAATTAAGTTTCACTTTTTATATTCATTAAACCTTTAGATTGCAGCTTGTATAGTAACGCGTTGGCTGGAGAGATTTTTCAGTCCTTGTGGTTTAAAAAAAATTGTATTCACAAGTGTTGAGATCATTTTAATTGCGTTTAACAGGGAGAACCTGGTGATCCCGGACAGAAAGGGCCGAGAGGACCATCAGGTCAATGGGGGATGCAGGTTTGTATTTTATTCTCTTGATGTGCAGAGAGTGGCCAACATGAAGTCCTTAGTTTATAAATCACCTGTCCAGTTGCTTCTCTCTGCCCTCAGGCATTTGGGTTTCTATATAGACAAATAAACTAATATAGACATTAATAGCTGGAGTATAGCACAGTCAGAGAAAGTAGATGATTTTAAATGCAATGGTCTGTTCACAGGGAGAAAATGGCAATGTTGGATATGGTCGACCAGGAAAGAGAGGAGCAAAGGTAAATACAATTTACCTGGGTTCAGGAGCTCAGGAGAGGAATACAATCAGATTATATATCCTTCCATAGATATATTTATATAGTTCATATCTGTTTTACAGTCAAATGTACATCTACTGTCATTATTTACAAATGAAATTAGGGGAAGAATTCTGTCTGACTAAAAATAATCATAGAATAGGTCTAATTTACTCCAAAAAATGCTCCCAGTATTGTTTCCAATCCTCTTTGAACTGTAAGGCCTCATATTTTGACATCAAATTTTTCTGTCATCTAGCCCCTCCTGTGCCTTTCAAGGACAATGACCAATCTTCCACTGACTTCACTAGTAGCAGTCTCAAGCTTCAAAAACTAATATGTATTATTATTTTATTATTACAATGCCTAGAGCCCCTGGCCAGGATCAGACCATTGTTCTAGGTTGTGTACAAATGAGTAAACCAAAGAAAGTCCTTGTCCCCAAAATGGGACCCAGCTAGGATTATGTTCAGATTGAACAGACAAAGGGGCGTGAGGCAGAGTGTGGAGCACGTTAGCGGTAAAGATCGTTTATTTATGCAAAGGAACCATCTCAGTGCTCACGGTTGTCACAGATGCCTGCTCACTGTCTGACTCTTATCTGCTTTCAGGAAAGATCAGTAAAACTTCCCTGGAGTATTTTGTCTTTAGAGTCACTTCCTTTTCATTAATCAGTGCAATTAGGAGCACATTGCTTGGACATCCTAGTAAAGTACACTGCTTCTTTATGTATATTTAAAATGATACATGCCTGAGCTTAGTAAAATAAGGAGGAACAGAGAGCTTTTCAAAAGCTTTTTGTCTTTCTTGCCAGACTCCCTGGACTTCTGCATGCATGTCTTTTAACTTCACCTTAAAACTCCCTTTTTCTGGCAAGACCATCAAGATTAATCCACTTTAATAACATGTTGTTACACCCCAGCTGTATCTCTCCCAAGATGCGATGTGCATCCTGCCCCTCCCTGTGCCCTACCCCGCAGAGGCCCTTCCCTGCACCCACTTCCTAAGAAGCATCAGTTACTTCTGACTCTGCCCCACAAAATACTTACTACATTCTAAGGACTTCGCCAAGAAAGGTGCTTTTATTGGGGATTTAGGGCAGCCAGCTCATTGCAAGGTCAGGTTCTAAACTTCCTGGGCTGCAGATGCATTTTGGATGCAGTGCAACTCCCATTAAAATCAACAGCTGTCTTTTCATCGATTCTATCAGGAGTTGGATCGGGCCTTTTTTGCACAAATTGTTTCATTCTGCTTAAATTATAAGCTTCTTGCATAAGGGACTGTGTCAGCTTTTGCATTTTGTACAATCCATGTTAGCACCTCAGAAACAGTAGCTAGCAATAGTAACATGGTCTCCTGCTCATTGCCAGTTTCAGTATTTATTACAGCAGTGATTTTTGAAAAGCCAAATAGAGTAGAAAAAACTAAGTAAAAATATAATTGTGATGATAATTCTAACAGGGACAAGATGGATTCCCAGGAGAGACTGGACTCAAGGTATTCTACTTCACGTTAATGTTGTCGCTTTCTGATCAGTGGACTTGACTCTCCATGCTCCACAACACCACTTTTGCATTAACAGCACTGTGCTGCAGTTATAGTATGTTTGCATAAAATCGGGATAACAAAGTGGAGTCTGTAATGATGGCAATAAGTTTCAATAATACACTTTTGCTAGAAAGAGAAAGAAACATTCTTCGTCTTTCATGGGAAGAAAGTCCTGATTTATCTGTCAACATCTTGTACTGAAATTCTTTGTGATACTAAAGTACTACAAAGATTTTTCTTCTGTCTGATCACCTTACTGCCTGGAGATTTTTAACAGTTTTTTTATTTATTTATCACTTTTAATTATTGTGTGTCATTTCTGAGGTTCCTGCTAGAGTCAAATCTTATTTAGAGATGTGCTAGAAAAGCCTCTGGGAACATGATTCTCCAAATTAGGAATAGACAAGTGTTGTGTCTGCCAATGTAGGTGTATGTGTCCCACTTCTTCCTGTAATTAATGTGGAGCTGGAAGCAGACGGTGTCAGCAGTTACAAAGAACAGTTATCCAAACAAAGTGCTAGAAAAAATTCCCATGCACTTTTGCATTTTGTTTTGTAGTGCTGTGTGTGATATAGTCCATTGAAGCTATGTATATGAAAAATGCATGATTAACAAGTCTTGTTCTGTGCACACATGAAATATGACATCAGTGTGTTTTGCATAAGTGATGGTGAAAATATGCTGGTATGTATTTATATATAGATCAACTTGAATAGGGTTGGCAGAATACCTTTTTATTTATGATAATTTCCATTGATCATATAAGTGGTTATTTTAAAAGCATTTTCGTTCAATTTGTTTTGTTTTTTTCAGTTTGAATTTTCACAGTTGTAAGAGATTAAAGGGAATCAGAAAAAATAATTAAATAACAGCAGAGACCAATTTAAAAAAAGTTTTATAACCATTAAATCACCAATTGTCAACGTCATATGTAAAAATGTGTAAATAGCCTTAAATCAAATTCTAGTTAATTCATAAGCAGCATTACTTTATCTATCTTGTAAATTCCTGTTATTATTGATAGAAATGTTTTTCTAGTCAGTTTGTAGGTGTTTATAGAAATTGATGTTTACCAGCCTTTACTTGTAAAAATCAAATCCTTCCAAGTTATGGAGATATTATTTGGTGCAAAGACAGGCTGAGGTGGCAGAGGGTCAGTGTTTAGGACCGTTAGGTGTTAACAAAAAAATCAAAGGTAGAGTGTAGGCAAACATTTCTATGTGGAAAGAATACGAACGTAAAAATTCCCTGCTGACGTCACAAAACGTTCACTTTCTAAAACAATCATTTTGTGGGGTATGAGTGAAAGAGACCACACACAGTGCTACTTGTATGTGTATGTGTTTTCATACATGCCGATTTCATACCAGTCTCTGTGCTCTTAAAAGTGAGATGTATGAATGGAAGAAATAAAGAGCAATAGCCATTTCTTGAGTTCACATTTTTGTTTTAACGTAATAGCCATTTTCACATTTTAATTTTTCTATATCTGACTAATTAGGGTGAAATTGGAGATGCAGGCATTTCAGGAGAACCTGGGCCAAAAGGGTCAAGAGGAAAAATGGTAAGAACACTTTTGTAGTCTTTTATGATTATTGATTTGTCTTGAGGTTGGCTTGTTCGTGCAAAAATCCCCTGTCATTTTACCTGCCCAAGTGGTAGAAATCTATTTTAACTGGGTATCTTTTACCCAGTTATTGGAAGCACAATAGTCCAGATCCTGCACTCTGATGCAACTGCTTTGTGCACACTAGCCCATCTAAAACAGGTATAGCCAGCTATGGGAGATCAACCTAGTGCAAGAGGTGGCCTTTGGTGGCCTATGGTTTGACGCCATGGCTGTCTCTTCACTACAGTGTAACGGACCACTGCCTTGAATGGGTCCCTTACAATTTGTGCTGTTTATGCTAAACAATATGTTCTACCTTGCATTTTTCTGTGATGCTGGGAGTACTTTCCTCAGACCTGAAGAACTTTGTGTGACTTGAAAGCTTTTCCCTCTCACCAGCTGAAGATGGTCCAATAAAAGATATTACATCACCCACCTCGTCTCTATTTGGCTTTGGCCACTGTCAGAAGAAACAGTATTGTGCTAGAGGAACTATTGGTCTGACCCAGAATGGCCATTTTTATGACC
The DNA here is from genome assembly GCF_052426305.1 of Pelodiscus sinensis. Lineage (NCBI taxonomy): Eukaryota > Metazoa > Chordata > Testudines > Trionychidae > Pelodiscus > Pelodiscus sinensis. The sequence continues at coordinate 183,804,504 of NC_143053.1, read as the reverse complement.
AATGGAAGACTGGTGTAGCACAGAGCTGGCTCCAAGTCAGGGAAACAAAGTCTAATTATTTTATAGAAATACTGTGGATAGCTGATGTTACAGGGAAGTTGGAGGAGTAGACGGGGTATATTTTTGTTGCTGATTTTACTGGCTGAAATATTAACATTTCTTATTATATTATGCTCCTTATAAACAGTAAGTTTAATTTTTTTCAGGGTTGCTAAAGCTCATATACATGATTTTTATCTTTTACATTGTAATCACGAATGAGTTACTTCATAGTTGCTAGTTTGAAGGAGTCTAATAGTTAACCAAGTCTTCCTCCTTTAATAGTCTAAGGTAAACAAAACACTTATTTTGGCATAATTGTTTCCTGTTTAATTGTGTTTTTAGCTCCTCCGACAAAGGAAAGGAAAAGTCATCATAGTTTTGGTTTTGTACTATAAGTTAGTCATGCACATTGCTATTCTTTTGCAACTCTTATTTTTGTAGTTTACCATGAAGAAACAGAGTCACAGAGAAGTTAGGTGACATTTGTAAACATTACACAAAGAGTCCATAGTAGAGGTATGAGTAGAATCCCTATCTCCTGAGTCACTGTGCAGTAGGCATAGATTGCATTCAGCTGGACTGCACAAAGAAAAGTGATAGTGTACTGACAGCCTGCCCATTTTTTTTCTTTTAAAAATGTTAATAAGTAAAAATATATAGTTCCCATCTCACCCAACTATACATAAAGAATATATGTACTACAGACCGGTCAGTGTAACGTCTGTCCCAGGGAAGATAATGGAGCAGGTAATTAAGGAAATCATATGCAAAAACTTGGAAGGTAATAAAGTGATAGGGAATAGCCAGCATGGGTTTGTGAAGAACAAGTCATGCCAAACTAATCTGATAGCTTTCTTTGATAGGATAACGAGCCTTGTGGATAAGGGAGAAGCAGTGGATGTCATATACCTAGACTTTAGTAAGGCATTTGATACGGTCTCGCATGATATTCTTATTGATAAACTAGGCAAATATAACTTAGATAGGCCCACGATAAGGTGGGTGCATAATTGGTTGGATAACCGTAGTCAGAGAGTTGTTGTTAACGGTTCTAAATCCTGCTGGAAAGGGATAACAAGTGGAGTTCCTCAAGGGTCTGTTTTGGGACCCGTACTGTTCAATATCTTCATCAATGATGTAGATATTGGGATAGAGAGTACGCTTATTAAGTTTGCAGATGATACCAAACTGGGTGAGGTTGCGACTTCTTTGGAGGATAGGGACATAATTCAAAATGACCTTAGCAAGTTAGAGAAATGGTCTGAGGTAAACAGGATGAGGTTTAATAAAGAGAAATGCAAAGGAAGGAACAATCAGTTCCATACATACAAGATGGGAAGCGACTGTCTAGGAAGGAGCATGGCGGAAAGGGATCTAGGGGTCATAGTGGACCACAAGTTGAATATGAGTCAACAGTGTGATGCTGTTGCAAAAAAAGCAAATATGATTCTAGGTTGTATCAACAGGTGTGTTGTAAGCAAAACTCGTGAAGTCATTCTGCCGCTCTACTCTGCACTAGTTAGGCCTCAGCTGGAGTACTGTGTCCAGTTCTGGGCGCCACATTTCAAGAAAGATGTGGAGAAATTGGAAAGGGTACAGAGAAGAGCAACAAGAATGATTAAAGGTTTAGAGAACATGACCTATGAAGCCAGGATTCATGAACTGGGCTTGTTTAGTTTGGAAAAAAGAAGATTAAGGGGGGACATGCTAGCAGTTTTCAAATATCTTAAAGGGTGTCACAAGGAGGAAGGAGAAAATTTGTTCCTCTTGGTTTCTGAGGACAGGACAAGGAGTAATGGGCTTAAAGTGCAGCAAGGGAGGTTTAGATTGGACATTAGGAAAAAATTCCTAACTGTCAGGGTGGTCAAATATTGGAATAAATTGCCAAGGGAGGTGGTGGAATCTCCCTCTCTGGAGATATTTAAGAACAGGTTAGATAGACATCTGTCAGGGATGGTGTAGACGGAGCTTGGTCCTGCCTTGAGGGCGGGGGGCTGGACTCGATGACCTCTTGAGGTCCCTTCCAGTCCTATTATTCTATGATTCTATGATTCACTGAATTGAATAGCGTTAAAGTGGTATAAAGCATTAATGGGATGGAGAACTGGGCCCTAGAACAGAGAAATACACAATACTACCAGAATGCTGTATATACCATTTGTAGATTGTAATTTATGTCACTGTTTCCAGGGTGTTGCAGGTTTTCCTGGTGAGAAGGGTATTCCAGGAGGCCCGGGACCTCAGGGACGCAGGGTATGAATTGACCACATAAATTTATGTAATTTTTTTTGCATAAAAAGGTACTTACTTTAAATTTGAAGATGGGGGTGAGTGATTATTTTCCTGTCTCAGGATACACCATATGGCTATGTCTACACTCCCGGCTTCTTGCGTGAGAAATATGAAAATGAGGCTAAGCGTGGAATATTGCTGAGCCTCATTTGCATTCCAAATGAGCCACCATTTTTGCAGAAGAGGCTCTTGTGCCAGAAGGAGCTATGTACAGTGCCCCTTTTTGCGCAAGAAAAACCCTCTTGCACAATGCTGCTACGCTCACATTCTGGGGTGTCAAAGATAGATATATGCTGCTTGATTGTCACTTTGAAAATGCTAATAATGTATATTTGCTAGCAATATAAAAATAAATGTGTGAGTCTGCATGTATATCATATTATCTTCCCATACTTTGAACCAAAATACTGAAAAAAGGTCCAAAGTTCATGCGTGTAATTCCAGTCTGCGTTTTCATATTATGCAACTGAGAGTACAAATCAGGTATTTGTACGTGCAAATTTGTACATACTGTTTAGACCCCAAATCTAATTTTATATGCAATTTTAGGCAACTATTTCAATGCCTAATTGTACTTAAAACATAATTGCACCTTTTTCATTTGGACCTTAGTTCTCTCCTGAAAATTGACAATTAAAGAACAAGACATTTGCATTCTGTGAGTTGCAATATTTTTTAAAAATTAGGAAAATATATCTAGTTTTTGGATTTTTTTCTATCCATGTCAGATGTTTGCAACTTGCTGTTTTCTGATAGTTTTATAATCACAAGCTGGAATTCAAAGATCCCAATAGAAGAGATCTGAGATTTCACTCCTGTCAAATTGAATCTGGACTCCACTCTTGTTTGCAGTCATTACTGCTGCTTCTGCCCAGAAGCGTCATACAAGGATAGATTAGACTGACGTTTAGGAGCAGCAACATAACATCTGATTTTCAAAGGTGTTGAGCACTTGAATTCAAATATATATAATATATATAATTCTTCTTTCTGTCCCTAAACCCCACTAAAATAAAATAACTCTCCATGTTCCTTTTTGGATATCATGATCCCAACATTTGGAACTTAAATTGCTACAATAACACAGTGCATATTAAATTAAAAGAGCTAAAACACACAATACAGTCAGGTCTTGTTTTACAGGTTATCCTTGCAATTTAATTACTATAATTATCCTTTTAATTGAAAACGTTCAATTACACAGTAATCTATAATCTTGTGCTTCTAGGGTCGGAAAGGAACGATGGGACTCAACCCTTTTCAAGTATGTATCTCTGGCTTATTCTATATTAAATGTATATTTAGAAATAGCCCACTTCATCAGCAAAATATTCCTTTCCTTGTCCATGTTTTGTTTCTGTTCTGCAGCCATGTGAGCTCATTGACTACCTGCGCAAAAACAGCCGTAAGTACTATATCTTGCTTTATAGAATTCCATCACCAAAGGGCCAGCACTTGAAATGATATTTTAGGGTAAGAAAATTAAGGGATGTAGGGAGGAGGGGTTTAGATTTATTAGGAACTGGAGACACTTTTGGGAGAGAGGGAGCCCATACAGGAAGGATGGGCTCCATCTAAACCAAGATGGATCCAGGCTGCTAGCACTAAACATTAAAAATGTTGTAGAGCAGTTTTTAAACTAAGAGATGGGGGAAAGCCGATTGGTGCAGAGGAGCACGTGGATCGTATGGAGACTTCTCTTAGAGGAGAGTCCATTGATGGAGATTCTGTAGGTTTCAGTCAGAAAGAGAAGGGGAGATGATAAAGTATGGGCCAGATCAGATAAGAAACAATCACATATACAAAAATCTAATACATCAGGGAAGGGCAGACAAATAAACAGTGGCAATTTTTTAAAGTGCTTCTACACAAATGCTAGAAGTCTAAATAATAAGATGGGTGAACTAGAGTAACTTGTATTTAAGGAAGAGATTGACATAATACGAATCACAGAAACCTGGTGGAATGTGCACAATCAGTGGGACACAATCATACCGGGATATAAAATATATTGGAAGGACAGAATAGGTCATGTGGGTGAAGGAGTGGCACTGTATGTGACAGATAATGTAGAATCAAATGAAGTAAATATATTAAATGAATCAACAAATGTTCCATAGAATCACTATGGATAGTAATTCCCTGCTCTAATAAGAATATAGCAGTAGGGATCTATTATCGACCACCTGACCAGGACAGTGATAGTGATGTTGAAATGCTAAGAGAGATTAGAGAGGCTATCAAAATAAAAAACTCAATAATAATGGGGGTTTCAATTATCCCCATATTGATTGAGTACATGTCACCTCAGGACGAGATGCAGAGATAAAATTTCTTGATACCTTAAATGACTGCAGCTGGTACAGGAACCCACAAGGAGAGAGACAATTCTCTGTTTGTCAAAGGCTGGAGAAGGGTGGCAGGAGACAAATCACTTGATCATTGTCTTCAGTTCACCCCCTCTGGGGCACCTAGCACTGGCCACTGTTGGCAGACAGGATACTGGGCTAGATGGACCTTTGGTCTGACCCAGTATGGCCATTCTTATGTTCCTTATATTCACTTATTTTTCAATTTACAGATTTAGCTGCTATTTACATGTAAAAGAGGGAGTAACAGTTTGGCAAGTAAACCATGTTAATTTCAGAAAGAGGAGTTTTTTTCTCTCACAGATCCATTTTAGCTATGTTTGTACAATATACTGAATGAATTGGTAAACGTCTGTTGATTCTCCTAGCAATCAGTGGGTAACCCTGCATGATCATTTCTAACATGCATCTGATTTCCTTTGAAAGTCCACAAATTGTGAAAGAAGCCAAAAACTCCTTTTGAAATAAAATACTATATTAAATAGCAATAGCTGTTACAGAGAATTGTTCCCTTTGTTGTGCCTACAATAGCCTTGATGGAAATTAGGTGCTGGGGCACTTGGAAAGTGCTAGTGTTGATTGGAATAATGAAGATGCCCTGAGTTTCCTTAAAGGAAGATAAGTGGGCAAATGATTTACATAAAATAATGTACATCGTAAATGCAACTTATGGACAGCTTATGGACCCTTACTCCTGTGACAAATCTTGATTTTCAGTGAAAGTTCAGCTAACCTGGGCTAAACAGAAAATATTTGGGTGAGCATTAGAATATTTCAGTCCAATGTCTTGAACCATGGAATTTGCTGAAACAGAAACTCAAGTGTTTAGATAATTTACTGAGTTCTATCTATTTCTTAAACTCTGTTAGAAACCAGACACATACAGTAGGAACATGCAATGCGTATTAAGGGAATTCCATGTGCACTCAATAATTTCCACTGAAACTAAAGAGTGTTTTGCATTCTCAGAGAATTCTGTAAAATTATAGGTGGGCAATTCGTGATGCTAACAGTTTTCTTTTTCAAAGATATTTTAGGACTGTTTTAAAAACATGCTGTATAATAATTTTCTCCCTTTTTTTATTTAGCTTGTTGGCAGGGTAAGTACTTTTTATCATTATATTGTTTGAACCAAAATCTTAAAATGTATCTATGTGTCTGGGAAAGGTGGTTTAGATCAGTGGTGCGCAAGCTTTTTCCTGGCACAGCCCTCTGGGAAAATTTAGGTTGAGAAAAAAAATAGTGCGGCCCCTTTAAATGCCACTCCGCTCTCCTGCCACTCACCCTGCCCCCGCTGTGTGTATGCTGAGCCAGGGGAAAAAATGGTGACCGGCCCAGTGCTGCAACCTCCCCGGAAAACAGCCAGAACCCCCTCAGGGGTCGCAACTCATGGGTTCCACACCGCTGATTTAGATAAAGACCTCACTTTAATACTGTTCCAGTTCTGATCTAGCATTGCACTTTTTTAAGCTCCTCACCTGCTTGTAAATCAGCTCCTGTCTGTGGATAATTTAAGCTGAACAACTGAAGCTCTGCAATTCCATAAAGAGAGCATGCCACTTGTTCCTTGCTCATCATATCACTACGTCTTAATTCTGTCAGACTTTTCTTCCACTTGGCATTCCCTTCTGCTTTATTTACTCATTGATAGCTACCCCTGAGCTTGCTGAACTAATGCAGATTTGAAAGTAAATATTAACCTGTTTTACCTCTTTTTTTTCACTTCAGGAAAGCTAGTGCTGATTATGTGAATCCCCATCGCCTAATATTGTATCAGCAGAGTTCTATAACTAGATAAGACAATGTACACTAGAATTCAGTTGATCCCTGTCAATCTTGATATTTTGTTCAGGCAGCAAGATTTTGCAAAAAAGGGGCCACTTTTGCGCTAAATCTTGCCAGTCTAGATGCAGCCCTTGTGTTTCTCTTTTCTCATAAGTTTATCTTATGTGTAGGTGCCATCTAGGTCCTCTTTTATGGCCCATACAATGAGCTTAGGTTACAGTTTGCTTTGTGTTCACTAGCTTTATTTTCAGCTCTGTCTTTTCTAACACCACATGTCTCTACCATTGGGAGTCACTAAACATACTGAAACGTTAATCATAGAAGTACTTCATGCTTTGCCAAGGTTTAGTGTTGCATTTCAGTAAAGTACAGTTGACATGGTAGACCCCATTGTGCCTGATGAGCATGGACCTGAGGGTGATATAGAACTATGTTACCACAGGAAGTGCTCCAAGAGTGATTGTGCCTCTGGAAACACAATCCTTTCTGGACAGGAAGGGTAATGCTCCATAATCCCTCTCTGCACTCAATCAGTTTTGCAAGCCTGTATATGGGATGGAAGGAGACATAACATTGATTTTGGTTTCTTCCTACCCCTCTTTTTTCCTCCCCCATTTGAAGGAGTACAGGGACTACAGTTGTGTCCCCCAATTCCACTCTTCAGTGCAGTGTCTGAAAAATCTCATTGCATTTGTGAGCTATAGCTCAGCACCATTTGCTCTTATCATTTTCTGTAGAGTGAATCCCTAGATAGCATCATGTTGCATGCTATCTAGGGAAAGCAACATTAAATAGTTATTAGTTACTTGAAAATAGCTTGCATTTTTTTTTTATCTTCTGTGATGTTTATAACAACTGTTTTATGTTCTAGGAAAACCAGAATGTCCAGTGTATCCAACAGAACTAGTGTTTGCTTTGGACATATCCCAGGATGTCACATCCCAGTTATTTGAAAGAATGAGAGAAATTGTAACAACAGTAGTGAATCACACCAAAATTAGAGAAAGCAACTGCCCCGTGGGAGCCAGAGTCGCTATTGTATCCTACAATTCCAATATCCGTTATCTGATCCGCTTCTCCGAGTTCTACAGTAAGAACCAGCTCCTTGCCAAAATTAAAAATCTGGCTTATGAGAGGTCTTCAAGTGAACGGAATATTGTCAATGCAATGAGATTTGTTGCCAAGCATATTTTCAAACGAACTCTCCCAAGTCCTAATGTCAGAAAAATAGCAGTGTTTTTCAGCAATGGGCCATCTGTAAATGAAGTGGATGTTAACACAGCAGTTCTAGAGTACAGTGCATTTGATATTGTTCCAGTGGTTATTGCTTTTAATGATGTGCCCATCATCAGAAGTGCTTTCATGGTAAGAAAATCACTAACATTTTCTTTTTGATGTTCAGCAATAAGACTTTGTATTTCACAGCCTTCAAAACATAGTGGGGTCACATTCAACTTTTGGTGTAACTCCATTGTCTTCAGCGGAGTTACAGCCAGAAAAGAACTGGCCCACAGTATTAGTGGTTTGTAATCATATATGGGACCAAATCCTGCAGTACTTCCATGAATAGTCCTTAATAATGCTAGTGATTCCATTCAAGTTAGTACACAAACTTGTATAAGGATTGTGCATCCTGTAAGATTCTTAATCAGCGAATTCAATAAATTCAGGAAAACCTGGCCTGATTCTCCACTGGCTTACACCTTATATTGTCTGTCGTTTACCACTGTGCAAAATGCAGAATGACAGTAAAACTACCAAACCAGTGTGGGGGTGTTTTCCACTCACTGTGCATCGGGAAGGTGGAGCGTAAAAGATGATTACACAATGGGCAAAGCAGTGGAGAATCATTACTGTGTGGTAGCTTGCAGAGATATCACTGATTACATAATCTACAAATAGCAGAGTTGCAATTGTAGCTGGGGGTTTTGTTCGGCCTGCTGAATCTTGATTACTGTTGATGTGTGAAATGGAAAGAACCCAAGTTGACTGTCAACAACCAAATTGAGTTGGTGGGGGGAGGAGGTGTCAGACTGAAAAAGTATCTTTAATGCTGACTGTGCAAACTTGGTATGAAAATCATCAAGGGACACTGAATATGGAGAGCCATACATGAGTAGTTATCTTTAGGGTGGCAGAGACATTTAAGCTTAGATTTCCCAACAAAAAATATCAAAGAGCGGATCAGTGCAGTCTGCATAGTTTTAGGGTCAATTACTTTTAGGTTACAGTATTTTTATTCTTATTTTAAGAATATGTCATGCTTCATAAATATGTCAGTCTCTCAAATCAGTGTTGGCTAAAAATACAAATTACAGAAAGTGAGCACAGGATTTTTTTTGCATCACGCCCTTCTGCCCATCCAGCACAACTTTAATGTTACTTTAACATGGATTGAGGTATCTAATATTAGGTGTAGTTCCTGTCCAGCTATCTAACTTGTTCTGTGATGACACTGCCAGTTCCTACAGTATAATTATTGGGTAACACTGTCCTGGGCAAATGGGCAAAATGAGCTGGATTTGAACCTTTAGAGCACTCATTACACAGTGTATAAAAATGTATTCTGTGCTTAGTGCTACTCCAGTACATTCTCTGAAGAGATGGTTCTTTTGCAGCAGTTTTTTACTGGAAGGGAGAAAAATTGGTTGGAATTTTACAGCTTCAACATTCTGTGCTTTGAAGTTGTAAAAATGACTTTCAGAAGAGCATGTTGTCATGGATTTTCTTGGAACTCACGTAATCTCTTTCCAGGAGAAAGACTGGAAGCCAAACACAAAGATACAGTTGCTACCATTAAGATGTATCAGTTTCACAAAAGGATGTGGAGTAGACAGCCACCATCCAGGGAGCTCCTCTGCAGCAGGATGCTGCATCTGCCTCAGATCCCCCTTGGAATCCACCTGTGTAAAGGAATGTTGTCTCTCTCAGCAGCAAATTCAAACCTTCTACATAAATAAAAAAGGTCACAATCCACAGATCCCCAATAGTTAAACAGTTCTATTCAAAACTCCAGGTCCTAACACAGCAGCTCTTCAATCCTTTGCAAAGGTCATCATTTCCCAGTCACCCACCCAAGAGTCACAAACCACTAGATCCCAGTTCCTTTAGCCCCTGTTCCAGGTCCTGCTCTCCAAGAGCCACAACGCTTCTCCTGTAGACTCAAGGCAGGTCTCCTGGGACAGAACTCTTCATAGTGTTCCACAGAGCCAGGCCTTCTACCTGGTGAGTTCTACCCCTGATCAGGGAATGTCCCTCCAAGACAACTCCACTGCTCTGAACACTGCTTCCTGCAGTCTTACACTGAGGCTTCCCCTACTGTTGTATTCACACAGGCCTCTCTGCCTGTAACCCCTATCCACAAGATCTACCTTCCAGCATCAATCCTTCTTGTTTTGGGATCAGCTTCTCCTAACCAGCCAGGTTCTTCCCCTTGCTCAGGTGCTTCTGCACAAGCTCTTCTTTAATTCCACAGGGTTCCCCTGCTCTGGTCAGGCCCTACCACTGACCTTTTGTTTCCAGTGGCTCTCTGCATATCTCTCTACTGCTGCATTTCTCCCTATGTCTCTCCTGTTCTACTGCAGCTTGCATGTCCCTTTCTCTGCCTTCTTCAGTTAGCACTCTTGAGACCTCTGAGTCACTGGCTCTGTTTCTCCTCGAAGGTCAAAGCTGAGGTACCCTCTTTGAGTCTAATTGAAGATCAACTGACCAGTCACAGGTACGCTGGCCTCCTCTCTCTTAAAGGACCAGCATTTTTTAAGACTACAAGTGTTGGCTTTACAGTGGCACGTTTAAAAGGTGAGAGATGGAAGCATGGAGTAAGTAATCTAGAGGCAGGTAGTTGAGGGATACATGGCATGCTTCATAAATATGTCAGTCTCTCAAATCAGTGTTGGCTAAAAATACAAATTACAGAAAGTGAGCACAGGATTTTTTTGCATCACACACTTCTGCCCCTCTCCCCCCTCTTCCTTTTATGTAATACCTACTAGCTTACCGTACATTGCAGTGGTGGAAAGAGAGCCATTTCAGACTAGAAGAAGATGCCCGGTGTCACCGATTCCCAGTTTGAGCATGTATTCCTCTAGCCCCTCCATTGAAGTCAATGGGAATTCTCTTCAAGGAGACACTGAAGGACAAGATTCAGGAGCAGCTACTGTTTGGAAACACTCATTGTAGCATTGTTGTTTGGAGAATTGTTTCTTGAATCCATACTCCTGCTCGGAAGACTAGAGCATGCAGTGTCTTGGTTTTGGACACACTTTTAAAGTCACATCAGTTCTCTACTGAATTAACTGTGTGTTAGATGAAACAACTCCAAATCTCACATATGAGCTAACTCTGAGATTTGAAACACTCCAGCTCCTACAAAGGGAAAACTTCAGCATGGAGGTGCCAAGCCAGAGCCCAGCACAAAGAAAACGGGAGCCCAAGTGATTGGGAAATTGGAGGTTTCTCTAGAGGCTTTCAGGGTCACCAAGGTGTTTTCAGGCTGGAGAATATACAGAATTGCTATTGGTTAAGGGGGGTTTTGGGGCTGATGCCTGACTGAGAAATGCATATAATTCTCTGTGAATGTCTGATGTGAACACAACTCACCACTTGCTTCTGCACTAAAGCCTTTTATTGTTCTGTATAGATGGATGATACTGGATTGTACAAGGTAATAATTATTGATCAAGACAATGACTATGAGTCATCACTAGAACAATTTCAGCGCTGCACTCTTTGTTATGGTAAGATCCATATGTATTAGTGAAAAAATGTTATTATTTAGTGCTGCCTGGCAAAAAACATGAGAGAGGCTGGCAAAAAGTTAGAAAAAGCATTGTTGTTTCAAATAACCACAGCTGAATTTTCTGGCTTTATTTCTTCTTCACAAGATAACTCCTAAAAGGAGGGAACTTCCCAGGGAGTAGCGTGTTGAATCATGATTTACAAGCAATAGCTTCTGCCCACTGTTTGTACTGCCGAATTTTTCGTAGGAGACAATGTACTCAAATGCATAAAGATGTTTAAATCCTTCACATGCTTCAGCTATTATATTGCTAAACAGCAAAATTACTTGCAAGTTAATGACCTAGTGACTATTTATATCCATATAAGAGGCCCTTCTGCTATCTGCCATCCAAGGTCAATGTCTAGTTGGGTAAAAATAAAAATCTAGTGAATTTAATTATACAGTCAAGTTGGGGCCAATTAATTTAATTGAAACAAGCCGTGTTTCCAGCTTCCAGAGGAAGGCTCCCTGGTGAGCAGCTCTTCCAGTGCCCCAGACTGTGTAGAACAACTTCCTCTGGAGGTTCCAAAGTAGCCTCCACAGAACGTCAAGGGGCGGGGGCTGCTTTGAAAACCTATGAGCTGCACTAAAAGACTGAGTGGAATTGCTTGAATGAATGCATGAGGAACTAAGGCCAGTTGCAGCATTCCCTACATTTCTGATAAAGTTGTCATGTGCTTGGATTCTTGTATATCCATATAGAGGGAGTTCAGGGGAGGCTTTGGCCTTAGGAGCTAGGGTACTGCTTTGCTGGAGGTCACTCACCCCCTTGATAGATAAAGCTCCCCAGCAAGCAGGTCGTGGGCAAACTGTACCATCCCTTGGAATCAGGCAACCTGCTCAGTCAGGCATGGATAGAAAGTAGGGGCATGGCCCTGACTCCTCCTTAGCCTTCTCCATCTACTTTGGGGGTGTACACAGAGAGCAACCTGCATTCCCCTGAATGCAGGGATCATGATTGTCCCCAGGCCTTGCACGCTCTGTTCCTTGTGCTGCCCACTATCTCAGTGTGTTCACATTAGGCCTAAGGACAGTCTGCTCCTGAAATTATCCTTGGGAAATGTAGAATGCATGAAATATCAGCAAAGCTGACACATACTGCTAAGTCTGACTCCAGCAACTCACCCGTCTTCACATGTAGTGAGGCATTTTTTAATGTTTTTCTATAATGCTTAAAGACATTTTAGGAGGTGGCTGTTACAAATTTTCAGTGTACATGGCATCTTATTCCATTGGAAAGAAGGGGTAGAATTTGGTATGTAATTCTGAAGGATACTGCACACCTTTAAGCGTTCAGGGGGTATGAAGCATCCAACCTGATCAAAATAGGGAAATCTACATAAAACACTCTAGCACTCAAAGTGGGTTTTTTTGAACAAGACATGTCTCATTATATTTTTAATTCAAGGCTACTACATATACTTGTTTTCCCAAATAAGAATTCCGTGATAATTTCTAATATAATTCCAATGTATGTTGTGGTACAAAGACCTTAGAAGAGAATTCCTTATATATTTAGAGCCTTGTGTTTTAGGAACGTATTGCAAAGTTGCTTCTGGCTCAAAATTTGCATCAATCTAAATATTGCCACAAATGTCCCCAGTCTCCCAGACCAAGAGAATGGAAGAGAATTTTTAAGGTTAATGAGGTCTAATCTTGTGAGGAACAGATTATGGCACAGGATCAGGCCCTTAGCTTTCTGATTTTAACTATACATTAACTTTTACAGAAGTAGTAGATTGTTGTTAATATTGTACGGTTAAGCTCTTTAATCTTCTCCGGAACTGGGAGCTTAGATGACATTTCTCTTGTCACATTTTCAGTATCTTAAGAAGGGAAATGCAAACCAATGTTCTGTTTATTTACAGACAAATGCAAACCAGATGACGTTTGCGAACGCCGCATCTCCCGATCACCACGGACATATGTGGACACTGCTTTCATTTTGGACAGCTCCCAGAAAATGAGCGGTGCTGACTTTGCGAAAGTGAAAAACTTTCTGAGCACAGCACTTGATAACTTTGACATTTCTTCCGACCCAGTTTCTTCCATCGGCGATAGGGTGGCTGTGGTGAGCCATGCGCCACCAGATTTCAATCCCCGCTCATCGAGGAGGAGCCCTGTAAAGGAAGAGTTTAACTTTGTCACCTACAACAGTAGACAGTTAATGAAAAGACATATCCAAGGATCTGTGCAACAGCTTAATGGACCTGCTGCTCTTGGCCATGCCATACACTGGACAATTGATCATGTTTTCTCAACTGCACCCCACCTCAGAAAACACAAGGTTATCATTGTTATATCGGCTGGAGAAACAAGTCAGTGGGACAAAGAAACGTTAAAGAGTGCATCTCTGAGAGCCAAGTGCCAAGGATATTCTCTTCTTGTAATTTCATTAGGACATGCATATAACCACAAAGAATTGGAAGAGCTGGCTAGTATTCCCACTGAACAGCATTTAATTGAGCTGGGCAGAGTCCACAAGCCTGAACTTGACTATGTAGTGAGATTTATGAAACCATTTGTGCATCTCCTCAGACGTAAGTTATGTGAAAGCTATTTCATTGGTCTTCAATGAATGTCCAGCACCCTTGGGTAACAGTCTTCCATAGATCCAGAAACACATTTAGCATAGAGATTTCAGTTCAGGTTTCCTATTCTAAAGTCCCTCAGTTCTGTGCTCAATGGGTCAATTTAAATACATAAAGGGTGAAAAGATGGTTTCATTCCATGCTTGTTCGTTCTTAAGGCTGTCTAATAAGACTATCAACTTTGCTGATCTCAATAGGTTTTATGATGGGAAACCTGTCATCTAGGAATTAAACTAAGGCCCCTAGTCTTACTTCACATAGATCACCCAACGACTATTGTCAGATCTCAGTGACTTTAGATCACTTCTAGCTTCTACGCAGCTTGGACCAGTGACCTAGGCTGAGAACTTGATATCCTATTAGCAGTTCCATACAAAATGCTGGCCTAGTTAGTAGATCAGTAAGTGATATGTCAGACAGTTTGTTGTGCTCTTTGGGTCACTTGAATACACATCAGAAGAACCTGCAGACAGGAGATGGATTTAGTACAATCTATGTTGCTTACAATCTGCAGCAGCCCTTGTGGACTCATTGATGGAATGATGCTAGAGGAAACTACGAAGCATAACTGGAGCTCCCGTGCCATTGTTCTCATTCTACTTCTCTTTTTCTTTCTTTCAAGGAGTCAGCATTTTAAAACTGTACGGGGAGGCGGGGCAGAGCTGATTTGGGAGTGGTAGTATGATAGAGGGTTAATGATGGACATTGAGTAGTTCTTTGGTTTGCAGACAATTACAATGGCCCTTGAAGCAGCTCGGTCTGCAGTCAGAGACCAGGGGGCTACATTCTTCCTTCCCTCCCCCACTCCAATTTCCTCTTCCAGTTTTCACCAAGGTCAATAGAGCGCCGCACATTGATGACTAGGTAAATTCAGGGAGGATAAATCCATCAATGGCTATGAGCCCAGATGGGCAGGGAGGGTGTTCTTAGCCTCTGTTTGCCAAAGGCTGGGAGTGAATGGCAGGGGAGGGATCACGTGATGATTGCCTGTTCTGTTCAGTCCCTCAGGGGCACCTGGAATTGGCCACTGTCAGCAGACAGGATAGAGGACTTTTGTTCTGACCCAGTGTGGCTGTTCTTATGCTTACACCATTCCCTGTGATTTTTGTAATAGCCTAGCTGTGATACCCAGAAGTAGTTGTGTTACATCCAAACAGAAAGGCCATCAAGCTACCTCCAAGCCCTTGCAAGCTCTGCCAGTAATGCGTCTTGCTGCTGGGTGAATGAAGTCCGTCTTGGAAGAAATACACGGGGGCAGAAGAGGAAACAGTGAATGAAAACTGTTTCAAATTGAATTGAGTTGGTACAGTTTGTTCTAGTGTTTTGTTTTCTCAACAGGTGCAATCAACAAATATCCACCAGAAGAGCTCAAGAGAAATTGTACCAGAATCAGGTCTCATGAAGTTCTGAAACCAGAACTTACACCAAGGCGTGAACAAGTTCCGTGAGTCCAGACATTTATTTTCTTATGGTCTGTGGTTACTTATGGGCTAATCGATGAGAGCACCTAGATGTTCTCTTGGGTAGCCCTGAACCTGCAGACACGCTTCACTTTACATGTGAGTAGTTCTGTTGGTCAGTAATTTTGGGTAATTTTCATGAGGCATAAGGGATCGGTCGGTAAAGACTTCCCCAGCCGACAGATCCGCGTCTAGACTGCCACACTGTGCTGGATCAGTTGATCGTTGGCATAGCGTGGTGGCCATGTTTATTTTAATGAAGCAGGGATTATTTAAATCCCTGCTTCACTGACTATGCCGGGTAAACTAGTTAACATGGCTCCGTCGACAGAGCCATGTAGTCTAGACATACCTTTTGTGTTCTGCCATCAATGTCATTTTAAAAAATTGAAAACTGTATAGAACCACAAAAAAGATTTAAAAGCTTATAATTTGCACCTGGCTTTAAAGTCTTCTCCTATCCGTTTCCTGCCTGTCCTATAGAACTCATCCGTGAAAGCATCACCTCCCTTATGCAAGTGGTAGGATTTTTTGGGGCTACATATGGTTTCAGACTGTAGTTCATAGTAGGCTGTGGTATAAATGTGCCCATCCCTATTCTGCTTCACACTGTGTGGACCATGCTGCTGCACATTAACAATTCATTTTATTGTGCTTTGAGCTACCCACTAAGTGCATTAGAGAACTCTTAAAAGCACAACAGCAGGGCCTGTATGGCTACTTACTGCAGGGCAGGGTAGGATCATAGCTCAGCTTGCTGCAAATGGTGAAGACAAGCCTTTATTGACATGTGAATACCGTTGTCCATGAGCGGTTTTAGTTAAGACTTGAACATAAGGAAAAGGGCAGAAATTTGAAATGAAGTTCGCTAATTCCAGTTCCTTTTGAGACCTCCTGCCAAGCCAAAATGTTCCCTGTTCTTCTATCCCCAGCCTTCTCGGAGAAGACGACGTGTCAGGAAGTGAGGTCATGCTTGGGGATGAATTTATTGGTTATGAGCCTTCAGTACAGATGTTCCAGGATGAGCTAATGGTCCTCTAAATGTCAACGTTTTTGCAACCAATCACATCAATCCTTGGTACCTATGGACATAATGGAGAATTCTGCCAAGACACACAGAAGGAAAGAAAACATGAGTCATGTCTGATGGAAGTGGAAAGAAAGGAAGATATCTCCATAATCCCTCACTGAACAGTGGGGACAGTTTAACCTTTGGATCCCTCTGGATAACTTCCCTCACACATCTTTAGAATATATTAGAACTAAATATACCAGCTCTTCTCTCTCTCTTCCTCCTCTTCCACCCAGCAACCTAACTTCTTTCCTGTCCTCTGTAAACTCAGCACACCAGGACAGAAAGAGGACCTGTACACAAGCAGGCACTTTCCTGTCACCATTCACCACATTTGTCAATTAGCCTCTAGCACAGGGCCATGGAACTATGAAACAGCTATTCTAACTACCTGCAGCTATTCTCCCCTGGTTGATTCCCAATGTGAGATGGGGCAGGACTGGTAGCAGTGGAACAGGCTCTTATGTGACTCTGCCATGGCTGCCTCCTACCCCAGACCTAGATCTTCTCAGGGAACCACACATTCTCAGCAAAATCTGAAGACCTGTCCCACTTGAACTGTTGTGACCAGAATTAACTAACATTAATGATGTGAACATGATCAAATAGTCAAATGGCACCAAGGAAGAACATGGAGGCTCGTGTATTATAAACATAGTTAGGATTTTGGTTGGATTTGCAGTCACTGCAGTTTACTGGTTGGGTGCGTCTAGACTGGCAAGATTTTGCACAAAAGCATCCGCTGTCTACACTGGCCGCTTGAATTTGCGCAAGAGCACTGACTTTGTAATGTACAAAATCAGTGCTTCTTGCGCAAATATTTGCCCGCTCCCGCTCAGGGATAAGCCCTCTTGCGCAAGAATACTTGTGTAAGAGGGGCAGTGTAGACAGGCACCTTAATTTTTTGCGCCAGAAAGCCCGATGGCTAAAATGGCCATTGGAGCTTTCTTGCACAAAATTGTGTCTATATTGGCCACTGATGCTTTTGCACAAAAGCCAATCTAGCTGCTCTTTTGCAGAAATACTTGTAACGGAAAAACTTTTCAGTTAAAAGTATTTCCACAAAAGCATGCCAGTCTAGACGCAGCCATTGTGTTTTCAGAATGCCGTGAAGAGAGCTGTATATAAGGTCTCATGGCTGAATATTATGGCAATTGGAAGTGGAAATAAACATATTCTTGGAAAATATTGAGCATATTGAATAGCAAAGAGCTAGTCCTGCTTTAACTCCCTTAACTACAATGCTTCATGCATACATAGTGCAGTGTCCCATAGACACTGGCTCTATGAGCTGTCCAGAGATCTGTTCCCAGCCTGACCCTTTTGGAGAGGTGCATAGTACATGCTCAGGCTGTGTATGGCAAGAGGCTAAGATCTGGCCATTGGTCACTGTTTTGGTGGAAAGACACAGTCTACCTTCATACAACACTGATAGGAAAGAAAATAAAGCATGTCTTTTCAACCCTCTGTACGGACAGTCTCATCGTCATCACGCAGACAAGGAATTACTTGTTTGTTTTACAGATGTCTGGAACCAAACACATTTTAAACAATGAAATGATTAAATATGGCAGTGGGGCTGAAGAAACTACCTATGCTGCATAGCTCCGACCTCTAAAAATTCCCCTATTTGCCCCTGACAATGATTTATTGTCTAGAAGCAATGTGGACATAATCTGTCAGCTATAGAATCATTTGAGTCCTTTAAAAATAAGCATTGTTATTTTAAAAAACTTGACTATGTCCATCCATATGCCTCAAAGGGTCTGTGGCTCTGTAGTACGAAATTTGCTCTACTCCCATTTGTTTCAGTGGGAAGTGAGGACACTTTGAAATTAATAGGGCCGGGCCCTTGAGAAACCGTCTCATTCCCAGGTCTGTTGTGCTTTGTGAGAGGCATCAGTGGGTGTAACGCTTCTCCTTCCGTGCACAAAGTGGAGTGCAAATTCCTTACAGTGATATTTTACTTTCTATACTCCTTTTACAGGTGTAAGTTGCATTACAGGAAGAAGGCTTATCAGTCAGTGCTGTGCTTTTCCAGATAGAGTAACTATTTAATTGGCGACTGAATTATTTCCTTTAGATCAAGGGTGGGGAACTTACGGCCCAGAGGCCAGATATGGGCCCTGGGTTGCCTAGATCTGGCCCCCACGGCTTAAGGCCTCCCCCCTCTATTGGGAAGCCCATGTTAGCACTTGAGCTTGCTCTGCCCTCCCCCAGTCTCTTACTCTCAACTTATTTTTCTGTGGGTCACCAGTCCCTGGCTCAGAAAACATTCCCCATCCCTGCTTTAGATCAAGGAGCGCTCTAAAACAACAGTGAACATCTAACAGGAAGCATCTATTGTCCTTTAAACATAAGGCTTGTAAAAAGAAATTTTCCAATGTAAGTTCTTTCCATCAGAAAATGTTGATTCCATGGAATTGAAGCATTTCACTCGATTGTGTCTATTCCATCAAGTTTTGATGGAAACCAAAATGACTGGCTGCTGCTGGTCTGGCCAGCATGCCACTCTAGAAGTTTTCAACAGTGTCTATTCCACAGAAAATTCTGTATTTCCAATTCCTTGTTCTGATTTGAAACAACAATTACGGGTTTTATGGGAGAAAACTTTCAGTTCTTACACAAATGTACTTGTATAGTGACAAGTTTACTATATACCTTCTATCACTATGCTAGCATCATACGGAGCTATTTAATGTGTGTTACACAGCATGTCAAGGTACCAATTAAACTATCCACTTGAAACTTCATATGGCGTCTTTTTTCATGTAATCATAATAGTTAAAGACAATACTCGGTGCTACTCCCATGGGACCTTAGGAACAAGACCAGAAGTGGTGAGCATGGTGGGAGATCCTTGTTCTTTTACAAGTCATTACTTACATGCAAGAGCCCACATGGCCTATTCATGCAGCAGGGAGTTTTTAGATACATCACAAGCAGACAAATCATATCATCACTGTTTTTGTGAAAAAATAAGGGTATAAGAAAACATTATGCATCACTCATTCTGTGGCTTACATGTTCATTACAGTGGAAGTGCGTGGGGAGTAGCAAGAAGTGCTTAAAATGTTTTTTTTCCTCCTGCAAAATATCACTGGGCTTTCAATTCTCGTTAATATAAAATGCTCAGTAAATATGGTGAAATTGCCCTGGAACTGTGATACAGTGAAGCAGAAACCTGGCACGTTTCAGTAGACAAAAGGGCCAATAGATACTGAAGACAAAACTACTGTGCAAGTAAGCTCATATGGGGTTTATTCTTTGATATCAACTATATATTAATGAGAGTATACATGGACATTAGTGCAACAAAATATTTCTTCTTCCAGATTCAATGTAAAAAAAAATATCAGGCTTCATAAATACTGTCTATGTAGGAGTCAGCAGCTTTCATTATGTTTATAACCTGCAACGTAATATTTCAAAAACTGTTTTATTATAGGTTCCTGAAGAATGGTATGGTTACCACCACACTAACCACTACTTCTTCATAAACTGCTTCTGCTTGTTACTTTCCGAAAGTGTTACAGAAATCAAGCAGCTGTAATAAAATAACTGAAAGGACCTTCGGACAAGTCTTAATAACCATACTGATTGATATATGGTCATCTTCATATTCTTCAGAGTCAGCATAATTCTATTATTTATTACAAATATTTACATATTATATATTAGTGCAATCTTTACTTCCACACTTTAACAATTCCATCTCTTGATGCAGTTACTATAAAACCTTGAGTAGTCTGGAAAGTAGCAATGTCTGTGATGATATCATGGTGTCCAACTGGTAGAGATTCTGGTCCCCGACGAGGGGTCTCATCTGTAGGGCCCAACTTCTGTTTGTTTTGAATTTCCTGTTTGAGAGTGAAAATATTAAAATAAACAAGTCTCCAGTAGTATATGAATTTAACAGGACGTTTCATAGTCTGGCGACTAGAAAGACCATTACAAATCAACATAAGTTTTCCTTTGCCAAATGTTCTCCTCCTATTACTGAAACAGGGGTGTGTGTTTAAGGCCGTGTGTACACTACAAGGAAAATCACTGCTGCCATGATCAATCTTCAGGATTCAATTTAGCGAGTCTAGTTCAGACTCACTAAATCAAACTCAGAGGATGCCCTCACCAGCATCCGGTACTCCTTTTGTGAGGAGTAGGGAGCCCATGGGAGCATGTACTCCTGTCAGCCTTACTTTGTGTGGATGCCACCAACCTCAGCTTAAGATAAACTGACTCCAGTTACATATTAACCACAGCTGGAGCTGAGTACTGCAAGCTGAGCTGCTGAGTCTACTGTAGAGTTGGCCTAAAAGCCCTTTTCCTTCACAATCTAGCTTCTTGATCCTGAACTAAAGTAATAATTCTGTATTAGTAGATAGGGGAACAAGATAGGTATCTCAAATTCAGTATTACAACTTCAGGAAAGGAAAAGCTGATGAGAGAAAATGTATGCTTAGTCATCTTCATGGAAAACAATCCTATGGAAAAGAACCAGCCCATCTAGGATTTTTAAACTAATAGTTCTGTAGCAGGGATATCAATTGTTAAATATTATAGAAGAATCTATTCAAATTCCACAGAGTTTTACAGTAATCTTTTGAGAATCTACCAGTTTTTCCTAATTATGTAGGATTTTTTCCATACAGAAAAATTCTCATAAAATTGGCTTAAAGGAATAAAATAAATTGACAGCTGATTTTCTATATTAAAGAAATTTATAAAAAATGCCTCCTTAATAGAAATCTCTTAAACGCCATGTATTCAGTTAAATAATCGATACAAAACATTACAAAGCCAAATATAAAGCAGTAAATCTGTAACTGCTGGAAGTCATTTTGAGGGATACAATCACAGCAGAAATCTGACATGAAAACATTCCCGTACTTTTCGGATGTGATTTAAGTTGTGCTTCGACTGTTTTTAATTATCCCATAAGGAACAAACAGCGTACTTACAGCACTGCATAAATAATTTGTGTACTCAACCTCTTGCAGGACAAATTCCACACTAATTGGGTAACAGTTTTTAGTGGAAATGCCTCAATGTCCAGAAAGTCAAAATATTAAACTGTTAAATCTCTGAGTTCCAGGATCACAAAAGTCAACCAAAGATATCAGGTTTTCCCAATGAATACTATTCGTTAGTATTGTTTGTCAAAACAAGCACTATTTGGGTTTAAACATTATTGCTGCCTCTGAAATATGACCTGTTGAGGGACTGAAGTCATCAATGCATAGTAGTAGTAAGTAGAGGAACCAGAAATGAAAGTGTTCCTCTCCTCATACTGGTGTACTTGAACACTGGCCTGGAGAGGCAATTAAAAAAAACAAAACAGAACAGAATACCTGAACCACTTCTGTGCCTTCAATTATCTTCCTATAGTAGGATACCAATGGGCAATTGGCACTTCCTGCAACAATGTATGATCTCTCAGGGTAAGCCATCTCCCAAAATCTAAGAGAGTGAAGGAAAAACAAACAAAACAAAAACATGCATAAGCCAAAGAAGGTAAGAAATGCTTAACGGTGGTAGGTCTCAATACAACTTTGTAAGAACTTTCTTCCCCTGGTAAAAATCAGACTAGACTTTATAGGCTGAAGGGAAGAGTTACAGGTTATAAATACAGAAAATCAAAGTTAATCATATTTGTTCACAGGGCATCACTAATTGCTGCATCCAGCACAGCATATCTAGCAGTTTACAAAGGCTCTTATCTCCATTTTGCAGATGGGAAAGTGAGACTCGAGAAGTTAAAGACACTGGTCTAATGTAACAGGCAGCAATAACGAGGAATAGAAGGCTATGTCTACACTATGAGACTATTTCGAAAGAAAAATTCCTGAAATAACTATAGGGAAGCCTCAAAATTAATCCAAGGCAGGCTCCCTTAATGTGGATACGCTACCTCGACTTAGAGCCCAAGGAAGCACCGGAGAATAGTTACTTTGACTGACTCTGGGGAGTAGTTACTTCGACTACAGCGTCCACACTAACACTATTTCGAAATAAGCATTATTCCTCATCACAAGCAGGAGTTGTTACTTCAAAATAACAAGCCCATTGTTTTGAAATAATTTTGAAATAACGGGCTTGCTGTGTGGACGCTCACCTTGTTATTTCAAAATGAGGGGAATAATTCCCCAGTGTAGACATGTCCAAACAGAGACATGTCTCTTGAATCTGTGGAAAAAAGAGTAACATTCAATTGCCCAAACTTATAATGGACCAATCTGTAAATACTACAGCCACTACTGCTAAAGGGTTCGATTACTTTAAAAAAAAAATTACATCTTTAAAGAGATTCCTCAAAGTATTTTTACCTTATTTTCATGTCTGAACCTGCAGTTAGTAATATGGGATTTCCATCTGCAGGACTACAGTATATTCCATGAACACTGTGAGGCGACGGCTAATTGGGGAAAATAAAAACATGTTACTATCTCCAAAAATGTTCTTGTACCAAATTTCTAATTTATGTTGCCAAACAAGACAGGAAGCCTTTGTTTCAACACAAAATCAAAGTGTGATGAATTGGTATCTGGTAAATAGTCAAATCTTAAATACATAGAGATAAAAGTCATTTATTTTTGTTCCTCTCCCAAAGCATGTAAGAGAATCTAACTCTTCCTAGGCTTTCAATGAGACATTGCCAGCTGAGTAATTCTCTCTTACAGAATTGAATAAAATTAGCAAGCTGAAAAACACAAGAATATACACTTGATGTTCTGGCAGTTCCAAAGTTATAAGAACCACCACAGCAAGACTCCTAGTTAACTGATACATAAAAACCCCAGTTATGAAAAGCTATAATTACACAGGAGATATAAGGTGGATGGACCTTATTGTTTGAATTATTATAGCCATTTAAACAACTAACTGATAAGCTCATCCCCCCACGGACAGCAACTGCTCCGTGGGATGCCAAAGCAGCCTCTGTCTGTGGAGAGCTCAGGTCCCCTTGCAGATAGGGGTGGCAGCCAGAAGCTGATCTTCGCTGGGAGCTCATTTTTAAATTAGCTTCTCTTGCAGAGTGGCAGGGGGCTCCCCGGAAACGGGGCCAGGAGTGTACTGGCTGCCAGACCCACCCCTGGAGAGTACTTTAAGTAACCGTGTAACTGCTAAAAATTGTTTCGGCTACATGATTACTAAAATACTGGTATCTAACATCCCTAATCAACATGGTTACAACAGTGGAAACATCCCTACATATGGCTATTTGAGATCAACAGAGAAGGGAGCCTAGAATTTTTATTCAGGGGGAATAGATCCTTTAAGTTAAGGATGTTAAAATGCGATTATTTGGCTAATCGTATAGTCTAAACAATTTTTATCGACTATACGATCAGTCAATAAGCGCCTCTGCAGAGCCACAGCAGGGGTAGCTCCAGAGGAGCCGACTCGAGCCAGGACTAAGCAGTCCTGGCTCATGTCGGCTCCAGTGCCACCATGCTGCGACTCTGTATTTTAACTGCAGTAAGAACCACTGGGCTCTAAATACATTTAAAATGCAGAGGCGCAGCGATCAGTCAAGCTAGGGGCTGCTCGGTCCTGGCTCATGCTGAGTCCAACAGCCCCTATTTGTAACGGACAGCTCTGTCTGCCACGAACAGGGGCTCATGCTAGAGCAGCCCGTTTGTGGTGGCCAGGGCTAGCCGCAGGCAGAGGCTACTCCGGCAGTAGTCCCTGCCTGAGGCTAACCCTGGCCACCGCAAACAAGGGTTGCTTGGCAGCTACATCCCTTATCTGCTGGGGAGGGGGGGGCAGCTCCTTGCTGGGACCCCTGCAGACAGGTGCTGCTTCACAGCAGCACTGCAGCCAGCTCCCATCCCCACCCCTTGCTGCCTCTCACAGTGGCAACAAGAGGGGAGTGCCACAGAGAGCACAGGTGAGCAGGAATTGCTTGAGTCTCCACTTGCCCCGTGTTCCCTGCGGCACTTTTGTTTTTGAAATGTACAAAAGCCCTGCAGGGGCTCCCTGCTGAGTAGTCCCCACTTGCGCTATTTTCCACTGTGCCTCAGCCTCCACTGCCCCACCGCAGAGACAGTGCTGGGGAAGCCAGCTTTACCTATTCCACCTCCTACCCACCAACACCAACATCAGCTCCTGCTCCTCTTCCTCCCCCACTGCCTCTCTCTGGCTATGTCTACACAACGGGGCTTTATCAGAAAAAGGTACGCAAATTGCGCTCCGCAATTACATGTCTTTTTCCGTCTACACTGGGTCAAATTTCAGAAAAAAAACAACCCTCTTTCAGAAGAGCCCTTCTTCCTCATGGGAGGAGGAAGACAGGACTTCCAAAAGAGCGCGTCTGCTCTTCCGCTTTTTTTTTTTTTTTTTTTGCAGAAGAGCAGACGTGTTCCCTGGACGTAGCAGAGTTTTTCCAGGATACCTCTGGTATCCCAGAAAAACCCCGTAGTCTAGACGTAGCCTCTAATAGAGGCGGGCGGGGGGGGGGGGGGAGGAGAGGGAGAAGGAGCGTGACTAGTTGAGTTGACTATCCAATAAGCATCTGCTTATTGGATAGTCAACTAGTCGCTTATATCCCTACTTTAAGTACAGCGTCTATTGCAGATCTGAAATGTAACATGTATGGGGGGCGGGGGGAGGTCTTAGTAATATATTTTGCTTGAAGGATTTTATTTTATTTTGTTTCCTTTCTTTTGCACTCATGGCTGGGTGTGGAGGTGCCTTTGACAAATGAATTACAGCGGGGGGAAAAAAGCATGTACATATTGCTCCATATGAAGATATATTTAATACCAACTGCTAAACACAGTGGTGGGTTTACTCTATTAAGGTGAAGTGCAATAGAATAGAGATACTGTGATGACAAGAACAAACATTTAAAGGTCATTAATTTATAAACAGACCCAAACGCAATACTATGAATTTACTCCTTTAAGTTAACATCAAAGCCCAGATATTTGCTTAGTAAGTGTTGTGAGAAAAATAGGGTGACCAAACATAGCAGTGGGTGAGTTAAATATCATTAACCCCTCCTCTACAGTAGATGAAAGGGGAATCAGGGCAATATATCTTATTCAAAACTTCTTTTTCCAGTTCCCTGCAGCCAAGGTCACTTTGCAAATGCACTACATAAAGAGGCTCTACCCCAGCTACTGAATCTAAGAAGTTTAATAAGGAAGAAATATCTAAAACCTGACAAATGAAATCAGTTAATTCCTTGAAGTTGTTTTATGTTTCTGTAGGTTCCCAGACTTCTTTGGAAAGGCGATTTCATTTTAACAGCAAAACATGATTAAGTTACGAAGATGAGACATGCTGAGAAACTACAAAAACAAAAGGCAGCCACCAAACACACAGGCAGAAATACTGAAGTGCTCCTTGGAAGCAGGAAATTCTACAGAAACCATAAAGCACGATAATGGAAAAAGAAAAAGGAAGCCAAACCTGTAATTCTGAAAGAGGAGGTGCACTGCTGGCCCACAAAGTGAAACGCCTGTCTCCAGTTTCCATATCCCACATAGAGACTTCATTATTGCCTTGAACAGCTACAGGGGAAAATTTGCCAATACAATTACAATTGAATCACATGGCTTTGGTTTCTACTGATAGAGGCTGAGTGTACCACACATCTGGCTTGCTCTCCTTAGGGAACATGTTAATCTCACTTTTAGTCAGTTCTGAACGTATTTTGCTGTTTTCATCTCTACAGTGGTGGCTCCATTCTGGATAAAAAGGACCCTAAACCTCATTTTACAGTTGTTTAGATAATGGAGAGTCTAAAACAAAACTATTTCCAATATCCTCTTGAAAACATATAATTTGATCACTTACTTCCTGGGAACCTCTGCCCCCAATCTGTGAATGGTAAATAGCGGCTTACCAGCATAGGTATCAGAAGCAGTTCAACACTCTGGCTAGGGAACTCAGAATTCATCTAGCAGAAGGAAGGGAAGGATGAGCTCTAAGTCTACAGAAATTCCTTTAGACTATTACGGCCCCCATCCAGCAAAGCACTTACCCATATGCTTAACTTTAAGCCTGCGAGTGCCTCTGATTAAATTCAGGGGGTCTACTCCCATACTTAAATGCAAGCACACAAGTGACTTCTTTGCTGGATCAGAGTGCAACAGGAGAAACCTACTATTTATGTACAGGCAGTCCCCGGGTTACATGGATCCGACTTACATTGGCTCCCTACTTACAAACGGGGTGAGGCAACCCCGCACTAGCTGCTTCCCCCTAGCAGATCAGGGAGACGCGAAGCTAGCGCCCCCCCAGCAGACCAGGGAGACGCGGAGCGGCTTTTCTCAGCAGACACCTCAGCTTGAGAATAAAGGACTGAGCGAAGTGAGGTGTGGGAGAATAAAACTGAGCTCTGCAGAAATGTTTAGCTAGAGTTTCACCTACAATATGTACCAGTTCCGACTTACATACAAATTCAACTTAAGAACAAACCTACAGTCCCTATCTTGTACGTAACCTGGGGACTGCCTGTACTACCCAGCAAGGGAGGACTTACACTGTTTGTGCACGTGTCACACAAGTGAAAAGTTTTTCTTAGAGATATGTAGAATCCAGATGACATCACCCATTAAAATAAAATAGATGAAATTTAAGGAGTAAGTTTACTTAAACTCTGAACCCCAAGTTTAAACATTTTTTAAAATTTGCATTGGGTGAAAGAATCTTTTAATTTTATACTTCTATACCATAACTTTGTAGGCTCTATTCCTGCACAGTACTTTAAGCATAAAAACTCATTACAAGAATGGACTGCTGCACCGTTACTTAATAAAATATCTGCAGTATTATTGCAGAATTCTACAATTCTGTGTATATAAGAATAAAACAACTGCAAGTTTTTGCAGTAAGAGTCTTGGGATTTTCAAAAGTACAAATGAGTTGGGTTTAATGGGACTTGGACACTGAACTATCCTTTGTACCTCTAAAAATATTCCCTACTCTGGGAGAACTCCTGAGCCCAATGAAGCCAATAGCAAACTTCCAACTGGCTTTAATGGGGTCAGGATTTCACCTCCTGCCTTTTAAGCAAATTCCCTTAGGCAGCAAGATGTAGCAAGCAGTGTACTGGGCTGGTAACCTCTTGGGAGTTAGAATATCCAGGCACACTAACTCTCTAAAGAGGATATAAGGGGGTAAAACTGTACCTTTTGTATGAAAGTCATTACAAGGCACTGAGGCAGAATCCAACTGTGACCCTCACCTACTGAGCAGAACCAAGTCTGCAGAATCACACATTCAGTACACCAGAAAGAGAAGAACAAGCTGTGAATCACAATCTTCATCAATGATATGGTAAGTAAGATATCTGTTTTACCTGCAATTACCCATGACTGAGAGAGAGGATGCATAAGCAGGCGTCTGATACGAGCCCTGGAAGGATGGCAATGGCTGGAGATGGGTAACTGGAACCTCATGTCCCAGCATGCCATGGTACCACTGCTTGTACCTGGTGAAAGAGAGTTATTGTCAGAGGGCCTATTGCACCAGTTTTTAATCTATATTTTTTTTGTTCCTAAAGTAAAGGGCCTGTAGTCTTGATTTGATATACACTAGAGTATCTACTAAAAAGTACCCGGAGCCATTATAAAACATGCACTCTAAAGGGACAACGAATTAGTTATTTTAAATGAATTTCACTAAGTCTAACCAATTGTGATGGGGTGTACCAACCCCACGCTGGGCCAGTGAGGGTTAACCAGGTCTCCCTGTCAGAGCCCCACCCCCACAGCCCTGCTGGGCATGCTCCAACTGGAGGACCAGTATAAAGGCCAGTGGAGCAGCTCAGTCGGAGCTGACCACTGTAGAGCTGAAGGATGATGACGCGGAGGCCAGCCAGCAGAGACTGACTGGGGAAACTCCCAGTCTACAGGAGGCAAGTGGGGAAGATGCCAACTACTATGAGGTGGGTAGGAAGTAGCTTAGGGCAGGGAACTGGATCCCTGAGAGCTCAGTGTGTTGCAGACAGATTCCCTGCTGAGCTAATGATGGGACACACCCACCACTGACAGGGCCCTGGGCTGCGACCCGGCGGAGAGGGAGGGGACGCCCATCCCCATTAAACCTCCAAGGAGACACTACCTTTCTTGCTACTGACTTTGGCCACCGGGCCCTATTGCTCCGCAAACAGAGAATTGATATTGACTAAGGCCCCTGGTCTCTACTGCCCTGTGGACATGGGTGCTATTGACTTAGGCCCCTGGGACCTATTGCCTGTGGACTGGGGTGGCTACTGACTTTTGCCACTAAGCTGTACTCTTGTATGGGGAAAAAGGAATAGTGAGAGGCCTGGGGGTACCTGGGGCTGTAACATTCATGAGGTCGAATACATGTTGAGTGGCCTGACAAGCTCACTGCCTTGCTTCTGAGGTGGCTGGGCATACTCACCCTATGACACCAACAAACTGAGACTGAATAATAATTAAGCTTACCAATACACAGCCAGCACTGATGTATGTCCACAGCAAACGAGGTTATGAGACCTAGCCTCAAATCATGTTTTAGTGTCCAAGCATTACTAGTGGATCGCAAGTCCCATCCAACTAAGGAACCATTCACAGTGGCATAAGCCAACACTGACTGTGCTCCCGAATTGAAGTGATGCATATCTACCACACAACCATCGTCTTTCTGGTCTAGCAACCTGGAGAAATAAAGCAAAGCAGAAACAAGACAGTTATTATCTCTCTAAATGTTTCTTTAACACTCCCCCATACTGAAGATGCTTTATAGCCACTCACATCATCATGTTTTCATTCACAATGCCTCCCGACCCTTCCACAGTGAGTATCTCCCCTACTCCTCCCTCCAAATTCACTTCTCCTGCAAGGCCTACTTATCTTCATCGAGCTAGTAAAATCCCAGGGCCAGACCAGCAGCACAGACTGGCTGAGAAAGTGAAGCCTAGCAGGTTGAGTCGGGGCAGTATCAGTAGTGCAGTTCATCTGGAGTCAGCTGCCAGACAGCAGCTGGGCTAGCAGCAGAGCCATGTGGAGGCACAGAGCCTAGAAGAGAGCCTGGCCAGGAGAGCCCAGAGTCTATCAGCACAAAAGCTGGAATTGACCTCTCCTGGTCCAGCAAACTCTCTCATTCGGGACCAGTCAGGTCCTGTGGGTGCCATACCAGGTCAGTACGACCTATAATACATACATTCTCCAGTATAAAATAGACAGGTACCTGCTTTGTATAGGATGAATTTTAGGAGATTTCGGAAGCTTTGATGCTTCAATCCCAAGAAGCTGGATCCCACCATTATCTGAAGCTATGGCCAAGTAGTGTGAGCCTTGACAAAAAGTGAGGGTCTTGACGCTTCCTCCAATCCGAGAATATGTCAAAATTGATCTAAAGGGGACAGAGAGGTAGAAAGAGATAAGAAACAGATTCAAGTCATAGCAGAATCTTTGCAATACAATATAATTTTACCTCTCCCACAACCTTAAAATAACTCCTCGCATTAAGACCAGATTAGTGTGAGTGCTCCAAAATCAGGAAATGTCAGTCTGAGTTGTCTGTATAAACTTAATTCTCCTCCTTTGTAACAGGTGTTATACTCTTTATCATCATATATCCAGTCTTTAGGTGCTTATAGACTATTTGTTTTTCCTGTTACATTCCAGCTCATCTTTCCCCTTGATATTTTTATACCCACTGCCTCTTCTTGATTCTCCCCCTCCATTTTTTTCCTCCGCCACCCCCATTTATTTTCGTTCTGGACAGCCAACGCTCTGGTCATCTGAAGAAGTGGGCTGTGCCCACAAAAGCTCATGATACCAACTATGTGTTTTGTTAGTCTTTCAGGTGTTACCAAACTATTTGTTGTTTTTTAAATGTATCCTGTACAGACTAACTCGGCAACCCCCTGAAGCTTTTCAATGTCATGATCATTCTGTGCTACAGATACAGAACAAACACCCTACAATCTTACATACATATATGTAGCTTTTTTACAATACCTTCGTCTCTCTATGAACATATAAAGTCTAATTTCATTATCAGAATGGTCCTGTGTATCTTGACTTTTTTTGTATTAACAGGACCTTTTTTATAAGGTGTGCATTTCAGTAAATTATGTACTATGCATTTTCTCTTCAGAAGTACTGTATACAAATTTTCCTGAAATGCATTTCAAGGAAAAAGACAGTTAACTATGAAGCTCATTTAGCTGTAAATGTAGGTGATCTTTAAATATATATTGATACTGATATCCAGGGTTCGCCAAACGGCGGTGAGCCCTGCTCGCCAGCTGTGCGGTTCGGCACGCTGTGCATGCGCAGACCGCGCTGCGCGGCTGTGCCAGCTTGTAATCTACTCGCTACAGGCAAGTAGATTACATTAATTGACGAGCCCTGCTGATATCTATATATCATAAAGATTTCCAAATGTAATATGTAATCGCATATGTAATATTCCCCTTGTGGTTTCAATCAGATAGAAGAGAACAAAGATTCCTAGAAAATGAAACATCAAATTTTATGGTTGCACCCTTATAGGTAGACTCTTCCAGTAGAATATTTAGGATCTTCAGTATACTGTAGGATGGTTCAAGCTTGTGCGTTCAAGTTGGACCTCCCTGGTCCAGCATCCTTAGGACCTGACTGGTCCTGGATCAGAGATTTGGCTGGACCAGGTCATTTCTGGCCTCCCTGATGCTGGCCCCACTCCCTGCCCCACCCCCGTCTTCCCGGTTCCCCAAGGCAGCCCAGCTGAGTTGTGCGTGGGGCTTACTGCCCCCTATCTCGCCGCACAGCCCAGCTGAGCCACGCACTGGCTCCTGCAGCCCAGTTCAGCCACACACCCAGATTCCTGGCTTCTGACCCACCCCTCCCACTCCCGCAGCACAGCATCCCACCCCTTGCATCACGACAGACTCCTGCTTCGCCTTCTCCCCCATGCCCCAAATCACCTGCAGCGTGTTGGGACTATCTGATCCTGGAACATCCATGGTCCTACTGGACCATGGATGCTGCTGGACCAGAGAGTTCTGGTTTATGGAGGTGTAACCTGTAGTTAAATAGTTTTAGTAAAGAGAAAAGAAATGACATAGTGTGAAGAATTGTAAGTTACCTGGTTGTAGTGGTTTTTCCTTCCATTTTTTGGCTGTTCCAGATTTTCACCGTGCCATCATTAGAACATGTGGCAAAAATGGAATGCTCATCTGAAACTCTAATACGGTTCACTGCAGACTTATGTTCATGAAGGTGAGCAACCAAAAGCCCTTTAGGACGCCATCCTATGGAAACAGCAATAGGAAATCAACCACCAAAACCTAACACTAAAGAAAAATGAAAATTCCCACCACATCCAAGTGACAGTGATAAGCTGGAGACAGATACAACACTAAAAAGATACTGGGCAGACCGAACAGCAGTATACCAGATTCAGACAATGCTTACTGGTGCCTATACATGCACCAATAAAATGGTCTCCGGGGGCTGACAGAATTGCCAGGCCCCTGTGCAAGGTAGGGTGGGGAAGGTTCTGACTTCCCAGAAGTGGTGGGCAATCAGGCAGATAGGCAGGACTAGAGCAGCTAGTCCTCTGTGCGGCATGGACCACGCCATGCCCCTTCCTCCAGATAGCTCTTAAGGTTACCTGGACTGCATCACCCGGGCTCTGGTGGCAATTGAAAGGCCTGTGGCATAGCAGAGGTGGCAGCTGGAGCCATGGGCCCTTTATATCACCAGGCCCCAGGGCAGTTTTCCCCTTTGTCTCCCCCAATGGCAGGCCTGAAATGCCTTCTTAGTACAGAAAGCATCACTCAGAATGCTAAACTGAACCTGTCTCTAAGTTAAAGGTATACCAAAAAGCTTGCTTATCAGAGAGTTGAATCTCTTGCCTGGCAACAGTTACAGTACTGACAAATCAACTACACTGATGGAAAACTGCATTCCCTGCAGGGCTTGCAACCGAACAAACTGATGACCATATTTTCGCAGGTAGATTAAAAAAACTGATTTTAAATGAGCATTTTTAATTTCTATGCCTACACAGACAGCGAAAGAGAATATTAAAATGGTTTCTCTTTGTAAAAATTTTTACAATAAGACTTTTCAGGTGACCTTAATATTTCCACGGTCAAAACAGAACTTTTTTTCCTAAAGAAGGAACCAATCCAGATCAACTTCTTAAAATTGGAGGATTTCAAAATCCAGTAATTTCTTGTGTTTCTGGCATTTCAAATTTTCCCTTATGGTGAATGTAATTTGATCCAAGTTTTACCTCTGGTCTAATAACACACTGGTCCTGATCTTTACCTGTAGGAGGTGGTTTGCTCTCCCATTCAGCATTCTCCATCATCTGTTTGGCCATTCTTTCTGCATTGCACTGTTCTCGCTTCTGTTGGACTAACTGCTGAAGTTCAGTTTTGCAAGTAGTGATGCGTAACTGGTACGTGGACAGTGAAGCTGTACTGCTTAAAACTTGTATGGTTGGTTTCCTGGTCTGGACAACTGTTCCATCAGTTGCCTGTATGCCATAAACAATTTAAAAAAATTCACAGCTAAATCAGTTATGTGATTAGCATGTCACACTAAAGAGAGTATGGCGGAATCATTTGTCCTTTAACCTGGTTAGTGATGAGCAAAAATGCAAATTCAAAACTAAGACTTCAATATTTGTTCAAGTGAGCAACTTAAATGTGGATATACGATTTGCAACAAGCCAAACATCAACCATGTTAATGAAAGAGTTGATGTACCAAATCCACCATAAGAGACTAGAATCAATGCCTTGTTTGCATAACAACTTGAAATACAAATTACTATTAAGAACACAGCACACAAATGTCTTTTCACTGTACGCTTTTCTGAAGAAAATATTTTTTCAAGCAACTGTTGTAGGAGCAGTTACTGCAAATATACCTGTAGTAACTACTTTACTAATGCCTACAAAGTGACAAATTAGCTAACAGTTATTTGTTTACATCAAACCAAAAAAGTTGACAAAACTCCCACCTGAGATCCAGAATTAATACTGAAGTCATAGCTCGTTAGTAAGGCCCTAATCAAGACAGGAATCCAGGCAGCCTCTAAGACCTATACTAACTTTTGGAAATGCTACAAACACGTGCTCCAGAATACTAGTTAATCTCTAATAAGGGATGGGGAACAAATTCTCTATGAATAGGTTATTCCATCCACATTTACTGCAGGGTTTCTTGCATCCTCTTCTGCATCTGGTTCTGACCACTACTGGATACAGACCAGTGCTATGATCTGGTATAGAAAATCCTGTGTTCCAATGAAGTAACAGACAAAAGAGGTCCAGACACAGGAAGATTACAAGATCAGGGTCTACCACTCTTGAATTCTCAAAGAGTTTCAAGGAGCTTTACTGTCCCCATAGCTTATCTAAGGCACTAGTTAACTTCCCCCAACACGTCCCTTAGAAAAAGATATATATTCACTTTAGGATCATGCTGTTCATAGAACTAACCTTTATTCTTCCCAATTTTTTAAACCTGAAGCCCCAATATTCTGTTGAACAAAAGAGCAAAAAGAACAAAAACACTGAATACAATGGCTTAAAAATTCCTCTTTACATCAGTCATTTTGTTGTGTTCAAGTGAGTAGAGGGTAAAGTACTTGCTATTTAAATATCTAGGCTATTTAAATATCTAGATCAGATAAAAATGCATTAGTGAGGTCTTCAGAAATACCTGTGGAGATGATGACAAAGTGGGACCAATACCAGCAGCGGACTCAGAACGAATAGGTTTTCCAGTCTGAATTGTTTCTTGATCAGTACTTTGTCCTTTAGGTATTGGCTGGGAGATGTTAGAAGGTTCCAAAGACCCAAACATACTTTTCCATTCTTCATTTACGTTTGATTCTTGCTTTACATTTTTTCTAGCTATATGAAATAGACCAAAAAAGAAAAAGAAAAGATTAACAAGGTTTATTTCATTAGTTACAACAAACATTCAAACTGGCCATGTCTTTAGCACCAAATGTAACCCAATATATACTGCAGATTTCTTATGGTATTCCATTTATCAAAGAAAAATGCACTAATTAATAATTTACAGCTGATAGGGGCGTTAAGAGGAAAGAGACAGATTTAGATATTGAGTAACCAGAAAAATCCTATCTAGCATTAGAAGAACTTTATTACATAAACATAATATTCTGTTTACATATTCTTAAACTAAAGCTGACACATCACAAGGAATTTTTTTTAACTTGGAAGAGATGCAGGATGAAGCCATGAATAATGATGTTCTTCCTATGAAAGTTAATTCAGCATCGGCATGGGAAAGAAACTAGTTTATCACATAGTATTTGATGCCAGCAGTAATCTGCCTGCCACTTTCCCAACAAGGTAGCAACCACCTCCTGATGTCTCAAGAATGCCATCTGAATAGATAAAAAAGGTTTTCCAGTGGGAAGACAGAGTGACATCATCAGTAGCGTCCCACAGGCTCCACCCTGGCCTGGCTTTCCTGCCCCAGGCACTGTTCCGTGGTGGCAAAGCTGCCTGGCAGTCCAGCTTAGGCAGATTCTGCCTCCCTGTAGAAGGGCCAGGAGGCAGCAGCAGCGGATCCTCGCTGCACTCAGGGCCCGGACACTCTGGGACCCAGCAGGGAACCCCTGTCTCAGGCCAGGGCCGAGAGCACTCAGGTCACCACCTACACGGTGCTCCAGCCTCAGCTCTCTCCCCAACAAGATTAGCGTGCCAGTGCCAGCTTCCTGCAGTGGAGAGGAGAAAGCCCCGAGACGCCGCGCCAGGGAAGTGCAAACTGTACCCAGCGCAGTGTCTCGGGTCTTTATCCTCTCCCTCCTCCCCTGCAGGAAGCTGGCGTGGATGCGCTAATCTTGCGGGGGGGGAAGGAGGGGAAGAGTGTTGAGGCTGGAGTGCTGGGCAGGTGGAGGCCCAAGCGCTCCTGGCCCCGATCCGAGGCAGGTAGAGGTGGCGATTCCCTGCTGGGTCCCAAGCATAGCAAGCTGCTGCTGCTCCTGGCCCAGTCTTGGCCCTCCTCTGGTGGCCAGAGAGGGGCCAAGAGGCCGGGGCTGGTGCAACTACCGCTGGGGGGCGGGAGGGTTGAGAGGCCAGGGCTGCCCATCCCCACAAACAGAGGGGGTTGGCAAGCATAGCAAGCAGGGGGCACCCCCCCCAGTGTATTTTTAGAATTCCTTTTTGGATCTCTTGAAACAAACAAAAAAATAGAAACAAGGGGCAGATTAAACCCAAATGAAGACACTGCACAAAGATAGAAGACAAAATGACTAATATTAATCGGCATAAGGAAGAGAATTTATTACAAGAATTGACTCCACATACTAACTCGTAAGCCCTCCCTAAGGTTGACCCCACAAGACATGCAATTCGTGTTTATGCTTCCCTTTGCCCAAATTTACAATATACCACAAAGAGTTGACAGGCACTGTGCTTTTAAATGTGAAAGTCAGAAGTCTTGAGATCCCTGAAGTGTAATGAAAATGCAAGCATGTGTGTGAGAGAGGAGAGGTGACATGTCTGCTGCAGGGGTTGTTTGCATGCGCGGCAACTTGGAGCAATGAGCTTGGAGGATTTGTAGCAAACAGAGTTCCAGGAAAAACAGGCACAAATAGGAGGAGTGGAAGGAAGCTTGGTGCATCAGGGAGGAGTTGCAAACACGTGGGAGCATGAAATAGAAGAATGGGAAAGAAATGGAAGCAACCGAAGACAACGAGATATTGCTGTATGTATTTGGATTGGGGAGATGAACAGTATTGATAGAGGTTTGATGAGACATACAAAAAAAAAAAACTCTCCTACAAACAATTCCTGGCCCCAGAGTTTCACCTTCAAAATACCTTGGACAAATAGATAAGACATTCAAAGAGATAAACTGGTTGTCCCACTATGGGAAAGTAGAGGGAGCAGAGGGAAGAAAAGTGATGAAAATAAAGTCATTCATGACACTGACAATCCTAGCATTTCTTTTTAGCACAAACACTACTGATAGGCCAGCTCACTTCACACAGCAGGTGCTCATTACTGTCCCAAACTAAATTAAATACAGTTACATAAGTAAACGACTCCATCGGTTATTACTAATTCATTGGCGCCAGCCAGTCCCCCAGTTTCTGGCATTTCAAGCGTCACTCCGTTTAGTAAGTTGTGCTGGTTTCATTATTACTATCACTACGAGTCCAGTGTTATTCTAAATAACTATTTATGCAGCAATACTCAGAACATTTACTGAATGTGTGTAAGAGTCAGCTGCCAGACCCCCTGAAAATAAAACAAAAAGAGATAAAATATGAGACTATACCAACCACGTTTGTCATCAGGCTCCTGCTTTGTTCTAACAAGATCAACTTGTCTCCCAGTAATTCCCAGAGCTGCTAAATCAATAACCCCTTTTTGAGTGCTGTCATGCAGGTGGCTTTGGTCCACTATATTGGCCTTGGCTTTATTTGATTTTAACATAAAGTCTTTTAGTGCTAACAGCTTGTCCTCTTCCTCCTCAGTCATCCCCTACAATAAAACACATGGAGAAATTTTTAAAGAGAACTTCCATCAAGATATGGCGATACAGAAGTGGTTCATAATGAAGAGAGAGAGAGCTCAAGAACTCAAGACAGACTTCTATCTTTTCAAACAGCTTGTAATGATATGGTTGGATAGGGAGAAGCGAAAGGATGAAACTACTAACTGATACATCTGACTTGATTACCTAGAACCAAGGATTTGAAGTCAGTGCACACTAGGAAAGAACTGACATAGGCAAATCGTCCTTACAGTTTCTATCTCTGCAGATGGGAAGTTCTCAGGGCCAGCTATTTCCATAAGGAGGATTACAGTGCTCCACATTAGCAAGTCTTTCCCCAGATATCTGCCTAGAGACTAGGGTTGCCAGGTGTCCGGTATTCACCCAGACAGTCCAGTATTTTCGCCTCTTGTCCAGTAAAAAAATTCAGAGAACACCGGACAACTAAAATGTCTGGTATTTTCTGATTTTTCCCCCCAACCAGGAGGTGAAAATGCCAAGCACTTGGCAACCCTACAAACATTCAGCACCCGGCCTCCCCTCTCCACCCCTCCCCTCCCCGGCTCCCAACAACCCCAGCCCCCCGACCCCAGCCCCTATGCTTACCTGGTTCTGCAAGGCTGCCAGCACAAAATGGCTGCTGACCAAGGGGAAGCAAATTCCCATGGGTCTTGGTGCTCAACTGCTCCCCTGTTCCTATCCCTGCACTCACTCTTGAAATTTATTTAATTTATTTATTTATTGCTTAATAAGTCTTGGAGTCCTTTTTTTTTTTCTTCCCCCCCTCAACAACTTTGGTCTCTTTCCCCCCCACCCCCGCTTTTTTTTTCCCTTCAACAGAATTTTTTCCCGGTGTGTTTTTTTTTTCCCCCCGAGGGGGGAAGGGGTGTCTGTTCGGTATTTTTGTTTTAACCATCTGGCAACCCTACTGGAGACACATGAAAAGAAATGGGTTCTAGGGCACCTATGCCCCCAGCTCAGCTGCTTTAACAGCTGGGAGGAAAGGGCTTTAAAAGAAGAGTTTATGCTCCTACTCCATATAGTACTGCAGGGCCAGTCTACTTTACCCTATGCCTTCTTTCTAGCCATGTGGAGGAGCATGCCCCTTGGTCTTTGGAGTGATTACACTCTCTTTGTAAAGCTCTTTCCCATCCCTTCTTTTGCTTGCAAGCCTCTAACCATAGCTCCCTTGTATCCTAACATAGTTGTCTCTCTATATGGAAGACCTTTTTAAAAATGCCTCATTACTATCTCAAGGCCCTCGTTCAGAAAACTCAAGCACCGAAATCAATGAAACAGTCCGAGTATTTTTTGTATGATCAAAACCTTGGATTGTGAGCTCTTTGGGACAGGAATTGTATCTGAATGGGTATCTGTACAGAACATATCACCCTAGGACTCACTGCAGTAAAAATAAAAAAATAATAATTACTTGTGAAAGTAGCTTCTTTAGTAGCTGTGCTATGGCAGGATCCTCAGGTGGAGGACAATCAGGGAGAGTGCCATTCCTTTTCTTCTGACGCATATGAAGATGTCTGAAAAGGCTTGCGATGTCCTTTGATCTTAAAGCATAATCAAATATGGAACGGCTTACTGGATCTTTAAGGACACTCAACAAGACTATTTCTTTATCTATCTGCAATTCAAAAAAGGGAACAATCAACAAGGAAGGTATCATGTATCTGTAGAAAAACAAGTCTACCCCAATACTGTTTGGCTATCAGCTCTCTTTTTCAATAGTTCACCCTGTTAGAAGCCCAGTAACTGGTATTTGGGACACTTAGGGTATGTCTGCACAGCAGTGCTAGCTCGAAATAGCTTGAAACCTGGTGCTGTCTACACAGTGCCAAATACTGGAATAAAGTGTTATTTCAGCATCTTCCTTATTCCTCATGCAACAAGGTTTACAAGAAACTGGAATAACACACCCGTTATTTTGAATGTATTTCAAAATAGCGGGCTTCTTGTGTAGACCGAGCAGAATGCTATTTCGGGATAATAGACATTATCCCAAAATAGTGCCGCTGTGTAGACGTACCCTTAGAGAAAACAGAAGCATCATTCCCTGAAAATGCTAACAATCCTTCAGAGGAAAATAATTGTTTTATTTTTAAGAACATGTTTTCAGTTCCTCCTGATGTGCTTACTTTCAAACTAGTGCTATAAAAATCTTACCCTAGCATTTCCTAACTAGTATGTAATTAGTATTTCCTAGTTACATACAAGCAAGAGAAGTTGAATTGCCATCCTGCTCAGAGGTGACGCATTGGGGGTGAAGGAACAGACATATAAGATAATGCAAATTGGATTACTTTTCCCACAAAATCCAAAATAAAGAATAAGTTGTGATAATGTCGGTCTGATAAGAAACTACTTTTAAAAGAAATAAGTATTTTATATATTCAAACCTTAATACCATTAATTTTCATAGTTACTATTTCATGAACAGTAAATATCCTTTACAGCATAAAATATTATTTTATGTATTATGTAACAGGAAATGAAGGATTACAAATCAGAGTACTTTTCATTTGAAGATGTGCAAAACAATATAAAAACTCTTTACAGAGACATTGCTTAAAATAATATTTTAGCAGTAAGTTTTCTTGCAGTATCAACATCACCATTGTTAATTCAATCTTAAAGAATGTTAAGAATCGTATTTACTTTCAGAATGCATGTTGCGATTATGTTTGGATTTCTCTTTGCTCAGTTTGGGGCAAACATTCAAAAAAGAAACCTACAAAAAGGTGTGCCACTGCACAATTTGGGCAGGCAATTATTGATCTGAAACGGCTTCATTCTGCAAGGTACTGTGTACACTGGCCCTGAACTAGCTACATAGCACTTAAGCATGTGAATAGTTCCACTGAAGTCACAAGTGCATTGATGATTAGTTCACTGAAGTCAAAAGAACCAGTACTATATTTAAAGCATGTACTTAAATTACTTTTCTGGATCAGGTCCAAAAAGCTCAGCATCTTACAGGACTGAGCCCCAAGTGCACATAGTTATATGCACACAACATTTTTGCACATGAATTAGTGGTTTCAAAAAATTTACTTGTAGGAGTTTTTATGGCAAGTTTATTATAACTTTCAGGCAGGGGCAGATGACCGTTTTGCGGGGCCCTGGGCAGCATAATTCTGCGGGGCCCTCCCTTTGCCACGGCGCATGCGCGGGGCTTTCTGAAGTGCGGGGCCCGGGGCGGCCGCCCCGTTCGCCCTGCCCTATATCCGCCCCTGCTTTCAGGTTCCAATGCATGAACATAATGTTACAGTATCTTGCCTACAAACACTACAGGGAAATGTTTTATTCAAAAATGATTCTATCAACCTTAAAATTTTGAAAAATCTTCTATTATTTACATGAAATTTGAGGTAATATTGTCCTTTAAAAAGAAAGGCGTTTCAGGTTTACTGCTTTGCCAGTCAAACAACATCTGCTATAGGAGGTCAGAAAATAGAATTACCCCTAACCAAAATCTGAAAACTGATTTGGAGCTTTTAAAGTTCTTAAACCAGATACTATTGTGAAGACAGATCTAAATTTATGAACATACAGCATGTATTCAGGTCAGCATGTGAACGATTACCTGTATTATTGGCTGAGTGATAAAAGGATGGAGATAAGGCATTAGCTTGCAGTAGACATCTGCAATATTTAAGTGCTGTGCAACCACAGTGATAAATCCTACTGCACCATAACGTATCCAAAGGTTTGGATGGCACAGGAAGGGCGCTAGGAAAAAAAATTAATGTTAAAATATATAATTTCAAATCTATTGTTTACATTGAAGAGACAGGACTGTCCTGTATTTGCCAGACAAGGAATCTTCATTTCTTCAAGTTCAGTCTCTCCTCCTCCACAGTACTAAATATTTCACAGATGGGGCCTGAAGTCAATGAGCTTCAGAACCGGCACTTATCCCCAAATCCTCAAAGGTATTTAGGCACCTAATTCCCACTGATTTCAACGTAGGTGCCCAAATTGTTTTGAGGATCAAGATCCTCACTAAGAACGACAACATAATAGAACTTGAAGGAACCTCGAGAGGTCATCAAGTCGAGTGATCTGCACTCATGAGAGTACCAAGCACCACCTGGACCATCCCTGACAGATGTCTGTGTAACTTGCTCTTAAAAATCTCCAACAATGGACATCCCACCACCTCTTTAGGCAATTTACTCCAGTTTTTAAACCTCCCTGACAGTTAGGAAGGTTTCCTAATGTCCAGCCTAAATTACCCTTTCTGCAATTTAAGCCTGTTGCTTCTTGTCCTATCATAAGAGGTTAAAGAGATGAATTTTTCTCTCTCTTCCCAGTAACAACCTTTTAGATCCTTGAAAGCTGTTATGTCTCCTCTCTTTTCTTTTCCAGACTAAACAATCCCGGTTCTTTCAATGTTCCCTCATAAGTCATGTTTTCTAGATCTTTGTTGCTATTCTCTGGACTTTTTCCAATTTCTCCACATCTTTCATGAAATATAGTGCCCAGAACTGGACACAATACTCCAGTTGAGGCCTAATCAGTGCAGAACAAAGTGGAAGAATTACTTCTTGTGCCTTGCTTACAACACTCCTTTTAATAC
Organism: Pelodiscus sinensis; assembly: GCF_052426305.1. NCBI lineage: Eukaryota > Metazoa > Chordata > Testudines > Trionychidae > Pelodiscus > Pelodiscus sinensis. The sequence continues at coordinate 183,763,055 of NC_143053.1, read as the reverse complement.
TTCCTAGAATTATATTTGCTTATTTGCAACAGTGTCACACTGTTGACTCATTTACCTTGTGGTTCATTATGATCCCAAGATTATTTTCCGCAGTACTCCTGCCTATTCCCATTTTGTGTGTGTGCTGTGAGGCCATATCTGGAGTACTGTGTCCAATTCTGGGCCCCCTCATTACAGAAAGGATGTGGACACATTAGAAAAGATCCAGCGGAGGGCAACAAAAATGATAAGGGGGCTGGAGCACATGACTTACAAGGACAGGCTGAGGGACTTGGGCTTATTTAGTCTACAGAAGAGAAGACTGGAGGGTGGGATCTGACAGCAGACTTTAGTTACCTGACGGGGATTCCAAAGAGGATGCAGAGATGCTGTTCTCAGTGGTGACAGAAGACAGAACAAGGAACAACAAACATCTCAAATTGCAATGGGAAGGTCTAGATTGAATATTAGGTAAAAAAAAAAATATTTACTAGGAGGGTGGTGAAGCACTGGAATGGGTTACCTAGGGAGGTGGTAGAATCTCTATCCCTAGAGATTTTTAAGTCCCGTCTTGACACAGCCCTGGCTGGGATGATTTATTTGGGATTGGGTCCTGCTTTTAGCAGGAGGTTGGATTCAATGACCTCCAGAAGTCTCTTCCAACTCTACAATTCTGTGATTGTTCCTTCCTAAGTGGATACTTAGGATTTGTCCTTATTAAATTTCATCCTATTTACCTCAGACCATTTCTCCAGTTTGTCCGGATCATTTTGAATTATAATCCTATCTTCCAAAGCATTTGCAATCCCTCCCAATTTGGTATAATCCAAAAACTTTATAAGTGTACTCAATTATCTAAATCATCGATGAAGATCCTAGAACTGAAAGGGACCTCGAGAGGTCATCGAATCCAGTCCCTTGCCCTCTGGACAGGGATTTGTCCTGCAATCATCATCCCTCACAGGTGTGTCTGTCTAATCTGCTCTTAAGTATCTCCAGTGATGGAGATTTCACAGCCCCTCTAGGCAATTTATTCCAGTGTTTAACCACCCCAACAGGCAGGACATTTTTCCTAATGTCCAACCTAAACCTCCCTTGCTGCAATTTAAGCCCATTGCTTCTTGTCCTATCTTCAGTGGCCAAGGAGAACAATTTTTCTCCCTCCTCCTTGTGACACCCTTTTAGATACTTGAAAACCACTATCATGTCACCTCTCCATCTTCTCTTTTTTAAACTAAGCAAGCCCATTTCTTTCAGTCTTCCCTCATAGGTCATGTTTTCTAGACCTTTAATCATTTTTGTTGCTCTTCTCTGGACCATCTCCAATTTCTCCACATCTTTCTTGAAATGTGGTGTCCAGAACTGGACACAATACTCCAATTGAGGCCTAATCAGTGCAGAATAGAGCAGAAAAATGACTTCTCATGTCTTGCTCACAACACTTCTATTAATATTGGACATAACTGGTCTCCATGGAACCCCACTCATTCTACCTTCCATAATAACTGTGAACCATTGATAACAGCTCTCTGGGAACAGTTATTCAAACCAGTTATTTGCCTATCTTATAGTATCTCCATCTAGATTATATTTCCCTAGTTTGTTAATGAGAAGGTCAAGAGAGACTGTATAAAAAGCCTTATGAAAGTCAAGATATACCACATCTACCGCGTTCCCCTTATCCACAAGACTTGTTATCCCAGCAAAGAAAGCTATGAGGTTGGTTTAACATGACTTGCTCTTTATAAATCCATGCTGTTACCTACCATCTTATCTTCAAGGTATTTGCAAATCAATTCCTTAATTATTTGCTCTATTATCTTTCCTGGTACAGAAGTTAAGCTGACTGGTCTAACTCCCTGGGCTGTCTATTTCCTTTGTTATATTTGCCCTTTTTCCAGTCTTCTGGAATCTCTCCTATATTCCATGCCTTTTCAAAGAGAATAGCTAATGGCTCAGATCCATCCTCAGTCAACTCCTTGAGTATTCTAGGATGCATTTCATTAGACCCTGGTGACTTGAAGGCCTCTAACTTGTCTAACTTTTAACTTGTTCTTTCCTATTTCACTATATTAGGCATCCAACCACCACCAACCTTTTTGGTGAAAACTGAAACAAAGAAGTCATTTAACACCTCTGCCATTTCCATTTTCTTCTATTGAGCTTTCCTCTTCATTTACTAATGAACCTATCCTGTCATTGATCTCTCTCTTGCTTCTAATATACCTGCACAATGTTTTCTTGTTACCTTTTTTGTTTCTAGCTTGTTGAGCTTGTTTTGTGCCTTGGTCTTTTAAATTTTGTCCCAACATATTTGTGTTATTTGTTTATATTCATCCTTTGTAATCTGACAGTTTCCACTTTTTTGTAGGACTCCTTTTTTATTTTAGACCATTTAGGATCTCCTGAGAAAGACAAGATGGTCTCCTCCCATACTTCCTATTGTTCCTACTCAGTGGAATAGTGGGCTCTCATGACCATGCTAACATCTCTTTGAAAAACTGCTAACTGTCTTCAACTGTTTTTCCTCTTAGACTTGGTTCCTTGGAATCTTACCTTTAACTCCCTGAGTTTGCTGACATCTGCCTTCTTGAAATCTGCTGTCTTTATTTTGCTGTTCTCCCTCCTACCATTCCATAGAATCATGAACTCTATCATTCCATGATCACTTTCACCCAAGCTGTCTTCCACTTTCAAATTCTCAACCAATTCCTCTCTAGATTTGATTTTAACAAATAGAAAAGGCTCCCCTCCAGTAGCTTTCTTCACCTTCTGAAATAAAAAACTCCAATACATTTCAAGAACTTGTTGGATAGTCTATGCCCTGCTATGTTATTTTCCCTAACAGACCAGCATCCTGTGCTGGAAAAGCAGTAGTGACTAACTCAAGAAGGGAGCCAAAACCAGAATAAATGGAAAAATCAATTGGGGGAAATTCTGTATACACTCTTAAAAATAAGATGAAGGAACATCATGACTATAGTTTTGGAAATATGAGCCTCTGAGTAACGTAACAGTCTCCTAAATCATGACAGGATAAATGGTCATCTTTAAAGTTTCCCGAAATATTTCAGTTACAGCCTTAAACATGTCTAATGACAGTACAAATCTAATAACTATGAATTTCAAATGATTCTATAAACATCTTTGGCAGATTATCTCTTTGTATAATTGAGTTTTTACTAAATATTCCACATAAATGTTCGTTGCTTGGCTAATACATGTTATGTCTTGTTTAATTGTCTCTCATTTCTGAAACTGACTGGTATAATTTTAGGCTGATAAATTTATTTAAGCAGAAAGTGCGTCCTGACTTGTATTTTAGAAGTACTTCTACTGGAAGTGTTGATTAAAAACAGAAAGCCCTCATCCAAGTGAATCTGGATTTTAATAGATATTTTACTCTCCTAATATCCACTTCAGATTATTTGTTGCATCAAAATGGTTATTTTAGAATTCGAAACAATATGTTAGTGTATTAGCAACAATTTATTAAAAAGCTAGAAAAATAATTCCCAGGACAAAAAAATTTGAGATAGGGTCATACCAAGGATAACTAAGATAAGAGTGAACCTTTACAGAATTAAGATTTTTGTTTTGTAGAAAAATTAAGATATTTTCAGCAGTTTTCTAGCTTACCTATATCACAAGCAAATTCATAGATATGTGGTTTCTGCAACAGCCCTAACTGGCACATACAGGTAAGAGCATTGAGGGCTTTGAAGATCACAAATTCTTCAGCATCACTTAGACCTTGCTGGAGTAGAGGTTTTAAAATTGACGAGCTTTGCCAGCCAACATAAGCAGCAACCCCTAAAATCCACAAAGAAAGAAAAGGGTCATTGTAATAAGCAAGGGAACATCCCAAAAAAGCTAAGACAGCAGGATAAGAAGTACTAGATACAAAAACAGTCCATGTCCTCTTCGCAGTGATTTAATCATTGGAAGGGGGTGGTAAAAAGGTCAACAAAAGTTGACAAATTCCTAGCTACAGCCAAAGCCCAGATCCTGCAAACATGTCCCACATAAATGGGACTCCTTGCATGTCAAGTTAAGTCAATATGATCTCATTCAAGAAAAGTTATGCACATGCTTAAGTGCAGGATCAGTGCTAAGTTACAAACATTCAAAATAGAGGATGCTATTTCCCCTTTACGCACATTACATTCAAACAAACTAGACAGAAATTATGCAAAAATTCTCTTTAGTTTCACTGGCTTCAGATTGCTTACTCTCATAATACTACAGAAACTTAAAACGCAAAATGAGAAATGAAAAAGTAATTTCCACTATCACTATACTTTCCTATTATGGGTAAATGCAAAAGCAAAGTTTTTAAAATGTGACAAATTATCACCTTTCAGATACATTTTGTCTGTTAACAGATATCTGAAAACTGGGAATGTGGCTAGAAACAAGTACTGATACCACTGAAAAAGTTTCAGTGTTTCAAGATGAAATCATATTTTAAATGCATTCAAATGCCTAGAAAAAGGAGCCAAGATTCAAAGCAAACTAATTCAATTATTTTGAGGCTTAGAGATCAAAGCACAGAATCTGTATGTCAATGAAAATAAGAAAATAATTTTCCCACAAGATATACTGTATAAGGGAGTTTAAACGGACATTATTTGTTAGGATTTGATGATCACACTGGATTCATTCATCTCTCGCAAATGTAAGAATGGTGGGTATCAATTAACCTTATTCCTTCCTTCTATGTATATATCCATCACATTAGCATTCCTTCCTACAAACCACCGCCACCACAAAAGTTGTACAACTATTCTCAGGAGACAAAAAGATAAATAGTTTGCCACTGGCAGCCAAATCTAGTCATTATACTCTTCCAGATATAGATATAGATATACACACACACCACTTGACATCACCATCACCTTCAGGCACAACCCAATATTTGTTGTGAACCTCAAATATGTATGTAGGTGGGTTACTATTACAAAGTCAACACGCATGTCTCCTCAGGTACTCTGGCACAGCACTGATTCATGTAAATGTTTGTTTATTAGCAGAAAAAAGGGGGAAGAGGGACAAGTGAAAGGTCTGAGAGGAGAGAAATAAATAGCTAATGCTACTGCTACAGAACAGAATTGTTATTAGAGAATTAGTAACTGCACTGTAAGATTTTGTCACCATATTCAGTTTAATGTGAAATTTTAAAACTTTATTGTGTAAATATCTCATTGAAATAGCAAAAGCATGAACAGAGAATACAGAGTTTGGAGCACTATTTGAATGAAACATAGTAGTTTGATGAAAAATAAATTAGCACAAAGAATAAGAGAGTTTAACTTTAACTCCTCTTGGCAATTTTTCATTGAACTGTCTCATATTTTTCCATATCCCTTTTACAAAAGCTCTAGAACACTCTGGGACCTGTCCTTTGGTCACTATTGTTTCTAATGAGACAATCACCAAATACTCCTATGACCTAACAGACATTCCCTTAAAAGCTTAGTGTAAAACCTTAACTGTGTCCTCTGGCACTATTAGAGTAGATTAACCTGCCAAATGCATGCAATCTGTGACAATCAGATGTGCTTATCTGTTAATATAAATAAAATATAAAAGGCCACTTAAGCTTTTTGAATTTGAGTGCATGTTTTGTTAAGCTAGGGTACCTGCTTTTTTAATCTCTATTGGAGATAGAAGAGAATGCTTTAAAAAGTGTTAGAGTATTAATTAACAACATTGTGGAAAGGAATACACAAATCTTTTTACTTCCGTTTTAAAAAAAGATTTTGGATGGAATGTGTCCTCAACTTTTACCGCTGCTAAAGATAGTTTTATTTTGTATTACAGTATATTTTGTCTTACCTAAATAGGCATTACTGGATCTCTCAGCATGTGATGAAGTATTGCTGCATTAGTGGATGAGATACTTAATGTCTCCAACAGGAGAGTAACAGACCTTCAATCAAATAAGTGGTCATGAGGCTTTTGTACAAGAAGCCATTACTTAAAAATGCAATGGTTTTTTCTTAGGAAAAATTATAGGGGAGGTTGTGTGGACAGGCAACTCTGCTGTCAGTCTGATTAGAAAATACCTATATCTTTTAGAAATGTGTTTCTGTCCATGAGTCTATTTGTTCAAGAACTCCTCCTTAATGGCAAGAGCTAGAACCACCAAATTTGGTAGGCGGCTTCCTCTTCTCCTAACTTAAAGCAAGGTCAGAGTTTGGTTGTGCCAGGAAAATGGGAAGTGCAGAATATAGGATTGCTTTCCATATCATGGAAAGGGAGGAGCTGTTTGGAGGGACTCTATACTCAGTGACCTCTGGAGCAAAGAGCACAGGGGAGCACTATACTGCAGAGTAACCACTGTGGGCAGCAGTACCACCAAGAAAGTGCCAGCTGGGAACAGGGCTTGCTACCTTGCCTGCCACTCGCCAAGGTAAGCAGATCCCCCTCCCAGGGAAAAAGCCCCCACTCAGCCCAGGAGGAGCCAGAGGGAAGCCAGAGGGTGGGATATACATCCATCCACCTCAGGGACAAGCCAGAGGGTGGGCTGCATGGTCACCACTGCCTTAGGACACCCTGGGAAGAAACCAGAGGCCACTCCCACTCCCTGCTCTGAGCTTCCCTCCTCCTTCCCTGAGTTCCCCTTTCTCCTAACTGCCTGCCCTGATTCTTGCACCTCCACCCTTTGCTGTGACTCTTGCATTCCCCTTCTCCCCCACATTCCCAGCCCCCGCCCAGAGCCCCCCATATCCTGAAGTCCCTGACTCACGCACACACTGTCAGTCCCATGCCCTGAAGGACCTGAGCAATGCCAGGTAAGTCTTCAAGTAAGAACATAAAAATGGTCATACTGGGCAAAACTAATCTGTCTAGCTCAGTATCCTGTCTTCTGACAGTGGCCAATGCCAGGTACTTCAGAGACAGAGCAGAACAGGCAAGTATGTTCAGTGATCCATAGTGCCATCCACTGCCAGCTTTTGAAGGACACCCAGAAGGTATGGCTGCATCCCTGCCCATCTTAGCTAATAGCCACTGACATATGTTTATGAAGGGGCAGATCCAATTCTTTTGTGAAAGCTGTTATAGTTTTGGCCTTCAAAACATCCCTAAACAAAGAGTTCCAAAGATTGAATGGGCATTATGTGAAGAAAAACTGTATTTTGTTTTAAACCTCGAAGATATCATGTAAGTGTAAAGTATGATTTTTCTGTAAAAACTTTGAGGTGTATAAATCTGAGACCTGAGAAAATGTTGAAAATTTCATTTCAGTAATCAAATGGATAAACCTTTATTCCCCAGAACTTTAGCATTCCCCAATAAGAAACTTACTAAAAGCCACAAACAGCTGATTAACAGGTCAACAGAGGAGGACAGTAGCATATACTGGCCAGAAATTGAGAGAGAAACCATTCTGCCAAGTATTGTGCATACATGTGGACATATATACAGGACATTAAGTAGCACAGCTTTTTTTAAACTAGAAGTAAAGTAGTAGCAAGAAAAGTAGTGCTTTTTTATTTTGCCATTTGTTTTCTAATACATAACAGGAAGAGTAGTTTCTTCTACTCTTGTCACTTAATAGCCAAACGGCATTCATCTCATTTCATTTAAAGAATTGTTTTCTATGGGAAACAAACTTTGAGCAGATGTCAATTCTTATATTATACAATATACATTTGAAGAAGCTTTCCCTGACAACAGGTTATCCTATAACTTTTACTACATGTTTGTGTTTCTGGGGAGGAAGGGATGGGGAGTTAGACCATTTCTTGGGGTATCTGGTATTGTCCTGTGTTGACAGCATGCTAACCTAGATGCAATAGTGGTCTGGTCCAGTATGACAATGAAAATAGAGCATTATAAAGGCAGTCATTTTGCAATCTGAATTACAGAACTCCCTACCAAAAATAGTTTTATATCAAATTTCTACAGAGTACAGAAGACATCTTTAGAATTAAATGAAATCACAGTAAAACTCCGATGGTCCGGCATCTGATGGTCCGGTACTCCTGATGGTCCGGCACCATCAGGAACCCGGAAGTGCTCCGGGCAGCCGGACCATTGGAGCTGCTCTGCCCCCAGCTTTCCCGATTCAGCCGCTGCTAAAACTGACCAGCGGCTGAATCGGGGAAGCCAGGGGCAGAGCAGCTGGGGTGCTACCAGGTTGGTCCCGTAGCGCTGCCCCTCGGGGCTGCAGGACCAATCTGGCAGCACCCAAGCTGTCCCCGATTCAGCCGCTGCTGAAGCTGACCAGCGGCTGACTCCAGGAAGCCCGAGGCAGAGCTGCTCTGCCCCGGCTTCCCGGAATTAGCCCCTGATCAGTTTCAGCAGCAGCTGACTTGGGTACACCTGGGACAGAGCAGCTGGGGTGCTGCTGGGTTGGTCCCCACAGTGCCTAGGTGCGGCGCTGCGGGGACCAACCCCGCAGCGCCCCAGCTGCTCTGCCCCAGGCGTCCTGATTCAGCCGCTGCTGATTCTGATGAGCAGCAGCTGAATCAGAGATGCCTGGGGCAGAGCCGGACTATGGAAAGGGGGGGCTATGAGGGGCCTGGGGCGGCATCCCCCCCACCCCACCCCACACCCGTCATAGCCCCCCCTTCCGATAGTCTGGCATATCTGATAATTCGGCACCCCCTGGGTCCTAAAGGTGCCGGATTATCGGAAGTTTACTGTAATGTATTTATTTAAAAACTAATTGCAAAATGTAAGAAATCAAGAGGCTAATGGTTACATAAGGGAAGTGTTATTTAACCAGAAACTGAAAAAAGCGAGACTCCTGTAACTTTCATATCACTTTCAGTCTAGGGACGTTAAATATCGGTTAATTGAATAGTCAAGTAACCTCATGAATTCTTATTGGTTAGTCGACTATTCTATAGACCCTGAGGGTAGGGCTGGCAGCTGGTGCGCTCTGGCCTCACTCCCAAGAAGTCCCCTGCCACTCCATGTGGCTGCTTCTGTATCAGAGGCAGCAGCATGAGGTGGCAGGTGGGAGTTGGTCCACAAGGGGAGCCAGTTTAAAAAACAGCTCTTCTCACAGACCAGCTATCTGTTGCCCTGTGCTGCTGCCTCTGATTAAGAGGCAGCAGTACCTACTGGGGGGGGGGTCTGAGATTTCAGGCCTGGTGCAAGCTGGAACTGAGCTGAGCTGCCTGCCCGCCTAGCTCCTAATACACTTTAAATGCAGAGCTGCAGTGGGAGTAGGTCCGAGACCCACTGCAAGCCAGGACTGAGCCAGGCTGCTGGCCAACCTGCTAAATATTTACTGGCAAGGGGGGAGGGGGGGGGCGGGGAATGCTTGTAGTCTATAGCATTAACCTATAAGCTTTTGCTTATCAGTTAATTGACTACACTATTACATCCCTATTTTCACCTTTTTTATTCTAAAGTACCTTATCACCCATGACAGAGTGCAGAGGTATAAGTAGGGTACCAAAAAGCAAGGTTTCAGCTCTATCTTCTCTTCACTCTTCCCTTGCACATGTACTCTGAGGAAGAATTAAAAGAAGAACAGAAGGAATGTCTGTGGCTATGCAGTTTTCCACAGCTGGACTCAGATGACTGCTTGAACTTTATGTTGGTGAGGCCACTTCCAGATCTTACTTCTACTGACTCACCAGAATAAGACTATTAATTAAACCTTTGTAGCATGTTTGCAAAATAGGATGGGGAAAATCATGATTTTAAAAATTAAGATCAGTATAAATGTAAAAAATAATATGAGTGTTTGTTTATGCTTTCCTAGTTATTTTACTTTCTTCCCCTGTTATAGTCAAACTGCTGAAGTAAAGGTTTTTGTATTGGTTTCATTGATATTGTTAGGTTTGCCATTGACTTTTGCCGCTAGTGCATGTACATGATGGGAACATGGTGATGTCTGCAAATATAAAATGAGCTATTGACGTATGTATTTTGTGTTTGTTACTGTGAGAACACCACAAAGTCAATGTTGGTAGATTTACAGTGGTCAGAAAAGAGCATAATAAGTGTAAAACTTCATAACTAAAAAAAGCTTCCATGCAAAAATCTGAAATTGTACTAACAAAAGGCAATAGCAAAACTCACAATAACTTCAATTATGCAAAATCAGGGCCACACTGAACTTCAAAAAAACAAAAAACAAGAAAGCTGAAATGCTTCATACTTCCAGCTACACTACTCCATCAGCATTTGCAGTTGAAAGCCAATTGAACTTGTGCCCCTAAAATTACTTAAGCTTCTAAACCCTACCTAGGCACCTAATTTTCAGTTCATATTTTTGAACATTTTGACCTATATGTTTAACAAAATTAGCTCTGACTATGTTCATATATGGAAAGACTAACTTTTAATTGTTAACAAGGAAACAATTTTGTTTTGAAATGAGATTTTATGCCACTAAGAAAAGTTTAATTAAAATACAATTGCAGACTTCTAGTGCTACAAACATTTGTGCACATGAATAATCCTCCTGAAGTGAATAGGATTATTTCCGCAAAATTCTGTAGTTGCTTAACCTAATTTGGGGGAAGGAGGGAACTAACAGTTTTGCATAATTTAAATAAGATATTACACTACTGGCTTTTTAAAAAACAAACAAAAAACAGCATCTACATTTAAGTTCATTATAAACTTTAATCTAAAGTTGCACCTGCACATATTTTCAAATTAGTTTTTACAAAACTTCAACCTCACCTAAATCATTTTTTTTAAATCAAGTGATTTAAAAGATCTTGACTGATATCACTCCATCCTGCTACCAAGAAAAAATGCCATGCATAAGAATTAAATTGCTGGCCTCCGTGTCTGAGAGTTAATAAAATCTACAGGAGTAGCCCTCTTCTATGACTGTAACAATCTCTAAGAACCTGCAGCAGTTTATTCAATTAATTGATTACATCTAAGCATGTTTCAGCCAACAAGCCAAGTACCTACCAACTATGCTGTCAAAGAAAGCTCCCCGAAGATGCCAGTCATTCTTATCATTCAGGAAGGTGATCATATGAGATAGGAGGACATCATTGGCTTTTTGACGTCCAAAGAACACACAGAGACGTGTTATTCCATTTTCCATTAGCGTCTGTTTCACAATATTTTCTGGGTCACTCAACAGAGTAACAACTTTTTGCTGGACCATTTCATGCAAAGCCTGAAGCTCTGCAAGAAACACACAACAGAAAATTCAGTCAACATAAAACAAACCATGTGCATTTGTCGGTCACCATTAAATTAATTAAAATACTGTGCTATTCTGAAGTACTGCTCACTCATTACGATAGAAACACAATAGACTGACTAGCATACTGAAGCCATGCTTACAAATGGATTTATACTCAGGCTCTGAAATGACAGGACTGAGGAAGCCATAGAATAATATTTCACCAATATGGATAAAAACATACTCCGAACAATCTATTCTGTGCTTCCATTGAGATGACCCACTTACCACATTTATGAAGTAAGGATATGGGAACCATCAAAATGAGTCAGAGTAGGTCTACTTAAGGAAGAAAAACCTGTGGCTGGCTTATGCCCACCAACTCCAGCTTGCATGGTTTGGGCTGTTTCAGGGTTGTTTCACTGCTGTGTAGCTTTCTGAACTGAAGCTGAAGCCTAGGCTTTAGTACCATGAGGGGTAGGAGGTTCTCAGATTTTATGCTCCAGCCTACAGCCTGAAGTCTACTCAGCAATCAAAGAGCCCCAGGAGCCTGAACCAACTCGGACATTCCCGCCATGGGTCTTTCTTTGCTGTGTTGCCATGCCCTTACAGATAACAGTTCAACAGTGAACACAAAATGCTTTGTAGAAACAGAGTAACTGAAAGTTCACTTGCTTGTCAGTAGCTTGAGATTTCCTAACCTGATGGCAGAGTTGAGATTGCATATTTTTAATGATCTAGACAGACTCCCTCTATTAGAAATATAGAAATGAACAGTATTAAAACAAAATTAAAGATTTCCAGTTTTATTAACTAAGGGAGCAATTATCCCCAAGCTGCTAAGTGTACTCTAAAATGGCGAGTCATTGCCAAGTCATGTGCTTGAGAACTTCTAGTCTACTGCTTAAATAAAAGTGTAATTTTACCAAGAATTTCTCAACAATTAATGCAACTTGTTAATAAAGGGACAGCCTCCAAGTAGTAATGAGCACAACTTAAATCAACAGAAGATATAACCATTCACTCCAGGCTTTACTCATAAGCAACCATACTTTAAGTTACATTACCCGTGTCGTAATTTTCACTGGGATGTGACACTTCATCCATTTCTTCACTGGTAGGCTCATTTTCCATGTTCAGATTTTTCAGCTGTACTAATTCCAGAAATCTCAGAGCTGTTTCTGCTAATAGTGCTATGTTTTCTGTAATGATAAACATTGACATCCTTTTTTACCTCCCCCCCAATTTTAAACTATGTTAATCTGGTGCTTGAAGGTGATAAGAATGATTCACTGACAAGAACCAGGCACTGTGGCCAAATGCTGTACTACATGCGGTATCAACCAATGTTCTCTCTCAGCTGTTCCATCCATGTGCAGAATAAACCTTATGTGCACTGAAGCATGTATAAATGTGCACCACCAAGAGAAACACAAACTTAGCTATGGGCGCTGTGCTAATCAGCTGGGAGGCATACGAATCTCTCCTGAGGGGCTGCACAAGTGCACAGCTTATTGGGAACATTATTGTCAACCCAATATGACCTGCTACATTTCTGCACTTGTAGCTCCAGTCAAAATGCCAGGTGAATCAAACTGTGTGATACTTTACTGAGGTAAACAAATGGAGAATTTAAAATGAAACCAGGTTCACTGATAGCATAAGTGGAACTATTTTTACAGAAGCAAAAGGCTATTGGATTAGCTCAACAGGTCACCTGACCTCAGGCTAATGATTAATAACCTGACTGAAATAAATGCCATTTAATTCTAATTAACCAAGAGGAAAGTGTTATTCTAGATGCTGCATCACAAATTTATCCAGGGATATGAATGCCTATGGTTACCTTAGGGTAAAACACAAAACTTGTAGAATATCACCTTTAAAAGAGACTAGCAGATTGTCAATAATCTGTGAAATCACCTTAAAAACAAAAACTACAAAGTTTGTGTGTGGCTGGAAAAGAGTAACAGTCCCTTCTCATCCCCCCAGATACAGCATTACTGTTAGAGTAAGTACTGGTGACTCCCTTTGCTACCATTTCTGCCTTTCTGGGGCAAGAGGGGGAGACCTGCTGCTACTTCTAGTGCTTCCAAAGATCCTTCCCTAGTTGCCAATCTGGAATGGGACAGCCTTCACTCTTCTGTCACAAGGAGCCCTGTGCTGTACCATTCCTAGACCCTCAATCCAATCCTGGCAAAGGAATACTAACATAATCAATATGCAACATTCTACAAGCTGCTTTATTTTAAAACATTAGTTCAGTTATACTTGCAAAAACTGTTTAGAGGACTAGCTTCTACCAAGAAGAGTTATTTTGTCTAAAGAAGTGAGCACTACTGACAAACTTTTATACTTAAAAGCATGAAAGTCCCACTAAAATAAATGGAAGTTTCATTTATGAAGGATGACAGCATGCGAGAAAAGGTATGTTTCCCTCTTACCCGCATATGCCAGTCTGACAATAGTGGCTTCATCTTGTGCTAGATGTGCTATGCCTGGCAAAATGTACTCTGGGTAAATGTTGATATCATTGCGTGGCACTTCCTTGACAAGAGCAAGAACTTTAGTCAGTGTCCTCACAGCTTCTGCCCTCACCCTGGGCACAGAATCATTGCTGAAATGTAATAGGTAAGGCATAATACGATCCAGCAGAATCTCCACACTTAACCTTGGTGCTAAATGTAGAATCAATTCCAAAGCAGCCAGTTTTGAATCACAGTATTTGAGAGTCTGTAAACAGGATGTTATCACAGAAACTAGAACAACCAGGCCATTCTCTTTTGTCTCTCCCTCTGCTTTCTCTGTTCTATCGTGTCCACAGAGATTGTGAATAATGTTATCCAGATCTTTACGTATGACAAGTACACGCTCATCTGCCGATAGAAATGTTTCCTTGGCAAACTGTGCCATGTAAGGCTGGAGAAAGGTGTAAAATATTTCAGGAAATGCATTGTTACGTTGTTGTTTTAAATATTCGTCTGCTCCTAAACGTTTATCTGGCTCACGATGGATCATCTGAGTGACCTGCAGGAGACATGGGGGGAGGGAGAGCAGGAGAAAAAATTATAAGGTTAAGAAATGAATAACTTATCACCCAAGTAAGTAATGAAAACCGAATGTCAAACAAATATGATGGTGCTACAGAATGCAGTTATTTACCAGTTCTCTGATACTGCGATCTTCAATTTTGTTCAAGACTTGGTCAGGGGAGAAAAGTCCATTTCTATAGGCCAAAAGCTGAGATAAGTCAAACAATGGTACACCTTCTGTGAAAAGCTCTGCTATCACACAGCCTGGAAAACAAAGTATGTCCTCTGAGCATTATAAAACAGGTACTCCTCCTTCAGTGTCCATACAAAACCAAAAGTTTTACACAACTCAACTGAATACAAAAATGTAAAGGGATAAAATATTGTGTTCAAAGAGATACTTTGAGCTAACAGTCTTTGTATCAAGAAAAACTCACAATGGCTTTCAACCCCGATCCTGACATTTCAGGGAGTATAAAATCTAAGAAGTATATTTTATATATGTCAACAGAGTAAGGCAGTGTTTCCCAAAGTGGTCCGTGGAGCCACTCTGAGAAAGCTGCTACCAGGTTGCTCTGGTTTGTTTACTTACTGGCTCCGCAGCCATGGAGCCTCGCAGCACCTATTAGCTGCAGTTGGCCATTTGCAGCCAAGGGGAGCTGGCGGCTGCTTCCTGTGGCTCCCCTTGGTTGTGAACTGCAGCCAATGGGAGTCACGAGTCTCTGTGGCTGTGGAGCCAGTAAGTAAACAAACCAAAGTGACCTGGTAGCAGCTCTCTCAGAGTGGAACCGTGGACCACTTTGAGAAACACTAGTCTAAGGCCTGATCTACACTACAGCAAAAGGTCAAATTATGATATGTCGACTCCAGATACGTAATTAACATAACTGGAGTTGCGTATCTTAAATCATGTTTCCATGTCATACACGCAGTGGGAGGTCGACAGGAGCAAATGCTCCAGTTGGCTTTCCTTACTCCCCATGAGGGGCAGGAGCACTGGTGCTAACAGAGATGCCCTCAGAGTTTGATTTAGCGGGTCTAGTAAAGACAGCTGCAGCGTAGACATGCCCTAAGGGTGGTAGCTTTAGGTAACATAAGGCATTTTTCAGTGGGCAGGTGCTTTAAGCAAAACCAAAAAAGGAAACCACATCACGGTCATATGGCAGAGTAACTAACTGACCAAGAAGGCAAAATAACTAGCCCTCCTCAGGAAGTGACTGAAGGACCCCTGCTTCTGTGGTGAAGCTCAATGATGGTGTTTGTTAACTACTGCCATGTCTATCCTGCAGTTAGACACGAGTGACTTGCCCATGCCACCTGATTTGGGCTCACCAGATTCAGGCTAGTGACTTGAAGTATAGATGTCCAGGTTTGAGCTGGGGCCAGGCTCTAGGATTTATATTGTACAAAAATATACAGATTTTGTACAGTAATTATCCTGTGAATAGTAGACTCTGGGATCAACACAAAAAAGTTGGGGGTAGGGGTTTTGTTTCCCCCCAATCCTCCTAAATTCTTTAAGCTTACTATTAAAAAAAAGACTCTATCCAGTTGATGCAAAACTATAAAATCATGTGGCTCTGGGATGATCACTCCAAATACCTGCAGAAAAGATGTCCATTGCACGTTTCAATTCTCCTCTGGTTCGCTGATTGCTGTTTGCTAAGTCTACCAGTGGTGTTGAAGGATCTTTCATATTCTCCAACTCAGTAGAAAACATACTACCATCAACAAAGCGTTCAGGGGCAATATAACAAGTCCTTCTTCGTGATGTGTCAAAGAAATAATTGAAGTCAGCAGGATTATCCTCTGGAAGATAAGTTGGTTTAAAACTAGCAAAGTCAGTTAGAAGAACCCAGTTCCAGCTGGTCACCATAATGTTTTCAGTTTTGATGTCCCCATGACGGACTCCAGATTTGTGTGCTTGGTCCACAGCAGTCAAGATCTGGAAGGCTATCCACCTCTTTTCAATATTATTTAGGAATGGCCTAGTACTGATTCGGTCATAAAGGTTGTCTCGCACATACTGTCTGAAGAGCATGGCTGCTTTTTCAGACAAAGTGGCCTTCTGAAAGGGAAGACAATTCTGTGCAGAGTATAGCCTTATCTTTAACTCTTCCAGCTCTTGCTTGTAGCTAGTTAATGGTAAAGTTGGATCCTGAATTGCAAACACCTTCACAACCACTAGGCCTTCTCTGTGTTTGGCCCGAGCAACTTTAAAAAAACGAGTACTCCCCAGGCTTTTGTCATATTCAAAGTCATGGATATCTGAGAAATAGCTGTCAACAGACAGGATTTGAGACGGGGCAATGCCAGCCAGCTGGTTCCCCATGATGGCTCGGTACCTCTTACTGCAGGGATCTGTATTTCACAACTGCATCTGGAAGACAATTCAAAAACTCTCTTATATTTCTATTGCATCTTTCAGCTCAAAGTATCCATATATCATTTACAAAAAAAGTATACATTTGCAAATGACACGAATGCAGCCATTTCTGCTCTGGGGTCACATGTGGCAACTACTTAAAAGTGCCTACTGGCACTATGCAAGAATCTAGGATTGAAAGCTGTTCCTTGCTTTTTTAATAGTAATAATAATCCATATGCCTATAGACTGAACCCTTGTAGTCCAGCACTCTTTGGCCTAGCAATATTTATGGTCTGACATGATTTTAGTTAGCTGGATGTCCGCTTTTCATGGGTGTAGCCAAGATACCCACAGTCCCATAAAGTTTGTTTACAGCCACCAGTCCTCTCAGTGTTCTGTGCTGTTATTTACCTCTAATTTACCCCTAAATGTCTTCTAAGAGCCCAGGAAGCAGTGGAAGTATTGGTGATGCCGCTGGACAATATTGACATACCATGGTTCAGCAAATTCTTTGCTTCAGCATTAGTTAGATCCCCAGGGTGTCAGACTAGAGAAGTTCAATCTGTGGTACTGTACTTGTTTAAAACAATTTTTTTGCACGTCCCATGATTTCTGAGCAACACTTAATACAGTTTCCCCTTCATTGCTCCCTTTGAAAAACTGAGGATGCTGCCTTTCCTTGTGTAATGCAATCACAGTTTGAAAGCTATGCAAGACCAAGTTCTGGTCTGGCATAAGCAAATGTGTCTCTCACTGAAATCAAAAGCCCTTTATTCTGGGAATAAACTTGGCCCTGGCTCTCCAGGGACAGTACCAGCAACTGCACTGATGTGTCTGGAAAGCCCTAGGGTCTCAAGCGATCAGCATTCCTACCCACATCCTACAGCTATTTCTTCAATCAGTGAATTAGAGATTAATCTTCAAAACAAAGTCTCAGCCTTAGGGACTCTTGCCACAAACCAGGCACAAAGAATGAGGAGATGAAAAAGGGGGTAGGGCACTGGACTATCCATGGCTAATCCTGCCTGAACACGCAGGGCTGGGGCATGTGCCCGACTAGAGACAGCGTAGCATTCCCTACTCGATCCGACTTCCAGAGTCCCCTCCTGCCCTCACAGCAGCTGTAACAACCTGCCCTCCTGCCCCATACCCCACCCAACGCTCACATGATCCTCCCCTCTGGCAGCACCCCCCATCTCAGCCAGCGCCTCCCTGCCCGCCTTCTCGCAGCATCCCCCCCCCCAGCTCCCGCCTGCCCAGCTCCCCCCCCCCGCCCCACTTACCGCCCGCTTCCTGCGCCCCCCCCCCCCAGCTATAACTGAGGCAGGAACCCGCGAAAGCACCAACTCACCCGGGGGCCACCCCGCGCCGGGCCTGAGGGGACGCGGGAGCCCCCGGCTGCGGGGTGGAGGGAGCCGGGGCCGGGCGCCTCTGGGGAACCTCTGCGCTACGGGAAACCGGCAACCATGACACGGGAGCGGGCGGGGCGGCGCTGCTCTGAGCTCACATCCGGCGGGGGGGGCAGTAGGCTCTGTTATGGGGGGGCGGTGCTCAGCCCCCAGGGCTCTCGCTAGGTTCCCCCACCCCCACCCCAGCCAGAGCGCCGCTCGCGCGCAGCCTGTGGCACGCGGATGGGACTGGTGAACAAGGCGGGAATCCCCCCCCCCCAGCTCTCCAGCAAGAGGCGCGGGGGGGTTACAAGAGGTAGCGGGGGTGGAGAGAGGCTGTGACACCCCCCGCGCTGCCCCCCCCCCCATTCCCGGTGTTTTGGCAGCTCTCCTGCCCGGCGCGGTGGCGCTGACAGCCCGAGCCGCCCCGCTTCCATTGCAAAGAGCGTCCGGCCCGCAGCGCGGCGTAGGCAAGCGGGGGACAGTGACTCCTGAACGCTCCTCAGTCCAGACGCCAGAATTCTCATCCGTTTTACTTGCAGGGCGTTCCCTTCACTTCGCGGGTAGGAGGCTGTTCGGCCACTGGCCGTGTCGTGCCTGATTTCGGGTGGGCTCAGCCAGAGCTGCCCGAGCAGAAAAAGAGCTTGCCGTGGACATAGCCAGTGTGTAGCTCTCTGTGAGACAGAAACTCTATAAAAATCCATTAAAAACAACGAATAGTCTAGCAGCACCTTAGAGTAACCAAAAAAACCCCTCTATAGTCAGTCATAAAGAGCTTGGCCTGCTAGTCGCAATTCTGTCACCAGCCATGTACATACAATAAGCCTATGATCAGGATTTGTAATTTTTGAACATGGGGTTGCAAGTGTAGATGAATGGAGACAGGGATCGTAACACACGCTTAAAAGTCTTTGTCCCATCTTCTCCTAGGCTATGTCTAGACTGCAAGCCTCTTTCCAACGAGGCTCTTTCGAAAGATACTTTCGAAAGAGCGTCTTTCGAAAGAGAGCGTCTAGACTGCAGGCGGAACTTTCGAAAGAGCAAGCCGCTTTTTCGAAAGAAAGCACCTAGTGAGTCTGGATGTTCTCTTTCGAAGAAGCCCTATTTACATTCAAGAACGCCTTCTTTCGAAAGAAGCACTTTCGAAAGAAGGCGTTCTTCCTCATGAAATGAGGTTTACCGCCGTCGAAAGAAAAGCAGCGTTCTTTCGATTTAATTTCGAAAGAACGCGGCTGCAGTCTAGACGCAGGGGAAGTTTTTTCGGAAAAAGGCTACTTTTCCCGAAAAAACTCCTGAGTCTGGACACAGCCCTAGAGGGAGAGGATGGAGCAGAGAGACTAACACACCTAACAACGCTGTGAGGGCTGTAACACTAACAATATCTTTCCCCAGTAAGAGAGGATAAAGAGACTAACAGCAAAATTTCCCTTTTCCCTAGAGAGAAGGGATTATGTAGCACTTCTTTGCTCCTTTATCTTCCTCAGTCTCCCTCTTGCTTCTGCCGGTTGTTGCACAGAGAGCAACAGTGACTAGTCTCTGCATCTCTATTGATACGTAAGGACTGGTCAACATGTTTTGAATGCAAAGCTTTTTTCAGCATAAAGGAGTATTTTGTTTTCTTTTTCAAAATAGAAATATTTTGGGAAAGCAGGTCAATATTTTGAAATATTTGTTTTTCTCAAAAATTATTTTCAAAACGTTTCCCAGTATTGTTTTCAAGATTAATTTTGAAACATCAAAATGTTTTTAATTTGTCACATTATAACTTGTTAGTCACATGTTGTGATGTGACTATTTTGTTTCCTTGATTGCATGAGTATATCATAACTACATGGTCAGCAGATAATAGAGTTGTTTGATCTGTGTCTTCCAGCAGGCAAGTGGATTACTCAGCCTTCTTTGTGAAGGAGACAACTATCAACAAGGCCAGGCTATATGATGAGTCTTACCTGTTAATGGTTACAAGTGTGCTTCTCTCTCTCTCCTTCCCAAAAAATCTTTGTAGGAACAGGTACCTTTCCTGTAGGAAACTGCCACTTGTTTTTAACTCCTCTACTTACAATTTACCAGGAAGGGCTGAAGCAATAAGGTGCAATGCAGCACATTCTCATCTCCTGCAGGTGGTGCTGAAGTTACTGGGATCAGGATGAGGTGTTAGGCATTAAGGGATGCTGAGGATATCTAGCATGGGTGCATTAGTTGTCTTCTTGGACAACCAAATGGGGAAGTAGCTGGCCCATTTCCTTCTCCCTGTGCCCTGATTTAGATGTTTGTGAAGAAATTATCTAGCATAGGTCTGTGCTTGAGTCCTGATCACTTCCCAGTAGGTTTGTTCATTATTCCTCTCTGAGGTTTAGAGGAGAATTTGTTTTCATACATTTGGGATATAAGAAAAAATCTCTTCTGGTGGCTTTTGTGGGGGATTGTCTTGTGACTTGTTTTTAATGTAAAAAATCTCCTGTATTTTTAAAACTCGGAAATGGGATGAATTCCTTCCTTTATACTTTTCTTCTTTCATGGCCTGAGCTCCTCTTGATGAATTTTCTGTGTTTGAAATGGAGACAGCTGAATTGGGATATTAGTATTCAGGGAATGATGATGGACATAAGCCTGCCTGGAAAATCTTCAGTATTTGTTCCTTCCATGCCCACTAAAACATTTTAACATAACTGATAATGGTGATGATGATACTTATTGCTTATTGTTAAGAAGTTAGAGGGTGGCAAATCCAGTTCTTTAGTAATCTTCTTTGTTTTAAAACAAAGCAAAGTGTCAAATGGTGTGAACATACAATAGATATAGTTAAATAATGTTAAGTGTCATAGACATCGTTCTTTAACCAGAACGACCTTCATTTCTTCATTTTAATGTCACTAACAGAAGAATAGCTACCAGGATTTTGTTTGCCCCATTGTGTAGTCTTTTTAAAAAGAGAGAGAGAGGAGAAATGTTTAATGCTTGTTTAGAAAACCTCGATTGGTTTATTTCCATATAACTAACATATTTAATTGACCCACTAGCAGAGAAGTTACTGGCATTTGAGGACAAAGGTACTTGTCAATTAAATCATATGCATGAAGCCTATTTGAAGATGCAAATGTGTACATGTAGGATATCAGAAGAATACAAGGTTGATAGAACACTGAAATCACCATGGACATTATTGAATAATCTTTTAATATTTAATATCCCTAGATTCTTTTCCCAGACAAAGTAAATTTTAATAGTCTGAAAGAAATAGCCTTTTTGTAGTTGAGGAACTCTGCTCTGATACTGACTTTTTGTCTGGCCTTGGCAAGTCATTTCTCCTCTCAACCTCAGTTCCCCAGCTGTGAAATGGTTAATGATATTCCCCTGGTGCCTTCTGTTTGCCAGAAGCTGGGAATGGATGACAGGGAGTGGATACTTGTTCTATTCATTCCCTCTGAAGCACCTGACATTGACCACTTTCAGAAGACACTATACTGAGCTAGATGGACCTTTGGTGTGACCTAGTATGGCTGCTCTTTTTCATCCTTGAACAGCTCTGATGCAGCCTGCATAGTCTGACACCTAAATTGTCAACGTAACAACTAAAGTTGAACACTGGGCTATGTCTATACTGTAGCCTTCTTGTGGAAAAGCTTACGCAAATGAAGCACAGCGTGGAATACCGCCATGCTTCTTTTGTATAAGTAATGAGCAGCTGTTTTGCGCAAAAGCCTCTTGCACAAAAATGGCTGCTCATTACTGATGCAAATGAAGCACAATGATATAAATGAAGAGCAGCGATATTCCACACCGCGCTTCATTTGCATATGCTTTTCCACAGGAAGGCTACAGTATAGACGTAGCCTGACAGAAGACACTATAGGATATAAATATGGGGGAACCCCTGAGAGTTGCAGCTTTGCCATGCAATTAATTCTAGGACTATGTTTTTCTGATAAATGTTTCTTTGATGCGTACCAATGGCACAATTCTTTGTTCTTTGGAAATACCATGACAAGGCAGGAAAAGCTCTGAAGTCAGAATGTCTCCTCGCTGGGAACTGTGCTTTCCTTTGCTTCGCTGTTTAGAAGAAAGATATGTAGTTCAGTCTCTCAAGCTTTCCCAGTTTGCTAGAAATTCATTTAGACTTATTCCTCTTTCTCATTTAACTCCAGTGATCAAGATTCTGGATTTCTGAATAGTAGATCTAAATTCTGTCCCCACTGAGATTTATATTGTCTCATCATTGATTATGAACCTCTTTTTCTGTTCTAGCCGAACAAGAGACTCAGGCCATGTCTAGACTACAAACTTTTGTTCGTATTCCTGTGTTGGTCAGAGGTATGCAGTGGTGGGATATGTGATGCTCTTATTTTAAGACTCTCTTTAGTCTCCAAGATTAAGCTGTATTTCAAATGCATGCATGCACATTCCAGCCTATCATCTCTTCACTAGAGATCATGAGAAGAGATCTTTATGCAGGTGACTGGCAGACAGACTCCAAAGAGCTGACTTAAGCAGAACATTTTATGGTTGAATTGTTTTATACAATATAATTATTTAGACTTCCAGTCTAAACGCTAGGCACATAAACAAAACAGTTCTCTTAAAGGATGCATCATTTAATCTGCAAGTGAATATCACAGGATAGTAACAAACATTTTGGCTGAGGTTTTACCTACAAAAACAGCATTTCTGTGCTAAATTCTCAGAGGGAGAGGGAGTCGGTGGTAACCTGAAACTTAGTTTAAAAAGACAGGCTGTCTTTGAAAGGCCATGCTTTGAAGTAGAGCAGGAGTGAGGAGCCTTTTTGAGGTCAGGGGCCACTGACCCACAGAAAAATCAGTTGTGGGATACACACAAAAACCCCTCACTGATGTGGCACCTGACTGAGAAGGAGAAAGACACTCCCCACATTCTCCTTGCACATCAGAGCCTGGAGGACCCAGGCTAGTAAATTTTGTGTGCTCCATCCCCATGGTGGGGCAGTGGGTGGGGGGAAGGGCTGACGCACCAGTACAGGCTCCCTAATGCAGGACGGGCCCTGAGCCTCAGGGGCTGGATCCAGGCTCCCTGGGCCTGAGGTTCCCCACCCGTGAAGTACAGTCATATACAGGCAGTCCCCGAGTTACACGGATCCGACTTATGTCGGATCCGCAGTTACGAACGGGGCCCTCTCCCTGGTCTCCAGCAGACCAGGGAGAGGAAGCAGAGCGGCGGAGCACGCGGGCAGCGGACAGCCAAGACGCATCTGGGCTGTCCGCTGCCCGCGTGTTCCGCCGCTTTGCTCTGCTTTGCTCCCCGTCCCCCTGGTCTGCAGACCAGAAGGACGGGGAGCAAAGCGGCGGAACACGCGGGCAGCAGACAGCCCAGACGCGCCTCTGGGCTGTCTGCTGCCCGCGTGTTCCGCCGCTTTGCTCCCCGTCCTTCTGGTCTGCAGACCAGGAGGACGGGGAGCAAAGCAGAGCAAAGCCGCGGAGCCCGAGGGCAGCAGGACAGCCACGGCGCATCTGTGCTGTCCCGCTGCCCCCGTGCTCCGCGGCTTTGCTCCAGACGCCTGTGGTACAGCAGCTGGGGCGCTGCTGGTTGGTCCTGTAGCGCCGCTCTGGGCGCTACTGGACCAACCAGGCAGCACCGCAGCTGCTCTGCCCCAGGCGTCCTGATTCAGCCACTGCTGGTCAGTTTCAGCAGCGGCTGAATCAGGACGCCTGGGGCAGAGCAGCTTGGGTGCTGCTGGGTTGGTCCAGTAGCACCGAGGAGCGGCAGCGCTACTGGACCAACCCAGCAGCACCCCAGCTGCTCTGCCCCAGGCATCCCCAAGTCAGCCGCTGCTGAAACTGACCAGTGGCTGACCACAGGAAGCCCCTGCCCCGGGCTTCCTGGAATCAGCCGCTGATCAGTTTCAGCAGCAGCTGACTTGGGGATGCCTGTGGTTCTTAAGTTGAATCTGTATGTAAGTCAGAACTGGCATCCAGATTCAGCCGCTGTTGAAACTGATCAGTTTCAGCAGCGGCTGAATCTGGACGCCAGTTCCGACTTACATACAGATTCAACTTAAGAACAAACCTACAGTCCCTATCTTGTACGTAACCCGGGGACTGCCTGTAGTCAATTTTCTCCATTCATTACAGGGGGAAATGGTCCTTCATTGCCTCTAGGTGGCAGTGATTTTTTTACCACTACTAATCACTACCAGGAACAACATATGTTTATCCATATTGTGTCTTCCTCTTTCAGATGCTCCAGTGGTTGGCAGCCTTACCAGACATCTATATTTGGAAATAATCCATGGCTCAAAGATCCCACATAACATTTAGCCAGTTTTTGGCTAAGCTCCATGCTTGTATGAAGAGATGCAGCAGTAGCATGAAATATACTGCTATGAACAGAGAACGAAACATTCAGTTCTTGTATTCCTGGTGAGTGTTTGGAAATGATTAATTCAACTGCTGGCATCTCCTCAAAATTTGGTGAGAAAAGTTTTTCCACAGGCTCTCTAACTTTCCAAAACATGAATAATTCACCAGTTCTTGTGTTTTGGCTCAATTTCCCTCACGAGGATGAAATGAGTAGCTGTCTCAGTAAGTAATCACTTTGACTGCCAGTACTACTTGTAGGTGGTATACACTGAGGCTTTGTCTACACTGTGAGTTTTTGCAGCAGAAAATATGCAAATGATGGGGCTCATTACCATAAGTCGGTATATCATTAGCATATTTTCTGCTGTTTCTTTTTGTGCAAAAACAAGCAGTGTAGATGCTTCCGTTTTGTGCAAAAACCCCATTTTGCGCAAGATCCTTATGCCTCTCCAGGACAGGCATAAGGATCTTGTGGGGGGGAAAAAGGTTTTTGCACAAAACGGCCAAAGCCACACTGCCTGTTTTTGCGCAAAAACCTCTAGCTCAAAAACGGAATGAAAGGGAGTATGCAAATGAATCGCGGCACGAACTAGGTAGTTCGAACTAGGAAGCCTAGTTCGAACTACCTAGTTCGTGCCGCGTGTAGCCGCGCTGCACGGGGTTCGAACCAGCGGGGATTTAAAAATGGCGGCGCCCCGCTTATGCAAATGAAGCCCGGGAAATTCAAATCCCGGGCTTCATTTGAAATTGCGGTATGCCTACATTACCCCGCTAGTTCGAATTAGCGGGGTAGTGTAGACATACCCTTTGCCACCCCTTGCGCTCCCCAGCCAGAGAGAGAGGAATGCAGCTTTCCTCTCATCCTCTCACTCACTGACAGTGACGGGTAGGGGAACAACAACAAGTAGTGTCCCAAATATAGGAGGCAGAGAAAGCTTCAGCCACTTCTCCTCCCCCCCCCCCCCCAGCCGAAATGGCACACTGGAGGTTGAAGACTCGGGACTGGGGCAGTCCTTTGAACCAGTGCAAGTGGGATGCACTCCCAGCCAGCTCCTTTAACCTGCTTGCTGCTTAGCATGGCAGCATGCAGGAGAACCCTGGGTGCCAGGCTGGAATCATGCCCCACCTCTGCCTGCAGTTGAGTGCCCCAGCTGGCCGGCTTCTTCTTGCCGGAACAGCATACCAGGGCACACCAACTTACTCTCACCTCCAATGATAATTCCGTGAATTTTGCCAGCATGCTGATTCTGTAGGAGAGAGAAAGAGATGAATTAGTGACTAATTAGCTTGAGGTGGCCAGTGTCACTAAATGTGCAAGTAAATGTTTTGAGTGTTGGCTGATGGCTGTAAAGCTTGAGCCAAACTAAAGGTAGTCTCTTGGACAGGAGATATATGGGGTTTTTTAGAGATAAGGACAGACTGAAGAAAGGCTACTGAGATAGCAGCAAGGTAGCCAAGTTTAACCGATTTACTGCCTCAAATCCTATGCAGCGAAGAAACAATTTGACATAGTTAGAGCAGCAACATTTGAATACACATTTCAGGCACCATCCTTGCCCCCCCCCCCCACGTAGTTTCGGGGCCCAAATCTGGAATCTTGATTTACCTTATCACAGAAACCAGCCACAACATTTAATTCCAAATCCAGGTCTGAATTTCAAAGCCAACATCACCAACATTTGCGGGTATTTAGATCGGGGAGGACTGAGGCTGGTTCAGGTCCATCTCCAGGATAACTTTTGTCTGCTATTGAATCCCTGGGGGTGTGTCTAGACTACATGCCTCCTTCGACGGAGGCATGTAGATTAGCCAGATCGGAAGAGGGAAATGAAGCCGCGATTAAAATAATCGCGGCTTCATTTAAATTTAAATGGCTGCCCCGATCTGCCGATCAGCTGTTTGTCGGCAGATCGGGGGAGTCTGGACGCGATGCGCCGACAAAGAAGCCTTTCTTCATCGGCACAGGTAAGCCTCGTGAAACCAGGTTTACCTGTGCCGATGAAGAAAGGCTTCTTTGTCGGCGCATCGCGTCCAGACTCCCCCGATCTGCCGACAAACAGCTGATCGGCAGATCGGGGCAGCCATTTAAATTTAAATGAAGCCGCGATTATTTTAATCGCGGCTTCATTTCCCTCTTCCGATCTGGCTAATCTACATGCCTCCGTCGAAGGAGGCATGTAGTCTAGACACACCCTGGGAGACCCAGTGCAGGTGAGAGCTAGTCACCTGGGATGCCTGTTTGCCTGTAGAATGATGATTCTCGACTTGTTCTATTGAAAGAGACTCCTGTGCTTTGATCCTAGTCTCTATAATCTTCTGCCAGTAAACAGGAATTTTTCTGTAAGCCGTAATTTTCATGCAGTTTCACCTCCCACACAGTCCAGTCACCCCACCTGCTTCATCTTGTGCAGTAACTAATAAAAAAGCAGCTGCCATGGCTACTGTAGCTATATAAACTCAGGGGATAACTCTTCAGATTTTAAGGCGTGCCTAGTGCAGGTGATTTAACAACATTTTCTTCATTACAGAGAAACCATAAATTAGAGCAGAAATATACTATACTTCTCTGTGGATTTTAGCTTTGCAAATATGTACTTTGAAAATACTTGTAATGTGAGTAAAACAGCAGAGGCATGAGAGAACTCTGAGTAGAATCCTTGCTATTAAATCTAGTTATAATTAATCTTGTAATGGCAGTGCAAATCAGCATGTGGTTTTATATGTAATAGTACAGTGTTTCTCAACCTTTTTTTATAAAGTACCCCTTTAAAAAAAAAAAAAAAAGTACCCCCAGGACCTACAGTTTTGAGAGACACATTTTTTTTCTACCATTGCAACACATTTGTTTAAACACCTTAGTTGTAGCCAGGCAGGCGATGACATTTTTGGGTGTAAAAAGTACAAAAATAATAAAACGCTGTAAAACTTAAAACAAAAATTCAGTTTTCTCCAAATTTCAGGTGTGTTGACGAACCCCCCAGACTTCTCTCGAGTATCCCTAAAGGTACTCGTACCACTAGTTGAGAAACACTGTAATAGTACATTGGTCAGAGATGGTGCATTTAGAGAACCTTTTTGGTGCCTTCCCAGGCCTTCTCATTCACAATATTTTCACCAGTGTTCAAAGTAAATATCCTTTAGAAAGACAGGTTTGCAATAATGGTATTGATGTTTGCTGTAGCAGAGAAACATCCAGGTCATCCAAAAGATTTTGCAGACTTACTAAAGTGTTAACTCTTTTCAAGACAAGGTTGACTTTATAATCGTTATGGTGTATCTCTCTTGTAGTTCTTTATGCAGGTGAAAAATATATTTTTACTAGAAAATTTACCCGGTGTTGCTCTGGTCCTTAACTCAATTAATTTTTGTTTTTCTGGAAAATAACATGAAAATGTACATGCTTTGTTTAAATCATTGCTCAGGGATTGAGCTGGGGATGAGGGGTTCAGTATGCAAGCTGCCCTGGAGAGAGAGGACAACCCCAGCCTCACCGCAGCGCCTCTCTATGACCACTGCAGTGGGCACAGCCAGGGGGAGGGGTGCACGTGCTCTGGCTGGGACTGGTCCAAGTTCATTTGCTCCCTGCATTTCCCAGCCAGAGTGAGGAATGCAGCAAACTGGGTACTTCCCCTTACTCCCTGGTGAAGGTAACAGGCAGCAATGTTGCTATATGAATCAGGGGAAGGGGACTTCAGCCCCCTCCCATCCTCTTTAAAGGATACCTGCTGGGTGGGAGGTTCGGGGCTGAGGTAGTCCTGGATGGAGAAGGGTGCACCCCTAGCTAGCCCCTTTCACTTGCCTGGTGATTCTGTTTCTTTTCTGAATTGTTTTATTAGAAGCAATTCCATACCAGGCATATTCCATTTTCCTGGCACAACCAAACCCTGACCTTGCTTTAAGTCCGTGGTGCGCCCGCCAAGTGCTCGGGGCTGGCCTGGCCCCGGGCACATGGCGCATGGTGAGCGCCGGCCCCGGGAGCGCCGCGGATTGGCCGCCCGCGCTCTGGGCGCGGGGCGCTTGCAGGGGGCGCCGGCCCTGGCCGTGCGGCGCTTGGGGGGGGGGGGAGAGCGCCGGACGCGCAGCACTTGGTGGGGGGAGCGCCAGCCCCGGGCGCGCGGCGCTTGGTGGGGGGAGCGCCAGCCCCGGGCGCGCGGCGCTTGGCGGGGGGAGCGCCAGTCCCGGGCGCGCAGCACTTGAGGGTGGGGGCGCCGGCCCCAGGCGTGCAGCCCTTGGAGGGGGCACTGGCCCCAAGCGCGTTGCTATGGGGGGCCCCGCCCCCAGGCATGTGGCTATGGGGGGGCCACCCCCGGGCATGCGGCTATGGGGGGGGCCGCCCCCTGGCACCCGGCAGGCGAACGGCCACGCCCCCTGGCACCCGGCAACCTCAAATGGTTGGGGACCCCTGCTTTAAGTTATGATAAGAGGAAGCTATGTGCCAAATTTGGTGGGCCTAGCTCTTTCCATTTAGGAGGAGTTCTTGAACAGACAGATGCACAAACTCACTGTATTGTTTTTTAAATGCTGAGTAAATTGTAAACCTTTGTTTTGCATTATTCTCCTCTTGCTTTTTTACTCCTCTCCCCCTTCCATAAAATTCCTGACCCAATGCTCTCTAAATTCAGTGGAAGTTCGCCAGTTGACTTTAATGATAGCCAGGTTGGGTCCAAGGTAGGCATCCAGGATTACACCTCTCTATAATTATAATTCCAACCTAGGGAAGTGTCACCAAGATTTCATTCATGCTTCTGCCACTTGCTAAAAAAATCAATGACATTCTTTTGAGGTGTGTCTCCTGTGTCACCTAGTAATTCTTGCAGCAAGCCCAGAACTTCTACAGCACCTTTTCCTGGGACCAAGGAAATCTTGTGGACTAAATAATCCAGCACCCTGTGTTTCAGTAATGAAATGGCTTGGATACAGGCTCTGGGAGAGCTGTTGGCATTGGATTTTTCTTTTCTACTGTAAAAGCAGGCACAAGAGAGTATGTCTACACACAGCACCCATACATCTCATCTGCAGCTCATGTAGATATATCCACTCACAAATGAGTATGTGCCCCAAGGGTCAGCCTGTGCTGCCACATCTTCACTAGCTATGCAGCTAGCTAGTACAGGCACATCTACCTGAACTGCCATTCATACAGTCAGCTGTAATATAAATGTACCTTCCAGGCTTGCAGTCTCAGGCCTCAGTTGACTCTGAAGTTTCAGCTCTTTCTGATTGCTCTGAGAGAACTATCCTTTAGTTGTCATGAAATTGGTCCTGGGACTGCAGTTGCACTTTCCCTGTGCTTATGCTATTATATTGTGTTTTGTGTCTAGGGCTTCAGACTAAGCATTGTGTTAAATCAAAATAAATATCTAGCTGAGTTACTTGTATTTCTTTCTTTGGCATTCTGTTTCTGGATCTCTGTTCAGCCTTTTTGGATAATGGGGTACCTTTCTTTGGTATCAGATTCCACAGTGGCTTTTTCTTTCTTGTTATCTTTGGGTATGTATACACTAGCCCCCTAGTTCGAACTAGGGAGGCTAATGTAGGCATTCGAAGTTGCAAATCAAGCCCGGGATTTAAATATCCCGTGCTTGATTTGCATCTTCCCGGCCGGTTGCCATTTTTTGAAATTTACAAGTCTGGACTAACTGCCTGCGTCTACACGTGGCAGGGACCCAGTATTTCAAATTAAAGCCCTAAATCGAACTACCTGTTATTCCTCCTGCAAGGAAGTTTAACAGGTAGTTCAAGTTCTGTTCTGTTCTGTTCTCCCATTCTATCCATCAGATTTGCTCCTGCCCTCTCCCCAGACTACATATATTCTAGGCCTGATCTGAAG
Organism: Pelodiscus sinensis; assembly: GCF_052426305.1. Lineage (NCBI taxonomy): Eukaryota > Metazoa > Chordata > Testudines > Trionychidae > Pelodiscus > Pelodiscus sinensis. Next base: position 183,733,010 of record NC_143053.1, on the reverse strand, counting down.
ATATGTCTGACCCTTGCTTAGCCCAAATCCTAAGAGGGAGAGGTGGTAAAAATGGCTGCTTCCCTCAAGTAGCCAGGTACCGAGTTGGTCCCTGTGGTAATTTAGAGCTGGGATCTAACATATAAAAAGTTCAGTCCCATGACATGTCCTGTGTACAAACTATGTAAATGGAGGAGGCCCTAGCTGTCTAGTTAAGGTAGTCTTATCGGAGAGGCCTCCTTGGGGGGGCAGTATCTGGCTCTCTGCTTCCATCCTCAAATGCATAAGCTCCAATTCTTGCATCAGCATTAGAGTCCTTCTTTGTAGTCCCCTCTGTCTGTCTTTGCTGAACGCCAAGCGAGGGAAGCCAGAACTTCTGCACAATATTTCAGGTGCTCAAATAGCAATGAGTGTGAAATAATAATCAGATCTTTCGCAAAGGAAATTATGAAGTAAAAAATGTTCCCCAGAGCAGTTTAATAGGCTCTGGGAAGATTTAGCTAGCATGATGCAGCTCTGTGTTGTGTTCCATGGGCTGCTGTTACAAACACTGGAGGGCAGCAAAACAAATGCAACTAAGGATTTAAGCAATGAACAATAGTAGTTAGCTGGATTGTGTATTATGGTAGCATTTACACACAGTCTAAGTCAAGTGACTTAGAAAAATATTACATTCCCAAGTGCCTCTTTTTTGTACAAAACACAGGTGCTGGAACTAGGGAGTGCTGGCTTGAAGCGGCAATAACAGCTCAAATGCACCGTGTCTGCCTTCAGCAACCCTGCTATAAAAATTGTTCCAGCACCAATGATAAAAAGTGAATCCAGAAAGTAAGAATTGTTTTCCAACCTATGGTAAACCTTTAGAAAGAACTGGCCCCTTCCTGCCTTTTTGCAAGAGAGTTAAATCAATTTACAAGGCCCTGTTTTCTTGCCCCCATTTTTTGTAGGCTTGATGGTAAAAATACACTAGAAATAACCACTTTGAATTATTTCAGCTTGGAAAAATCAACAAAGGTACCTTTGTAATGAAGAGTGACAGTTTATCTAAAACTCTTAACACTACTACTTAACAATACCTCTAAACAATTTCAGATAACAATACTTATATTTAACAGACACACAAACGACAACAATAACAATAACATATTTGGTATTCGTTATGTTTGGTATACGTTACGCTCTACAGGAACTCGTTTGGTTCAGTGAGCGGGAGGTGGCCCTCAGGTGATCAATCCTCAGACCTGGCTCATATTCTGCCATCCAATGTTTATTCGGGATTCCTCAATTTGATACAGGAGGAGAAGCTGTTTTATAGAGAAAGCTTTTGTGCGCTTTTTGTGATAGGCTAGCAGACCCTGTCTGTTAAGTGACAGGAGTAAGGGGGTGAGATGGTTTCCTGTTTTTCCTTTTCTGCCTTATCGGGCATGGCACAGTCAGCACAACCAGCACGAACTTTACATGAACTGTTTGGGTCTGGTTTTGGTTCCTGTTCATCACTGATAAGTTACATAGTGTAAGGGTTTTTCATCAAGAGGAAGTTGACCTTTTTCTTGGATGGCAATATGCACGAGAAGCCTGGCCAGCAAAGAGCCTGCTTTCACACATCTGTCACTGGGTTCTTCATGCCTGGCTGTTTGCCAAAGAGGGAAAGACTGAAAAAAATCCCTCTTTTGTTGTGCCATAGGCATAGTCATATGTACAGGCTCACACATTCCTTGTGCACCAGTGTAAGGAAAGCTTTGCCTAGTCCTGCCAAGCAGTGCCAAAGTAGGCAGAGAGGAGCAGTATTGGAGCAAGGCCCTAATTCCACCAGTGGTCCCCTTCATCCCAGGTGGGCTTTGTGAGAGGAGCACATGCAACCCCTTACCAATGCATGCCACAGAGCTGTTTTAGTATCCATTGCATTAGGAGCCCAGGAGAAATTCTGACACACTCTTTAAAAAAATGTTAGCTGTGAATGTACACATATAAGCAGTCTACTTTTAAAGCTGGATTCCCCTTTGCAGGCAGGCAATGGCACACAGTTTCCAGCTACTGAAAAATATCCTAAGCCAGCATTGCAATGAACCTATTTATGAACCGATTAATGAAAATCGCCTCCTTATTTTTAAATGTTGCCAGCTGTGGGATGGTTTGTGAACTGCTTTAAAAATTCTAAAAATCCATGTATGAGGGACTATTTCCCTTCTTTAACAGAAATCAGAATCCATTGCAGGATCTAAGCCCATTCCTTTTGAGCCTGAATAAAGATCAGTCTCTAGTCATTTTCAAAAGATATTTTTTTTCTAGGCTAATTTTTGGCTTCTTTTGGAGCCAAGTAGGACTCATCAAGGACCTGGGCTGAAGGATAGTGACTAAGTCAGAGAAACTAATTCACTGTACTTGTCCACTTGTTCCAGTATTAAAGCTGAAATAGTTTTCACTCCCTCAAAGCATATAAAGGACCTGAGTCTGTGCTCTCTGATTTGATGTGCAACTTCATTGATCTCAGCGGAGTTGATTGCAGTGAAATTCAGGGCAAAATTTGGCTTTAAAGATAAGTGATGCTGCTGAGGGGACTGATAATGGAAGATAAAGCTGAGAAGGTTTTCGGTATTGGTTTGATTACAGTCCAAGTCAAAGTGATAAAATAATGCCTGCTGTGGGCTGTTTGACCTATGCAAAGCAACTGTGGTCTTAGCTGGCTCACAGTGAATAGGTGTTCACAATTCAAGAAACCATCAATGCAATTCAGCACCTTTAATAGTAGTCTCAAACATGGAAGGGATGGAGACTAAATTACCTTTTCAGCCTCAGAGGTGGCCTTTTCAGAACATAATACACTCAGACACAGAGAAACATGTACTGCCATTGTCAATGCCGTATGTATGCTATGAATAAATAGAGATATGCAATTTACTAAGGCTACTGCGCTAGACCTTTCCGAATAAATGAATTCACTGAAGAAATTATTAGTTATAAATTGTGTAACTTCCCAATAACTGAGAAATTAGTATGTGCACTACAATATATGTAATCAGGCATTGGCACATAGTACAGAAAATATATGCAATATAATGTATAAATCATGCTCCCAAATGGAAGGAGCCATGATTTTTATTTATCATTTTCAGTAGAAAAATGTTTGGTAACTTTCATTGTCCAGGGAAATTTAGACAGATGAAAGGGTTGGCTAAGCAATGATTATGTATGAGCATAAGTTTAAAATAAACAACTGAATGCTTTCATGTTTTTATCTGTTAAAATGCTTCTATGACTTTGACTTAAAAGAAGAAAGGGCTTTAGAAGGATCAGAAGAGTTATTTCCATGGGTAATTTATTTTATTCCCATGGGACACAATTTGCTTTTTGAACTTCACAGAGAAACAAAAGTTTGACACAGATGCAATAACCACATCTCTGCAGTAGGGTTTTTAATAGTAGCCAAAGGCAGAGAAGTTGTGACTTTGCACGTAATGGGCAACATTTAGATTGTTCATAACTTTTTCCCACAAGGGGGTTACTTCAAAAATCAGTAACCCACCAGCACTATTCTAAGCAGAACTAGTCAATAGTTTCCTATTAGCAAAACCTGAACGGTGGTATGTGAGGGTTGTTTTCTTATTCCAGAAAAGAGAGCTAAAGTGTGGTATTTGTTTTCTTATTTATGATGATTTCACCCCCTTCTTCCACCATAATATCTTTTTAAGCCAAACTGTGGTGTCAGGAGTTTTTCCAGTGTAAGGCCAAAGATTATTTAATTGCTCTCAGGAAGCATGAAATTAGTCCAGAGCATTTCATCAAGTAGGGACTCCAGAATGTTGAGGGGCTGGTCTGTGTATATCCATCTCCAAGATAAAGTAGACTTTCTCAGAATTCAGTCACCTCTGGGCACTCCTATCAGATATGAAGGGAAAATGCTACTGTCTCTACATTTCTTCCAGAAAGCATATAAACAATCCAACTTTAAGCAAGAGGAAATGAAATAATTGATCAGTGGATCACCATGTGGCTGAGTTTACATTACATCAAATACTTGGGCAAAAACTTGTCTACTCACCTTTGAAAACGTAACCCAAAGGGAGCAAGGGGTTCTTTAGAAGTACTATTTATACTGTCAGCTCTCTGGTCATAAACGGTAGAGGGAAATCTTTCACAAGCTTTAAATTCATTTACATGTTTGAAACTAAATGCTGGCATGAGCTCTCTCCACACACATTCTCAAATTGTGTTTAAATTGGAATGTCAGTACAAATTGAAAATGATCGTGTTATTAGCAAATGAAGGTGTCAATTAAAATGAAAGTTTACCCCTGTAAATCAGAGTGAGAAAATAGTCCAGGCATTTGGAAATGCATAAATGTCCATGAAGTCCAAGACGAGACACCATGTATAAACTGGTCTTGTCATAGTTAGATTATTTTTTTCCATTTAGTCTATATACTGAGCGTAATCCAGTACTTTAAGGGTTTCTAAGCAGTTTCATTCTTCAACAGTGATTTCAATTTACTTTTCATTTTGCCATTTTCCCTTACCACTGAGGCAACTTGTTGGATAATCAACTCTTAGTGGTATATAACATCTGCGGGTTAGTTTAGAAGTGATGGAGCTGCACAGCACCATTTCTTCAAAGAATGAGAAGGGATTGGTTTCCCTTTGGGGTAAAGATGCAGTGACAGGAAGGCAATGCAGACTGCTGTGCTGGGGAGGCAGTGCAATGAAGCAATCTCTAGTGCTCCCTTTCAGGAAGATGTGTAAAGCAGAGAAAATAAGCTCTGTCCAGCTTGTATCTACAGTAATTCCTCATTTAACATGTGCCCTCTTCACACATTTTCGCGATAGCACAATTTTTTGGGGGAACGTTTTTTGAATTACACGACCGTCCCCGGAATAACACGATTTCCCCAGCCTTGCAAAGTGGCGGAGGGTTTGCAGCTCGCCGCGCCGTTCCCCGCTGACTCCCTCTCACCAGATGCCTTGCCCCTTCTCCGCCCCCACTTGCAGGCCACTCACCATGCCATTCCTTGGCGACCCCCTCTCCCCTCATAGAATCATAGAATCATAGAATAATAGGACTGGAAGGGACCTCGAGAGGTCATCGAGTCCAGCCCCCCGCCCTCAAGGCAGGATCAAGCTCCGTCTACACCATCCCTGACAGATGTCTATCTAACCTGTTCTTAAATATCTCCAGAGAGGGAGATTCCACCACCTCCCTTGGCAATTTATTCCAATATTTGACCACCCTGACAGTTAGGAATTTTTTCCTAATGTCCAATCTAAACCTCCCCTGCTGCACTTTAAGCCCATTACTCCTTGTCCTGTCCTCAGAAACCAAGAGGAACAAATTTTCTCCTTCCTCCTTGTGACACCCTTTTAGATATTTGAAAACCGCTATCATGTCCCCCCTTAATCTTCTTTTTTCCAAACTAAACAAGCCCAGTTCATCAAGCCTGGCTTCATAGGTCATGTTCTCTAAACCTTTAATCATTCTTGTCGCTCTTCTCTGTACCCTTTCCAATTTCTCCACATCTTTCTTGAAATGTGGCGCCCAGAACTGGACACAGTACTCCAGCTGAGGCTAACTAGTGCAGAGTAGAGCGGCAGAATGACTTCACGAGTTTTGCTTACAACACACCTGTTGATACAACCTAGAATCATATTTGCTTTTTTTGCAACAGCATCACACTGTTGGCTCATATTCAACTTGTGGTCCACTATGACCCCTAGATCCCTTTCCGCCATGCTCCTTCCTAGACAGTCGCTTCCCATCTTGTATGTATGGAACTGATTGTTCCTTCCTAAGTGGAGCACTTTGCATTTCTCTTTATTAAACCTCATCCTGTTTACCTCTGACCATTTCTCTAACTTGCTAAGGTCATTTTGAATTATGTCCCTATCCTCCAAAGAAGTTGCAACCCCACCCAGTTTGGTATCATCTGCAAACTTAATAAGCGTACTCTCTATCCCAATATCTACATCATTGATGAAGATATTGAACAGTACGGGTCCCAAAACAGACCCTTGAGGAACTCCACTTGTTATCCCTTTCCAGCAGGATTTAGAACCATTAACAACAACTCTCTGACTACGGTTATCCAGTCAATTATGCACCCACCTTATCGTGGCCCTATCTAAGTTATATTTGCCTAGTTTATCAATAAGAATATCATGCGAGACCGTATCAAATGCCTTACTAAAGTCTAGGTATATGACATCCACCGCTTCTCCCTTATCCACAAGGCTCGTTATCTTATCAAAGAAAGCTATCAGATTAGTTTGGCATGACTTGTTCTTCACAAACCCATGCTGGCTATTCCCTATCACTTTATTACCTTCCAAGTGTTTGCATATGATTTCCTTAATTACCTGCTCCATTATCTTCCCTGGGACAGACTTTAAACTGACCGGTCTGTAGTTTCCTGGGTTGTTCTTATTCCCCTTTTTATAGATGGGCACAATATTTGCCCTTTTCCAGTCTTCTGGAATCTCCCCTGTCTGCCATGATTTTTCAAAGATCATAGCTAAAGGCTCAGATACCTCCTCTATCAGCTCCTTGAGTATCCTGGGATGCATTTCATCAGGACCTGGTGACTTGCTGACATCTAACTTTCCTACGTGATTTTTAACTTGTTCTTTGTGTATCCTATCTTCTAAACTTACCCTCTCTCTGCTTGTATTCACTACGTTAGGCACACCTCCAGACTTCTCGGTGAAGACTGAAACAAAGAAGTCATTGAGCATCTCCACCATTTCCAAGTTCCCTGTTACTGCTTCTCCCTCCTCACTAAGCAGTGGGCCTACCCTGTCCTTGGTCTTCCTCTTGCTTTTAATGTATTTATAAAAGGTCTTCTTGTTTCCCTTTATGCCTGTAGCTAGTTTGATCTCATTTTGTGCCTTTGCCTTTCTAATCCTCGCCAGACACAGTGCGGGTCCCGGCAGACCCATCACAGGGGCATACTTCCAAACCAATCCCACTCCTCTCTCCTCCCTTTCCCTTCCCCAGAGCCAAACACCTTCCCTCCATGCTGTAACCCAGTCCCCTTTCTCCCCCAACCTTATGTCCCCAACAGACACCACCGCTTGAAATGCAACCCCCACCTTTTCCATTATTTCCAATGGGAAAATTGACCCCGCATAACATGTTTTCACTTAACACGATCATTTTCTGAAACATATCTATAGTGTTAAATTAGGAATTACTGTATTAGATGGTATTTGGGATTGACATGGGGTTCTTGTTTGTGAGGTGTAGAGATGCTGAAAATTGTGATATTTATACACGAATATGGACTCTTCAGACATAAATAAGATTCAGTCCCTGCCTCAAAGGTCTTACAGTCTAAGGGTATGTCTCCACTTGCACCCTCTTTCAAGAGAGGGATGCAAATGAAGACATTCAAAATTGCAAATGAAGCTGGGATTTAAATATCCCATTCGTAATTTGCATAATCGCGTTATGGCGCTATTTCAAAATAACAAATGCAGTGAAGATGCGGTTATTATGAGAGAAAACCCTTCTCTCGAAATAACGCTTATTCCTCAGACAATGAGGTTTACCAGTTATTTTGAGAGAAGGGTTTTCCCTCAAAATAACTGCGTCTTAACAGGGTCTGTTATTTCAAAATAACGCAATTTCAAAATAGCGCCCGTCCGCGATTATGCAAATGAACCACAGGATATTTAAATCCCGGCTTCATTTGCAATTTCAACTGTCTTCATTTGCATCCCTCTCTCGAAAGAGGGTGCAAGTGTAGACATACCCTAAGGAGTTGATACTCAGGGGATTACATTTAGGCACGTCAGTAGTGCCACTAAACATGGAGCCTCATGAAGACATGACAGAAAAAGGGAAGACAAGCAAAGAGTAAGTCACAGAGGTTATTTATACAAGCCTGCAAACTGGATCCTCTGCTGTATCCAAGCTGTTTTGGTGCTCTGGAACACAAATAATCCCATTCTCTGCCCTGAAAGAAGCACCTCCTTGAATTGCTTCTAAAAAATTCTGCTGTGACTTAACAGACAATAAAAAGCCCTTCTCTGGTTAGATAAGAACTCTACTAGGAATACCATTAGTGAACAAGGTATGGGGTTCGCACTAGCCGGCTTTTAAAAATGGCGGCGCCGGCTTTATGCTAATGAAGCCCGGGAAATTCAAATCCCGGGCTTCATTAGCAAGTTCGGTATGCATACATTACCCCCCTAGTTCTAACTAGGGGGGTAGTGTAGACATACCCTATTTGTTCAGCTGGCAACATCCATGCACACAAAAATCATTCATGATGGTAAATGGGTTCCATCTCAATTACTTTTACAAGTTGCTCGGATGTAGCCAGAACAGAAATGGCAGCATAGTTCTGATGCTTTAAGTCTGAAGAGAATTACAAAAATAGTGGGGTTTAACTCTTGAGATTATACTGAGGAATGTGGAGGAGTGCTGAGTCAGCCAAAATACTTTCAGGGGCATTGGTGGGGAGAGGGATGGTCGGAATCAACTCCTTTGTCTCCTTTTAGAGCTGCAGAATGTACTTCCCCATTCCCAGCCTCATACTGGCAAAGGGGGGATGGGACTTGGACGTACATGCACCCTACACTACCATTTGAGGAGTGTAATTTTTGGTCACTTCCTCTCACTTTACCCTCATTGGTACAAAAGCTAGGATGTTGGCTGTCCTTGCACAAGAACCTAAAGGAGGTTAAGGGGCTTCCTGTGCTTTCTTCTTCCTTGGAAATTTGCAAAGAAGCGGCCAGTATCTGGCCTAATGCATTGATATTTATGCTAGAGCAGCCCTTTTCCTACAGACAATTTATTGCTCTCTTATCTTTTCCCCATAGACATTTTTTCCCTGTGACCTTGTAACTTCAAGGTGCTCTATGCAGGCAAATGGAATTTGGGTTTGTACCCTATATATGTTTTGCTCTTGAGTTGCACCGTATTACCCCAAAGAGAACAAATTTCTGGTTCTAGGCAGGGCCATCCCTACCAGTGCTGGTGCCCTATGCATCCCAGCACTGGCACAACCTTCCCTTCCCCCAGGGAAAGAAGCCACTTTGAGGTGGGTTGAGGGAGTCTGTGGAAGCATGAAGAAGCTATGGAGGGCAAGGGATTGCTAACTCTCCCAGACCGGCAGTGGTGTCCAGTCTGGGAGAGTTGGCAACCTTGTAACAGGGCAGGAAGGGAAGCTCACTTGCAGCATTAGGGCAGGAGGTGCAAGCACGAGATGGAGCAGTGGGTAGCAGCGCTGACCTTTGGAGAGAAGGGCACTTTGAAGGAGAAACTGCTACTTTTCTCCATTCGCCAGCTGTGTGGCCACCCTAACCTCCTATGAGCCACACTTGCGCTGCCCTCTGCCTCCCGGTGAACAGGAGTTGGGCACAGCCCACAGTAGGGGGCGGCCACAGGATAGGGCTAAGGGCCACCAGACCCAGCACTAAGTTTGCAGAGGGGAAGTGCAGCCGGGGGATGGGGTCGTCGGCACCGCCTTCAATCCTATCCTTAGACATATGTAGCATATGCCTATGGATGGCCCTGCCATTCCATTTTTTTGAAAGTTTCTGGGTTTTTAAATTTCTTTTCCTGTATAGATTTGATCTTAGAAACTGTATTTACCTCCTTCTTGTAAAATGTAATGTAATTATTAAAAAGTTAATAAATTTGGACAAACCAGAGAAAGAGAGAGTTCTATTTTCATTACTCTCATAAGTTTGATTTAAAATTGAAACAAATACATAGTGTACAAGCAAATACAGTAGAGAAGGCATGAAGTCTGAAATCTGCTCTAACCTTTTGCTTAGCTTACACTGATCGGCATAGAAATGTTTCTTTTTTCCTAACGGAGAGAACGGCAGAAATACCACACCTGGTCCATCTAATTAATAAAATCTAGGCAAACTGAATGTTAATTGTGTTGAATCCTCTTAGCTGGTGGACAGCCAGTTCACTCAATTAAACAGCCATCCTGCTAGAGAAAGATTTACAAAGACAGAAAATACTGAACAGAATAAAAATGCAACAATACAATTTATATTTGTTTCAATTAATCTTTATTTTTATGGGTTTTTGGGGAGGAAATTTCGTCATAAAAAAACTGGAGTTTGGCATTTCAGATTTATTTAATCTCTTGTTAAACATTTCTTAACTTGTGTCACTGGCTGAATACACCCTATTAAGCAGTTTCATTATCATTAAGGACAATTATGCTAAATTAGCACCGGGGGAGATGTCCTGATTAAGAGTGTCCTGGTTAAGTGGTGTGTACAGTGCTTGTAATTCTTTGTCCCGGGTCTCACATTTACACTTGGTTAGCATTTTCCTTCCATATATTTTGAGTTACTTGCTTAATTTTTCATAGTGTATGTTCCTAATTACAAAGATGCGAAGGTTAAACAATAAACACATCAAACCATAGTAAATACTGAGAGACAGTACCACACCTTATTATGCTTATTAGGCAAAAGTCTATTAATATATGTCTCGTATTTGGTATAGTACTTATACTATAAAATGATCTATTGGGGTATAAATTATTTGTAACTATGACCTTTAAATAAAAAATTAGTGTTTTTTAATATATGTATAAAGAAGGCATGTTTTTAAAGGAGTAAGGATAGTTTCTGCTTGTATTTCACCTCAGAAATTAAGGCCTGGACTATTGAGCTTTTCATAGAAGACTCTGGATAACTGGAGAGCTTTCTTGGTTTTGACATCAAATGTATGAGAGTAAAATCTGAGCATCTGAAAACTGCACAATTTTTTTATACCAGCTGCAGAACTATTTTCTACTGTTTTTCTTAACACCTGTTTTATATAAGAGCTTGCTGAAATATTGTCATTGTTAAAGACTTACAGTCTTCTCTTGCTTCGTTTAAAGGCCATGGGAGCTCTTATTATGGTTCTCCGGTCCTTCAGAGAGCGCACCAGCTAGGGTTGCCAGGTGTCCAGGTTTTCAACCAGACAGTCCAGTATTTGAGTTTTCTGTCGGGGAAACAAATTGAGAAAATACCAGACATATAAATGTCTGGTATTTTCTAATTAAGTAAGTTTTATTATTATAATGAGTATCAGTACGTAGTTGCATACTATGTGAGCGTGTCTACCTGCCAAGCAGTACGCAGCTACGCAGTAGAGAGGGGGTGGGGGGGGGTGGGGTGGGATAGAGTCCCTGGGATCAGACTCGCTCATGCGCCCTGCTGGGACCATACGTGGGACTGGCAGCACCCCGGGATCTGCATGCACCCGGGTCAGCCCAGCTCCCCGCCAGCCCTGCTTCCCATCTGCCGGTTCCTTCCCCCGATCTCCCCAGCCAGCCCTGCTCCTCCAGACCCCCTCCCAGCCAGCCCTGCTTCCTGCCAGTGGATTCCCCTCCCCACCCCCCGATCAGCCTCACTCCCCTCCTGGCCAGTCCTCCCCCCTTCCCGTTTTGAGATCATGTGTATCTGGTATTTTTTTGAAACCCATCTGGTAACCCTACCTCCAGCAAAATCAGCTAAAAAACTTGATAATCCTCTCCCTGCTTATTCTGCAAGGGTAAAGAACCCTTAAGCATTGTATTTCCTGATGTGGCATTTTACATAATTTTGTTTAGAAGTGTATTTTTGGTAGCAATGCGTCTCTAAAGTTAAAAACTAATATTCAGACTAAAGAACTATTAGATGTGTCATCATTAACAAGATATTAATTGGGTAACTTGATGAGACTGAAAAGTAAGTTGGTCAGAAGCAGGCCCACTGATGGGGGGCAAAAGGGGCAACTGTCCCAGGACCCAGCAATTCAAAAGGGCCCTGGGCTCTCAGCTGCCGTGGCTGCTACTGTGTCACCATTGGCACTCAGAGCCATGTGTCCTTTAAATTACCACTGGAGTGCCATGCTACGTGCTCCAGGCAGCTCTAAGGACTGGGGGGAGGACTGTGTGGCATGCTGTGGGTGGTGCCAAGGGCTACTGCCCCTGCCCCTTCTATCTGAAGCCGCACCCTTCTGGGAGTACAGAGCTGCCCCACCTCCGACCTTGCCAAGAAGCCTGGTGTGGCTGTCAGCTCCCCTGGTCAGAAGTATAGCTGTGAACCCTCCAAGATTTAAATGCAATGGCAAATATGCAAAGGTCCCAGTCCTGCCAGGTCTTGAGTACTTCCTTCCACAGTGGAGCACTCCCACTTCCAATCAAGTGTCTATTTTGTAAGATACACTTCCTGCACAAGGTGGCTCCTCAGCTGGTTGCTTTTAAGCAGCCATAATGTGGCCAAGAATCCTACATCTGTATGCTCTGTTCTTTGTTAAATATTTGTTTATTCTGCAGCATTACAAGAGTTTGATAGATTCACAGAATTTAAGACCGGAGGGGACTATTGGATCACAGTGTGACTTCCAGTATAACACAGACCATCACATTTTACTCAGTTGTGCCTCTTTTGAGCCCGATACATTGTGTTTGGCTCAAGCATTTCTTAATCTAGAGAGACATCTAGTCTTGATTCAAAGACATCAAAACTTAGAGAATCTACCACTTACCTTGGGAGTTTGTTTAATGGTTTGTCAGCCTCACTGGTAAAAAATTTGTGCCTTATTTCTAATTTGAATTTGTCTGGCTTTAGCTTCTAGTCACTAGTCCATGTAATACCTTTCTCACTGAGATTAAAGAGCTCTTTAATACCTGGTATTTGCTCCCTGTGACGTTATTTATACACTATAACAGGCCTGGCCATAATACAGCCTGCGGGCCAGATCAGGTCCACCAGGGCACTGGATCCCAGACAGGCTCCCTGCTTGCCCCGCAGGCCACTCAGAAAGGCAGCTGCCGGGCCATTTCTCTTTCAAAATTGTGATCCCAGAGGGAATGGAGGGAGGCTTCAGGCAGTGACCCCGCCCCCAGCACAATCCCATTGGCTGGTTTCTAGCCAGAAACTGGTCAATGGGAGCTACTTGTTTGAATAATGGGCAGCACACAAAGCACCATGCCCCCCTCCCCTCAAGCTCAGTTATTCACACAAGCACATGGCCCTGCAGCCTGTGCAGGCTTGGGGCAGGCAGGCAGGCAGGCTGAGAAACCTTTTAAGCTCTGCAAGCATTTACCTCTGCAGGCAGGCTGGTTGGGATGCTGGCTGGTAAGTCTCCTGAACAAAGCCTGCCGCTGGCACCCCAGCCCTCCCTTCCCCAACCCTTTCCCCCACACTCAACATACACTAACTCCCTGTCCCCCTCCTGAACCCATACCCCCTCCCATATCGGGTATCCCAATCCCCTGCTCCAGATTACAATTCCCTCCTGCCCTAGGTCACAACCCAAACTCTTACACCCAGTCCCCTCCTCTAGTCACAAACCAGACCCCTGCACCCCAGTCTCCTGCCCTAGGTCACAACAGCCTCCTTGACCCAAACTCCCTCCCAGACTCCACTGTCCCTCCTGCACCCCAGTCCCTTACCCTAAGCTCTTTTCTGCAGCCAACCTCCATCCCAGACCCTGCACCTCCTCCATTAATATCATGGAAGTGTGCAGCCCTTGACCACTTTCCAAAATCTTGGAATGTCCCCCCATCAAAAATTATTGCCCACACCTGTACTATAATCAATTCTCATCTCAGTCTTTTTGATAAACGAAAGAGATTGACTTTTCTAAGTCTCTCACAGTAAGACAGTTTTTCCAGATCTAGACTAATTTTTGTGTTTAATGTCTGAAACCTCTCTGATTCATTTCCCTCCTCCTCCTCCACTTTTTATATATACAAGGATTGTTTTAGCTATTTTTGTGATAGCATCACATGGGAAGTTCATGTTGTTGCTATTATTTTATAAATATTATTGTAGCAGAGTTGTTTATCTACTTTGACCCCTAGATCATTTAGGGTATGTCTACATTGTATTCCTCTTTCTAGAGAGGAATGCAAATGCAGCCGAGCGAAATTGCAAATGAAGCGCGGATTTGAGTTTCCCACGCTTCATTTGCATAATGGCGTCCAGGCACTTTTTCAAAATACCCTATTTTGAAAAAAAACCCACCGTCTAAGCAGGGTTATTTCGAAAAAACCCTTTTCTTTCGAAATAACCCTTACTCCTTAAAAAATGAGGTTTAAGGGTTATTTCGAAAGAAGGGGTTTTTCTTCAAAATAACCCCATCTAGTCGGCAATTTTCTTTTGAAATAGGGTATTTTGAAAAAGCACCCGGACACCATTATGCAAATGAAGCATGGGAAATTCAAATCCGAGCTTCATTTGCAATTTCGCTCGACTGCATTTGCATTCCTCTCTTGAAAGAGGAATGCTGTGTAGACGTACCCTTAGGGTATGTATACACTTGCACCCTACTTCAAACTAGGGATGCAAATGCAGGCATTCGAAATAGTCAATGAAGTGGGGATTTAAATATCCCGTGCTTCATTAGCATGATCTCGCTGGCGCGCTAGTTCGAATCACAGCTGATTCAAACCAGGAAGTGCGTGCTGGGACGCATTAGTTTGAACCAAACCCCTTGGTTCGAACTAACGTTACTCATTTTTTGAGGAGTAACGTTATTTCGAACCAAGGGGTTTGGTTCGAACTAACGTGTCCCGGCGCGCACTTCCTGATTTGAATCAGCTGTGATTCGAACTAGCGCGCCAGCGAGATGATACTAATAAAGCACAGGATATTTAAATCCCCACTTCATTGACTATTTCGAAGGCCTGCATTTGCATCTCTAGTTCGAACTAGGGTGCAAGTATAGACATACCCTTACAGAATTGCTCTTTTCCATGATACAGCCCCCCTCTCCACCCTATTCTTTAGGTATGGCCTATATTCCTTGTTCCTACGTGTAACTTTGCAGCATTTGACTGAATTAAAATGCATTCTATTTGACTGGGAGCAGTTTACCAAGCAATTCCAGATCATATTGTATAGACTGCCTTGTCCTCATCATTATTTATCATTGCACTAACTTTTGTGTTATCCTCATATTTTAGCAGCGGTGATTTTATATTTATTTCCAGTTAATTGAAGAAACGGGTGAAGGGATCACAGTTAGGGTTGCCAGATGTCCGGACAGTCCAGTATTTGAGCTTTCTGTTCAGGAAACAATTGAAAAATATAAATGAGAAAATATAAATGTCCGGTATTTTCTAAATAAGATGTAATGTAGATTGTGATGTAATGTCAAGCATGTCCGGTATTTTTGTTGAAATCATCTGGCAACCCTAATCACAATATGGAACTGACTGCTCAGAGGGAAGTTTTCATACAATAACAGTTCTTGTAAGAGGGAATGGTATGCTATTGTGGGTTTTTTTTCTTTTAAACATCTAAAACTGAGTCAGTAAACCTGCTTAGCTTGTCCCATATTGCTTTGACTACAGCCCTTTGCCAAAAATAGATGTAGGTCTGTCTTAGCCTTTGGCTTGGCAAACAGCTATGTTTTTGTAGGAGAGGCCTTCTTCCTGGATGAAAATTGCATGTGTTGTGCCTTCTCTCCTGCTTCCTGTGAGCACTGTGCCATGCAAATCCTACCCCAAAGCACTCTCAAAGGAATTAGTGTTGGACAAGGAACCTTATGATCTGTCATGCTTAGTTTCTAATTAGTCCAAAGCATCGAAGCTGATATAATTATTATGTAGGCCACACCTTCTCATGAAGAGAGAGGAATAATTTATAGTAATCATTAGGAGCTGCTTGGTTCTGAAAACAGAACTCTTTTTCTCTTTATTCATAGCCCAGACAATTGCATTGCATTTAGGGCTAGTTCCTGCTGTTATAATTCAGGCAAAATACATGTTGATTTCAACGTTGTGTAGTACACTCTATCACCTTGATTATCAGAATGTCAGCCAATGAATAATTTCAGCTACCTGATGTTTAGATAATTGAGGGAATTTTTAGATATAATTATTAAACTTTGGGAGACAGGAACACATTTTGGAGAAGAGGCAGTTTTAGTTAAGTTTTAGAAAATCAAGGTTATACTGTATGCACAACTCTTTAACTCAGTCTAATAAGGCTTAGAACTGAAGCTTTATTAAAATTCAAAGGATTGTTTGAAAATTATTTTTCCTGTCTTACAGGATGACTCTTAACTGTCCTTAACCACTAATCATTTGATCATTTATTTTCCAGAAAGCCATGTTGACAGAAGTCTCTTGCTCATGCATGCAAAGCGGAAGAAGAGGGGATAAGAGCCGTGTCTTATCACCTAAAACTACCCAGACACTGGAAACTTCCCATGACAAGTCATTGCTTATAATGACAGAGGAAATATTTTAATGTTAATAGCATCGTGATATGGTGATTATTCTGTTTTTTGTTGTTTTCTTCCCCAAAATGATTCTGAAGTGTTTCAGTAGGGATTATAAAGTATATGGAAAACAACTTTTTGAGACTATTCTGCCATCATCTCTTTTCAGGATTTTATCCTCTTTTTATTATATTGAGGTGTTTCCTAAGGGCTGGTCTACACACAGACTTTCACAGAAATATCTAATTCTGTTGTAACTGAGACCTCTTGTTATTACGGTGCCACCCTATGCGTGGACATTCTTATTTTGGTATGAGGAATACCTACACTGATTTTGTGTACATTGGTGTTTTACTGACTTCAGTTGAATTAAAGTAGGTCATTTTAATTCTGAAATACATAGACTGCAACCAAAGCAACAAATTTTGTCAAATACAACTTATTGAGGCTATTCCCATGCTACCATTTATTTTGGTATAACTTCTATGGTGGGTGAGGTAACATGGAGTAGTCAAGCTAATGGGCAAGCTCTCTCCCATCACGTTAGAGAGACTGCACTAGAGACCTTACACCCAGCACAAATGTTTGGGTGCAGCTGCATCACTATAAGTTCTCTAATGTAGCCATATCCTGAGGCCATGTCTACACACAGTGCTGCAGTGGAGCAGCTGCACCAGTACAGTTGCACCACTGCAGCATGTCTGGAGAAGACATTTTATGCTGACGAGTGAGAGCTCTCCCATTTGCATTTAAAAAAATAAACCTCTGCAAGAGGTATGTCGAGAGGAGAAGCCCTCCCACTTACTTAGTCTGTCCACACTGGCTCTTATATCAATGTAACTGATATCACTCAGTGGGTTGGGGTGTGGGGCAAGAAGGGATTTTCCCACTCCTGAGAGACGAACTTATGTCAACCTAGCCTGAGTTATTTTGGTGTGAATTTATATGAGAACAAGGCTTACATTTTCTCCATCTGTATTAGAATATTTGGCCTAACTGCACTATAAAATAACTTCTAGATAAACTGTGTTTTCTTTTACTTGTTTTATAGATCAAAATTTTCCTTCCAAGAGCAGACTTTTCATTTTGTTTTCAAATTTGTGAATTCATGGGTAAAGACTCATATCACCAGCATGACCCAGGAAGGTGTTATGCAAATTTCCACACAGAGACAATGCAGGAGGCATTTCCTGATGCAGTAAGAAAAGGCAGAGAAGACAAAGCATCTCAACAATCTAGGACGTAACTATGCTGGAGCAAGTGAACATCCAGTCAACAGGAAAAAAAAATCTACTAAACCTCAGTGGCCATTAATGATTGTTAAATACTGGATAGACTTGTTTGGAAAGGATGAGGAGCAGTGAGCTGGCACTAAAGCATAACTCATTGGTGCCCAGCCCATGCACAACAAGCTTTGCCAAGCCCTTAGCAATCTGAAATGAAGTCATCTCTGTCGTTATTTCCTGATAGCTGCTTGGAACTTAGAAATCCAGAGAAGGGAGAGCGCTGATAATGAAGTTCCATGGCAAAGCTTTTTGGGCTGCAACATAACAATATCTTTAAGCTCTTATACAAAGGCACTCAGGAGTCCAGCCCAACATTCTCAGACAGCAGATTATTTTCAGGAGGAGGACAGCTGGGTTAATGAAGGTTCATGTATGAAATGTGCTTAGATCATAGTCTATGGATCAGACACAATACAGTACATCCACTTCCACACCACATTCACCTGCCTCAGGTCAAACCCAAGGAAAGAAATGGCCATTTCAGTTTTGCCTAAAAGGCAATGCATTTGGCCTTTGTTAGACCAGGAGGGAAAACAAATTCCAGGATGAGGCCTCATCATTGACACCTCTACTTTCCAGCTACTTAGACATTCAAATGTAGGGACTGCATCCAAGAGCCCTACAACTGACCTTGACAGTAATGCCAAGAGAGAGTTACTCAGATAAGTGGGCAAGCCACATATCACAAGACATGGATTTCTATTGTTAGCAAATAACTGCTGCCTGATGAAGCAATCATTCTTGCTAACTTTTCTGTATTAAGCTGCATTATTTTCCCAAGGAATCCTACTGGTGTGCAGCAAATTCGGGTTTTCCCTACCTCCTGTGTTTCCACACACCAACCCCTCATTTGTGCTTTTTGGTGACACTTGCTGGGGAGTATTTTACTGCTGCGAGTTGGTATGACATCATACCAAGAAGGAGGTTTGCTTATGGGTTGGAGGAAAGGTAAGTAGTATGTTGCTACAGTTTTTAATGTCCTAGAAATGGGAGCATGTGCCCCAAATTCCTGGCTTACAATAGCCATTCTATTCCAATACTGGCCATTTTCTGAACAGACATAGCCAGCTGTGCCTAACACGATGGTCATTTCCCATTAACAAATGGGGAGTAGTAGGATAAGATCATCACGTATATTTTCAAAGGTGAAAGGTCAGTATAATTATACCACATACCCGTTTGCATGTATTTGATTTCATTCCGTTTCCTGATACTACAAAGTTTCCTTAAGCCTTTCTGGTCAGTTTGACTAAAGTTTTCAAAATGTGTGAGTGACTTAGGAATCTCAGTTCTGCTGACTTTCAATGATTTCTTCTTTGTTTAGTTAGTTTTTATTGTTGATCATTATCGCTGTAAGTGAATGTTCTTTTTCAGATTTTTTTTTAAATGTATGAAAATTGCACATATGCTGTGTCTTATACCTTCCTTTCACTCTCCCAGTTAAACTAATTGATGACTAACTCACTATGGGGTGGCTTCTGACTCCTTTTCATATATTGAGTATCACCTTACTCCATAGTCCCATTGATTTCAGTAGAGTAAGGTACTATTCAACATGAATAAAGAAGTCAGACTCTGACCTTGAGTCATGGGAGTATTCTGAGAGTTCTCATTTACTTCTTCTCCTTTTGTTTCTGTTAAAAGCCCCTGGCAAACAAAATAATCTCTAATCTGTTTCAAGAGTAGCCTGGATGATTACTGCATCCTAGTTAATATTTCATGATATTTGTGACCTTTGAGTTGTTTTTGTCAGCCTCTTTTTCCAGTACTATTCAATAGCTAAGAAAGCTCTCAGAGAGCTTTCCATTTATACACTGAACCTAGTTTGTCCACCTTGTCTGTACTATACTCCTGTTGTCTAGAAAGAGTTTAATCTTTTGCCTTTTAAACTAGCGAGTTTGAATGGGTTCTGAAAAATCCAGGGCTACGTCTAGATTGCATCCCTTTTTCGTAAAAGGGATGCAAATTAGACGTATTGCAATTGCTAATGAAATGGGGATTTAAATCTCCCCCGCTTCATTAGCATAAAAATGGCTGCCACTTTTTTTTTGGCACGGAGCTTTGCCGGAAAAAAGCGCCGTTCTAGACGCGGATCTTTAGGAAAATAAAGCCTTTTCTGAAAGATCCCTTATCCCTTATTTTAAGAGGATCCCTTATTTTAAGAGGGAAAGAGCCGCGTCTAGACTGGCGCTTTTTTCCGGCAAAGCTCCATGCCGAAAAAAGCGGTAGCCATTTTTATGTTAATGAAGCGGGGGAGATTTAAATCCCCGCTTCATTAGCAATTGCGATACGTCTAATTTGCATCCCTTTTACGAAAAAGGGATGCAATCTAGACGTAGCCCAGGTGCTTCTTAGATGAGGCCTGGAGCTATGATATTAGTGCCTCATCTTTCCGTCATTTAAAGCAGTGGGCACTTTGCTTCAAAGACTTTCTGACATTCTTACCTTCTAAATGGGGACTACAAAATCAGTAGTGGGGGAAGGAGAAAACTCCAACAAGATTCCCCCTCATGCTTACGTAAATTAATCCTAATTTTCTCTCAGTTCCAAAGAAGAGCTGTTGAGACGGAGCCTTCTGCTGCAAAGCCACAGGCGTGTCTGAGGTTGTACCTGTCTTGCACCTTTGTCCTGCCTGGCTGATGTCAGGGTCTCTCTGTGAGGTCACCACATCCCCACCACTGTCCCCCATAGGCTGAGGTCCTTCAACAGGCCTTTGTGATGTTACTGCCACCCCCTGTCTTGTAAGGCTGGTGTCCTGATCCTGGCCAGTCTCTTTGGATGGTTGAGTGGCTTCCCCTGGATTGTCCCACTTAATGGCAGCTGAGTCTGGAGATCAAGCTGGCTGCACAGTAAAGCCCCAGAGGCTGCTCCCTATGCCACATTCAGTTTTTCATGTATTAGTAGACTTTAAGGCGACCATTAAAGCATCAAATCTGATCCCTGCATATCCCAGCCCTCCTATCTATCATAATAGCTAAGTTTTGATACAAACACACTCCACAAAGGCATCTAGTCTTCATTAGAAGACATCAAGAAATGTCACTTGCTTTGGTAGTTTGTTCCAATGTTGTATCATTCTCACTGTGAAATATTTGTGTCTTATTGCCAATATGAATGTGTCTGTTTTTACCTTTCAGCCACTGGTCTTGATTTGCTTTTTTCTGCAACATTAAACAGCCCTTTAATACCTAACATTTTCTCTCCAGGAAGGCACTTAGACACTCCAATGAAGTCACTGCTCAGCCTTTTGTAGAAGTTAAACAATTTGGGCTCTTCAGTAGCTCACAAAAAGGCATTTTTCTTCAGCCCTCAAAACGTTGGGCTCCTTGCTGCCCCATCCCCAATTTTTCAGCATCTTTTTAAAATGTTGCCCCTAAACCAGGCTGCAATATCCAATATCAGTCTCACTGATGCAGTGTCACATCTCAGCCCCCACCCTACTCCCTCCTCTGCTCATGTGAGCAATGATGGCTTTAGCTGTATTCACCACAGCATCACCTTGGGAGCCCCTGTTGAGTGGCTTGCCCAGTATGACCCCTAAATCCTTCTCAGAGTGACTACTTGTCTGGATACAGTTCCCCTTTCCAGGGGAGTGACCTGCATGCTTTGGAGCTCAGGTAGGACTTTGAATTGGGCTCTGAAATCCTACTTTGTTCACATGGATCCAGGTTCCTAAGGCATCCAGATTGCTCTGTATCACTGCCTGGTCTTAGCCTTATTTATCACTCTGCTTGTATGTTGTCACACACATATTACCAGCAAAAGGAAAAGCTATGTAGCACTTTAAAGACTAACAAGATGGCTTAATAGGTGATGAGCTTTCGTGGGCCAGACCTGAGGAAGTGGGTCTGGCCCACGAAAGCTCATCACCTATTAAACCATCTTGTTAGTCTTTAAAGTGCTACATAGTTTTTCCGTTTGTTTTAGCAAGATAAGACTAACACAGCTACCTCTCTATTACTATTCAACATATTACCAGCAGTGATTTAATATTTTCTTCCAGTTAATTGATAACAGTTATTTAAACAGTTAGTTCTTGAGAGTCTCTTTAGATCTTTAGTACTAAGTACCCGCCCTTCTCTAAATCTTTTCCAGTAGCACTGTCTGCTTTTTGAGATGTCACCCAAAACTGGACAGTGTATTCCAGGTACAGGCATTCTGTAGATTTATAGAGTGGCACGATGGGAGTTTGTGTCTTATTTTCTATCCCTTTCTTAATAATCTCTAACATACCGATAGGCTGTGTCTAGACTGGCCGGTTTTTCCGGAAAATCAGCCGCTTTTCCGGAAAAACTTGCCAGCTGTCTATACTGGCCGCTTGAATTTCCACAAAAGCACTGACTTCCTACTGTCTGAAATCAGTGCTTCTTGCAGAAATACTATGCTGCTCCCGTTCGGGCAAAAGTCCCTTTTGTACAAAAGTTTTGCGCAAAAGGGCCAGTGTAGACAACTGAGATTTGTTTTCCACAAAAAAGCCCCGATTGCGAAAATGGTGATCGGGGCTTTTTTGTGCAAAAGCGTGTCTAGATTGGCCAGGGACACTTTTCCGCAAAAAGTGCTTTTGCGGAAATGCGTCCGTGCCAAACTAGACGCTCTTTTCCGAAAATGCTTTTAACAGAAAACTTTTCCGTTAAAAGCATTTCCGGAAAATCATGCCAGTCTAGACGTAGCCATAGTGTTTGTGATTGCTGCTGGACAAAGAGTAGAAAGAATCTTTCAGAGAATTACCCCTGGTGATTCCAAGATCTCTTTCTGGAGTGGTAACTGCTAATTATAATGCATCATTGTATGTGTATAGCTGGGATTAGCTTTTCCACTGAGCATTACTTTGCATTTTTCAGTGTTGAATTTCATCTGCCATTTTATTGTTTAGCCACCCAGCTTGTGAGATCCTTTTATAGCCTTCACAGTCTGCTTTGGACTTAACATTCTTGAGTGTCTTTGTGTCATCTGTAAACTGTGCCGCTTCCCTGTCCACCTCCTTTTCTAGATTATTAGTGAATACGTTGCAGAGCGCAAGTCCCAGTACCAGAGTTATCTTGTCTATAGGATGGTTCAGGGTGACCATTCTGGGCCCCATTCTGCAGGAGACCCCATGGCAGCTGCCCCAATTGTCCTATGGAAGGGATGGTCCCCCATGTAGAGTTTAGCCCACAGGAGCCAGGGTGACCCAGGGGATTACCTGCGGGGTCTGGGGCCAGCAGCAGGGATTGGGTTCCTGTGCACTCACTGCAGCAGCCTGCAGATTCCCAGGCAGGGGGCATTTAACATCCTCTTCATATGCTCCCCCCACCCTAGGTCCTACCCCCCGGGAAGCACAGGTCTTCTCTGACCCCTAGGCATCCTCCCCTGCTGAGCCACCTCTGTGGCTGGCTTGGCTGAAGCTCCTGCAGTCAGATTCCCTGAGTCTGGGCCCTGGTGTTGAATGCATCCATCGGGTTTAACCCCTTCCTGCCCATGCTGTAGCCAGGGGACAGGAAGCAGCTGGGTTATGTCAGTGGCCTGCAGTAGCTTAGAGGTTTTAGCTGCCCTTCAACACTGTGCAGGCAGGAAGGGACAAGCTGCCTCTAGGCACAGGAGAGTGGGGAGGTGGGAAGGAAGCAACGACCACTGGAAAAACAAGGGCCAGGTGATTCCCTTTTCCCATCCCCATTCCGCTGGAAGCAGCTCCCATCCCTTCTCTCCCACACAATGCTGAAAGGTAATTGCTGGCCACGTTCTGGTATGAAGTCTGGCAGAAATCTGGGGAGGGGGCCTGTGACCCCACATGACCCCCATATGTTGCCTTGAGAAGATGGAGTGTCAGGTATCAGTCACCTCCAGGTGAGAGAGATGTAGGGAATATGTGTGTGACTCCTCTTCCTGGGCTAACCTTAAAGATCAGAAGGTACATAAAAAGACTCCAGTTACACAATATTTCTTTTTAACAGGGGCTCAGCCAACTTGATGATAGTTTGAACATTTGTACTGCACAGTTCTGACTGATTTCCATTGAACTTCCTTGAATATGAGTAATTTTATCAGATGTCCTGTATTCAGCATACAAAAATATAGTCACCCTACAAATGAGGTGTGTGATGGACCGGACAGTTCATAACTCTAAAAATGTTTGTATAAGAAATCTTAATCACTGCTATAAAAGTATAACATTTTTCAAGCTCATTGACCCATCAACAATCAACACCATCCATTCCCCGAGGTGCAGAGGCCTTTTTTACATTCTTAGTGTTACACTGTATCCATAACATTGGGTAAGAATCCATTTACTCTACCAATGCCAGAATGCTCTGCGAGGTTTTTAATGTCATCTGGACTGATCCTTTTTCTGATCTTTAGGGGAGGTTACAGCGCAGTGTTCTATCAGGGGATGAAAAGACAATGGGGGAAATAAGAACTCCACACCAAGCAAGTGTTGCTTAAATTACTCATTGCCCAGCATTTTAAGTAGATAAAACATCATTTCTCTGTAACCCAGATTTGAATCTAGCTCAGTTTATGGTAGCCAGAAGTTCTCAGTATGTGATGACTGTACCATGACCTTCCCACTCTACTCATCTGAGGAAGAGGGTTTTGCCCATGAAAGCTCATGGTATTCTGTATATATTTTTGTTAGTATCTAAGGTGCTATAGGACTACTCGTTCTCAATTAAATGAATTGATACTGATACAATCCACTTCCTAGTAGTCCAGTGTCCACACACTTAGGAACATGGTGTCACCTGACAGGCCAAAGATTTAAAGACTAAAGATTCCTCTCACTTCAGAAGCAGTGCTTGGGAACAGTGATGAAGAGAGAGATCTGCACTTCAAACTGTTCAAACTGGTTCAAACTATACCAGTTCTCTGGAGAAAGGGCTTTCTCTGGTGGGGATGGGAGCCTGGCATGTTCACCATTACAACTTTGTTTTCAAAATATAGTAAAACTCCCATAATCCGGCATCCAATTGTACGGCACTTCCGATAGTCTGGCATCAAAATGGAAAGAGCCTAGTGAGTGATCTTCAGCAAAAAATGAGTGACAAGGCAGCTGCGGCAGCAGCTGAACCAAGCAAAAAGGGTAAAAAAGGGTTAAAAAAACTAAAACATTACAGTATACTGTATACAGTATGTACAATAAAAAGGATTAAAAACACTTTATATACTGCATACAGTATATATATAACCAGTTTATAGAACCTCCTGATAGTCCGGCACATCCAATAATCTGGCACTACCTAGGTCCCAAAGGTTCCGGATTATCAGAAGTCTACTGTACTTACAAGCAACCCATGGCCATACAAATGTTTAAACTGCCACGCTGTCTGGAGTGGCTCCTGACTGTGAGTACCAACTTTAGGGCTCTGGTGAAGGCTGGAACCGCGGTGTGGCAGCGAGGCTTCTCCTGGCCTTGCGGGGCGTGGAGGGGGTGGGGCCATGGTGGAGAAGGATGGATTTTCCAGGCTGCTGGGGAGGGCTGGACTGGGATCATCACGGTAGCCCTGACTCTCCATGTGGCCAGGCAGGATCGGGCTGGGAGTGGGCAGGACCTGGCTCCAGAGGCAGAGCCTCAGGCAGAAGGGGCGGGGCTGGGTATTGCCTTCCCCAGCTGGACTTTCACCAGATGCCCATGGTTTTAACAGTCTTACCATGGAGTCACAGTCCCCTTGGGCATTCCAGTCTAGTTTGCCACTCAGGCAAGCTGGACTTAGTAATAGATGGCTGCTACCCACCAAAGATCAGAAAATATTTAGGTTACTCCCGGTCCCAAAGGGATAGTCTCTTACCCCTGGTCAATTTGTGCCTTAGATCTCACACCAAAGACAGTGCATGTACACAGTAAATTATCTAGGGATTTATTAACTTAAGAAAAGAAATGAAAGCCTTATTACAAGGTTTAAAGCAGGCACACATTTATACCCAAATGAGTTACAGTTATGGCTTCAAAATACGACAGAGTTGTAACAATCTGTCAGCTCTGAATGCCTTTTAGGACTAATCCAGGCTGACCCTGGAGATCTCTGCTTCTGTTTCAGAGCTACAGCCCTGTGAAAGTCCAAAAAACCAAGAAAGATTCAAAAAAATTGACAGCTATTTTTATTCCCTTCTTCCAGAATTCAAGCTAATGGGCAGTGCCCTTTTGCACATAGCTGTTCATGAGTGAAAGGCGACAATTAATGAAGTCTCTGTATTGTGATGTCTCACAACGGCCCATTAATTTTGATCGCCTTTTTTGATGGGCAAGAGATAGTCCTTCCTCATTGGGTTCACAGTCTCAGCGCAAACTTTTACAGTCACAAAGGGCTTGTCTACACTTACAGTGCTGCAGCAACGTAGCTCCACCAATACAGCAGTGCTGCTGCAGTACATCTGGTGAAGACGCACTATGCCAATGGGACAGAACTTTCCAGTTAGCATAATAAAACCACCTTTGCAAGAGGCGATTGCTATGACACTAGGAGAAGCTCTCCCACTGATATAGTGCTGTCCACACTAGCACTTTTGTCAGTATAACTAATGTCACGGTGGCTATGTCTACACTGCCGGGGGTTTTTTGGAAAAAGATACGCAAATCACGAACCACAATTGGCATATCTTTTTCTGCTTGTTTTTTCAAAAGAGGGTTTTCCGACATTTGGCCAGTCTACATGGGGCCAAATGTTGGAAAAACCTCCTCTTTCAGAACATCCCTTATTCCTCATATAATGAGGTATACAGGGATGCCAAAAGAATGCACAAGCTTTTTCAGAAAAAGCAGATGTGTTTCCTTGATGCAGCAGAGTTTTTCTGTATCCAGGAAAAACTCGGCAGTCTAGACACAGCCTCAGAGGTGTGATTTATTCACACCCCTGAGCAACATAAGTTATGCCACCATAAGCAGTTGTGTAGACATAACCAAAGCAAAAACTTAAATAATACCTCATGGCATGTGAAAAAAGGAAAATATCTGCAGCCTGCATTGATCTCACAACGTATCAGCATTTTGTAAAGTCTCACACTAAATACATTGTGATAAATCCAATACCCATCTTAACCATAGTAACATCCAGGTCAAAGACAACTGATTTCCAGCAATGAATTGTCAGCAGTCAGCTTGGCATGAGCTGACACCAGTTATGCCAACATCACATAAACCATACACAAATATGGGAATTAACATAGAAACAGGGGTTTTTAAGATAGTCTTGTAAATAAAAGTCCTGACGTTCATTTTCCCATTAACGTGCTCGTATAATTCCTGTTACTGGGAGTTTTATGTGAGCATCAGGAGAAAGTATAGCTCAGACTTTTCATTTCTATAGTACGGGATATAGTAAAAATAAATATAGATGTTTCAAATTTTCTGAGTATTCAGATGGATAATTCATAGAGGAAGAGAGTGGGTTTTTTCCAGTACTAATAAACCATTATTGATTGTGCTAGTACATTTATGTACAAAATCTAACATATCTAGGTAGCAGGGAATATAATGTGGGGTTTTTAAAAGTCAGCTTCAAGATTATTATTTAAAACAGACCCAAATGCTTAGGAAGAAAATATGGATTGCACTCCCTTGAGATGATAAAGAAAAATTAAACTGACAAAAAGAGCAAGAGGTTAGCTTTCTGCACTCTGCAAATGGCTGATATGAATAGCAAAATAATAGTAGTAAATCATAGGGTAATGGAAGCAAAAGTCATTCAGTGAAATGCCCTGGAAAACTAAGTGGAAGGAGGAAAGTTGTGTTTTATACACGGGCTTCATGAGCAGGCCCATACGCAGGGGAGTGTGAAGGGTGCAAATGCTCCCCCCCCACCCCGCATGGTCCATCATGGTCCTCCATGGGGGCAATTCCAGACAACTAGGGGAAGGCTGGGGCAGTGCATTGTTCCAGCCTCTCTTCCCTGGGTTCTGGCCAGCGGAGGGAATGTTGGGGTTGATTTCCTTCTTCTCCTCCCCCAGGATTGAGGCCAGGAACAGGGCTGGGCTGCCATGACAGGAGTGGAGCAGCCACCAGCCCCTCCCACAGCTCAGGCCAGGCTGCTGCAGCTGTGGCCCAACCAAACAGGGGTTGATTCTGCCCCATCCCTCCCAGGAGGCTGGAAAAGTGGCCTGCCAGTGTGCTATATGACTCACTGGTTTACCGCTTGCAATCGACCGGTCAACCATGATCGTCATCTTGGGCACCCCAAATATAGGATATAATTGGGCTATAATTGGGCCTTGCTGGGCATCCCAAAGGCATCAGATGACCTAAAATCTGTTTCATTACTACTAGTCCTATAGGGTATGTCTACACAGCAAAGTTATTTCAAAATAACAGCCATTATTTCGAAATAACTTTACTGGCGTCTACACAGCCAAACCACTATTTCAAAATTAATTCAAAATAGCGGCACACTTATTTTGAATTTGGTAAACCTCATTCTATGAGGAATAACGCCAAATTCGAAATAGCTATTTTGAAATAAGTGCTGTGTAGACACTTATATCGAAATAGGGGGCTTCCATTCTTCCCAGACTACCCTGGTGGCCACTCCAGCCTCACCCAAGGACATTCCTCTCTCTCCCCCCTTCCCAAAGCCCTTAAAGGGGTTCACTCTGGCCACAGTGTCTGTGCCAGCTCCAAGCCTTCTAGCCGAGAGCCATCAGTCACTGCCCTTGACCCAGTGGCCCCAAAACATGAGCCAGCAAGCCACTGGCAGCCAGCCCTCCACCGCTCCCCAGGAGCAATCTGCCAACTCCCAGTAGCCTGCCAGGGCCTGAAGAAGGCAGGCACCTTCCTGGTCCAGGTGGAGATCATGGACCTTATTCAGGTTTGTGGGGGATGCCCCCAATGTCCATGATCTCCACATTAGACGGAGGAACGTGGCCATCTATGGCAGGATAGCTGCCACCCTGGCCACCAAAGACCACATGAGAACCCAGGAGAAGGTTTGCATGAAAATCAAGTTGGTCCAGTGAGACCCCCCAACGCTGAGCCCTGAGCTTCTCCTCCCCCTTCTTCCCCTTGTTTCACCCTTCCAGCTCCCTCCTCCCAGGTTTCCCCCTCCCCTCTCTCACACTCTCTTCTCCCCTCTCCCATCTCCTTTCCCTAGTCTCACCAGAGTTTCATAAATAAAGAGAGTTTGAGTTCATGAAAATACATGTATTTTATATGACATCAGGAAAGGGAATTAGGGAGGGTTAAGTGGAAGGATGTGAGGGAGGAATGAGGCACAAGCCCCCAGTGGGGCAGACCAGGGAGGCTCTCAGTGTGCCTGAGGGTGGAAGCTCTCTCGCAGGGCCTCCTGGATACTGACAGCCTGCAGAAAGTGCAGCCAGGCTCGCAGCAACGTGTCCACGAGAAGCACCAGAGTGCCCAGGGGCAGGTCTCGCTCCATTTTGCAGAGTGCTGTGGTGTCCTAAGTGAGGGCAAGCAGAGCACGCAGAGACAAAATGCTTTGCTGTCCCTCATTGAGGTAAGCAAGGAAGCAGGTAAAGCTGAGAACCAGCTGTCTGGGGAGGGTCCCTTTAAGCACAGGCCTCAGATAGCCTCTGGCAACAGCCACACAAAGTAATTCTTGACCTGATGCCCTGCCGGACCTGGTTCCGTCCGGCCTTAAATGCGATTCAGTGTCCACTCAGTGTGGATACGCTATTTTGAAATAACTTATTTCGAATTTACTCTTTCAAAATAAGATATTTTGAAATAACGCTGTAGTGTAGACATACCCATATATAGTCTTAACTGAAAAACTCTAAAAATGAAGTCTGAAATATTTTCGAATATTGTTTTTTAATTATAATATTACAGCAAGATACCAGAAGGTAATTTCCATTAAACCTTTATTACTATATAAATGTTTAGTGTGTTATAACAAAATCATTTTACCAATCACTGTTTCTGCTCAAATGTTTTTTATTAAACTCTTTCACACTCATTGCATGACTATTTTGAACTTCTTTATATTTAAAAAAAAATGCAGTGCACATTTACAATGAAAGTACCTTCCCCATAGAGATTCCTGCATACAGGCCTGATGAGTGTACCAATACTACTTAGTGACAGGCTAGTGTACAGGCAAAAGACCTTGAAGCAGAAGCAGAACAGTTTAGAAAAGAGAAGACTGAGAGGGGACATGATAAGAGAAGACTGAGAGGGGAGGAGGGGAGAAAATTGTTCTCCTTGATCTCTGATGATAGTATAAGAAGCAATGGGCTTAAATTGCTGCAAGGTTTAGGTTGGACATTAGGAAAAAACTTCCTAACTATCAAGGTAGTTAAACACTGGAATAAATTGCCTAAGGAGGCTAAGCTGGGGTAGACTTAATTCTTCCCCCTCCAAAAAAATAAAAAAAGTTGAAGATTATTTAACAACTCATCTTAAAGAAGTCTTTAAAGTGGCTCTTCTAAAAATGAAATGATGGTGTAAACATGGAATGAGGTCTTGTTCTTTGCCATTATTATAAAGAAAAGAATGACAGTGTACTACCAGCATCTGCCTCCTGCATCAGGAGGGGAAATAGGCATCTAGCAACTCTCTGAGTGGCCATGTGCCAAACTAGGGGGTTGAGAACTGTTCCCATCAAGAGGAAAGCAGTTGCTGGAGGTAAGTGAAATAGGTGTGTGGAGGACGGGTGGTGGGGAGATTTGGTTCTAGGGATTATGCCAGTTCTTACAGTATACAGACTAGTCTGCCCATTCACCATTATATCTCCCTGAAGAATTTGGTCAAAAGAGCTTCTGAAAAGCTTGTGTGAAAGTATAATCTATGTCACTGTTACACGGGCCCACTTCGGGAAAACCACTAGTGGGCCCACGCCACTTTATTTACCTAAAGGCTCCATAGCCGTGGAGTCTCGTGGCTCCCATTGGCACCAGTTCACAGCAATGAGCTCCCCTTGGCTAGAAACAGCAAACCAGAACCAATGGGAGCTGTGAGGCTCCGTGGCTACAGAATCTTTAGTTAACAAAAGCAGCGTGGGCCTGCTAGCAGCTTTCCTGAAGTGGGCCTATGGAACAGCTTGAGAACCACTGATCTACGTTAAGGAATGAAACTTGATATGGCAAGTTTCCCAAAGCAATTGTGACCAGTGCATATCAGCAGTATACTTTAATCCACAGCATAACCATTCCCATTCCAGATACATTGGGAAATCAAAATGTAATAATAAGAACATTCCCTATATTATGCCAGAAGCTAAGACATAGTGTCATTGTCCTTGAAATATTGGTTTATCTCACTCCTCCAACATTGCTTGCCTTTTAAATTCTCCCTGTGGACTTGGGAGTTACTAAGCTTTTTATGAACTACGATGTTTATATTTTGATTAATATGAACGTACCAGGTTTGAAAACTGCTCTTTTTTTCAAACAGATCCATATTAAAATACTTTTTGATTAACACAGAGCAGGCATAATACATTCTCCCATGCAAACACTCTTGTGTATAGAAACGAAAGGTTTTGAGCGGAGGCATTTGTGCATGTTTATTGTCACATATTAATTATAAATGGGAAGCAGCCAAGAGAAACAGGAGGTTACAGAGCTGATTATGATCTCAATAAAATATAACACTAATTGTGTCAGAGATGCCAGCTTCAGGGCTGGATCATCCATAGGATAAAAATGGCAGGTGCTCAGCATCCACTGGCAGTCCAGTCTATCAGCTCCTCTCCCTCCCCTTCAGCCCCCGCCCCAGCACCTCCTGTCCATCTGTGGAACCTGCTGATCAGTATCTCCCCCCATCCCGCCCCCAGTGCTTCTTGCCCACTGTGGATCAGCTATTTTGCAGTATATGGGAGGGAGGAAGGGAAGGAGAAGAGCAAGGGTGGGGAGTGCTCTGATTAAGGGAAGGAAAGGTGATAGGAAAAGGTGGCATGGGGTGAGGAGTAGAGTGGGAGCAAGGCCTGGGGCAGAGCAGGGACTGAGCGTGTGTGCGAGCACCACCACGCCCCGCCCCCAGAAAGAACAAAGTCAGTGCCTGTGGATTGTGTGATTACTCATCTCATTTAGTCTCTGAAGATATTTCTTTCCAGCCAACGTCTAGCGATACTATTATTACTTAGTGACATTTTTATGTAATCAAAAATGTTACTGGCAATCCTTATGACACCAGGACCGAGGAAAAGGAAAAGCCATCTGATTATCCAACCCAGACTCCGAGATAGTGACTCAGATTCTGCCCTCAGCTACACCTGTGGTTCCAATAATAATGTTTACACAGTGATAGTATGTTTTTATTGGCAATTCTCAAAATCATCACAGAGCACCTAATAACTATTATCTCCATTTTACAGATGGAGAAAAGTAAACACATAAAAGTTAAATGTCTTCCTGAAGGTGACATAGTAAGTCAGTGGCAGAGTAAGGAGTAGCACTTAAGTCTCTTGACTCCCACTCTCTTGCCTTTAAACTAGACAATGCTATCTCAATGAGGACAGACTTTGACCTACTATGCCCATTAGTTGTACTATTAAATGAGAAAGGCAATACTAAAAAACCCATATGAATAATTGTGGATAAAAGAGAACAGTTTCCCATACAGTTCTTTTCTGGAAGTTTGGGACAACACTAAAGGTATGTCTACACTGCAGTTATTTTTCAGAAAAAAGTACAGGCAGTCCCCGAGTTACGCGGATCCGACTTATGTCGGATCCGCAGTTACAAACGGGGTTTGCTCCGCGTCTCCCTGGTCTTCTGGACACCAGCAGACCAGGGAGACAGGGAGCAAAGCCTCTGAGGACGCCGGCAGCGGGACAGCCGCGGCGCGTCTGGGCTGTCCCGCTGCCAGCGTGCTCCGCGGCTTTGCTCCATGTCTCCCTGGTCTGCTGGTCTGCTGGAGACCAGCAGACCAGGGAGACGGGGAGCAAAGCCACGGAGGACCCGGGCGGCGGGACCGCGGTGCGTCTCGGTCCACTGCCCGCGTCTCCCTGGTCTGCTGGGGGGGGGGGCGCGTGCAGCTAGTACGCCCCCCCCCAGCAGACCAGGCTTTTCTCCGGACGCCTGTGGTAGAGCAGCTGGGGCGCTGCCGGTTGATTCCTGGTCAGTTTTAGCAGCGGCTGAATCAGGACGCCTGGGGCAGAGCAGCTGGGGTGCTGCTGTGTTGGTCCAGTAGCGCTGAGGAGCGGCGCTATTGGAGCAACCCAGCAGCACCCCAGCTGCTCTGCCCCAGGCGTCCCCAAGTCAGCCGCTGCTGAAACTGACCAGCACTGACTACAGGAAGCCCGAGGCAGAGTTGCTCTGCCCCGGGCTTCCTGGAATCAGACGCTGATCAGTTTCAGCAGCAGCTGACTTGGGGATGCCTGGGGTTCTTAAGTTGAATCTGTATGTAAGTCGGAACTGGTGGTCAGTTTCAGCAGTGGCTGAATCTGGACGCCAGTTCCGACTTACATACAGATTCAACTTAAGAACAAACCTACAGTCCCTATCTTGTACGTAACCCGGGGACTGCCTGTACGCAAATTGCAATCTGCAATTTGTGTACCTTTTTCTGATTCTTTTTCCGGAAGAGGCTTTTCCAACATTTGGCCCATCTATATGGGGCCAAATGTGGGGAAAACTTCCTCTTTTGGAAGAGCCCTTATTCCTTATAAATACGGGCTTCTGAAAGAGCATGCCCACTTTTTCAGAAACTGATCTGAAAAAGTGGACACGTTTCCTGGACTCAGCAGAGTTTTTCCAGGATACCTCTGGTATCCTGGAAAAACTCTGTAACATAGACATAACCTAAGAAAAATAGCAAAAATTGCATCATACCTGATTACATTATATCAAATATTTCATAGGTCCTGCATAAAACTTAACAAAGATCAGTTGCTGAGGATTATTGGAGGGGCTCTAAGATTGAAGGTTGTGATTCCAAGTGTATCTAGCTGGGGCATCCCAAAGTATACACTCTCTGGGAATTTGTGCACGTCTGCTCAATATATTCTGGGAATAATGGTATCATCCAGCCAGTCATAAGTCTTACTAGGGATCCACAAAAGAATGTGCCTCCATTTAGGAATTTGTCTTGATTTTTCTATGGACAAACATGGGCACCAATGGAGCATGTCTGTGCAAAGCCCCTTGCAGGACTGAGGTCAGAATGGAAAAGTCCATACACCAATCACCAGATTTTTTTCAAAATATGGATGGTTCATAGTTTGAAAAAAGTTAAGAATATGGAGTGCTTTGTCATTGGAATCTATTCATCCAATATGCCTCATGATTGGCAAAGGAATACCTGCCAAAATCTGTTTACTGTTTCTTTTCTTCCTTCAAGATAATTTCAGTCTCAATGAAAATGATCAGAATATCTGTCCTTTACCCACAGAGCAGGTAACTCAAGATGCATCACACTGTTCTGCCAATGTGTCTCATTGCTGCTGAGGAATGACCACTTCTTAGTAAGAAAATAATCCACTGTATCCGCTCCTTGGCTGCTCTGTGGAATCTAAAAGCTCCCACTTGCTGTCAATTGTGCATGATGTGGAGTTCTGTGTAGTAAAATCACTAGTTTATTTCACAGAGGGCTTCAGATGATAATGAGTTTCAGTTACCACACACTGGAACTGAATGTACCAGTGACCAAAAGCTGTAGTCTCTCTGCTACAAGAATTACTCAGCCTATTAATAGAATTTTCAACAATGGATCATTAATGTCTGCTCTCTTATGTGGTACTCTGATCCTTTTGTTTTAGTGTAAAATCCTTCATTCATTGACACACAACCACAATTAAATGACCTGTCTTTCTTTCTAACTGCGGTGTCTCAACTATCTGGAACTCTGATTCCCTACCTCTACTTGTTATGATTTTCCGTCATGTTACATCTCATCTCAAAACTTCCCTTTTTTATGATATATACAATGACATTTTCCTTGCTTTTTAAAAGACCTTTATTTTGTTCACTTAATTACCACCAAATGTGGATTCACCTCATTCTTGTGTAAATTCTGTCTCTGTTTTCCTTCCCCAATACTCCCGAGAACCATATGTATGTGTAAAGCCAGTAAGCAGAACAGGCAATCGTGAAATAGTTGCCCACAAGCAAAGCTTCTCTATAATCCCTCTCAGTTGGCTGTTGGTCTGTGTGCCAAAGCATGAACATGTATATTCCTGACATAAAAAATTGCATCCCAGCTAGTGTAATGCCTGGACATGATTATTTTGATTGCCCTTTTGAATGCTACTCATTCCTGGCCTCATGATGATTTGTATCAGAGTTCTACACTCCAGCAAGAATGAGGAACGCAGCAAAGTGTGAACTTTCCACTCTCTCCCTGAAGAAGGGGAACAGCCAGTCCTGCCTAGAGGGTGCATGGGAGCTGGAAGACTTGGAGCTGGGGTCGTCCTGGATGGGCATACTCCCAGCCAACTCCTTTCATCTGCCTTATGAGTCTGTCTCCTTTCTGTATGGTTTTATGAGAAGCAATTCCATACCAGGCATATTCCATTTTCCTGGCACAACCAAACCCTTACCTTGCTTTAAGTTTTGATAAGAGGAAGCTGTATACCAAATTTGATGGTCCTAGGTCTTACCATTTAGGAGGAGATTTTGAACAGACAAACACTCTCAAATATATAGTATGGAGATCAAGCTTGATCCAGAAACATGGTTTCACACTATGTTTTCTGAGTTTTATTGTACTTTAAAACATCACTCTTGTAGTCAAAGGTTTCCTAATTAATATTGTGACATTCAGTGGCCTGTTAGCAAAGACTTTCTTCTGTTTCTCTTTTTTTATCATGCTGCTTCATTACATTGCTTTGTTAAATTTTCATACTAGTTCCTTTCTTTCTCTTATCAGGACTGAAGGGAAATTAGCTTGAGAGCTAGGTCTGTATAAGGCTAAGCCATGCACCAAGCAACACCTGATTTGCAAGGGTGCTAAGCCCCCTGAGGTACTATTGATTTCAGCTGGAGTGTTGTGTGCTTAGCCCTTCTGAAAATCGGGCTGTTAATACCTGGCTCTTGGTAGCTGGCTCTTAATGAGATGCACACTTTCCAACTACACATTAGCTTCCAATTAGCTCTTATGTATCCCATCATTAGCAGAATATACTCTAGCTAACACAGGATAGTCTTTCTGATAAAATTTCTTTTCTGGATTTATCTATCTTACAGTATCAAACCTGTAAGATATATTATTTTACCTTTTCTATGTAGAAAAGGAAAAATAATGATCACGCCTAGCAATCTTTTCCCTAATCTATTGGGTCTGCTATGTACCTTTAAGTGGAAGTCAGGCTAGTCTTTATAAAGGCAATGCTACGCTATCTCTTCCACTGTGTTAGCAGTCTTAGCAAAGGCCATGGTTTCAGGGGCAAATCTGAAAGAACCTCTCCTTCGGAGAAGGAAAAAAGAAAGTAAAGTTGATGAGCAAGACAAGATGGGCGAGGAGGTTAGTTTTTTGTTCTTAACTTCATTTAATTTAATGGCTGGTGGCAAACTTTTTTTTTTTTTTACATAGTTCCTAGCCTAGGACAAAACTTGACAGGGACCACTCTTCAGGGATCGCTCTTCAAACAATCATGGGAAGCTACTAGCAGGTCCCATTTCCATTCTTGTAAATTTTAATGTATGACTTTCTAAAGTAAAGAGAGGCAAGTAAAGAAAAACAACCTAAATCTTGCAGCACGAATACCAAAAACTTCTCTAAGGCCTTCACTTTATTTGAAAAAGGTTTATTGGAACATTGCATTTCTACCATTGTGCTATAGAAGACCAGAGTCAAGAGTTCAGTAGCCACAGCCAGGGTGTGACGGTAGCAGGGGGAAGGTGAGGTTTGGAAATGAGCCCAGTTTCTGCTTAAGCACTGAACAACAAGAGCCAGACTTACCAAAGTACTGGTGCTTGGAGTCTTCCCCCTGAAATACTGATGGCCAAGCTCTCAAACTTAGAACCAGGTCTTTAGGTGCCTAGAGAGGCTGATAAGCACCTACTGGGATCTTCAAAATCTCACTTACTCCTACTGGCTTAAATGGGAATTAGATGTTTATTTGCATCTTTAGGCACCAAAGCCCATTAACAAAGCTGTCCTCCACTTCCTATGCTGCAGAGTGATTTTGGCAATCTGGCTTAGTTTGGCTCTTAAATGAGATCTGGTTTTGTTGAAAATTTGACTTCTCATGTTTCTTATTGTTCTCCCTATAGTCTGGCTTTCTGCAAGTCCTGTTCCCTGCGGTAGTATGTAGAGGCTCTGCTATAAGACATACAGTTTTCTATCTATTGTCTTCATAGTTCTCTCACTGAAATCAGAATTACTGTAAAATTGCCACTTTTGTGGAGGGTGACTAAAGTCTCACAGTGAAGAGCCACAATAGCTTTGGGAGAGAATGGGAAAGGGGAATTTGAAGGCATTTGGGAGCTGGAGAGTTGGGCAAAAGAGGGATGAAATGTTCTCCACTCTGTTTTCACCCAATTGTCTTCCCCAACATTCTTCTACAGGCCATTTATATCATTTTGAGTCCTATGTGTGACCTCATGTGTACCACAGGCTGGTTTGAGGACTGGGTGGAGAGATGACTTGCTGAGATGTTTCATTGATTTCAGTAGAAATGAGCATTGCAACAACATGGGACAAACCTTGGAGAAAAGATGCACAAAAGCTATCCATTTCAAATGTGGGCTTTAGTGTGAGGTGGGATGAGGGAGAGAAGCTGAACCCTTATCAGGGAGTCAAAATAGACACATACCTTGTTCTCAGAGAAATAATTAGATTTTTTTTCTCTGTTCTTCAGACAAAACTGTTAGTCTTTGGCCTGTTTTACAGATTTTGGTAAGCAAAGAAAACCCAGTGGATTTGCTTTATATAATGCTAGTATGGCTTTTCGTACCATTAACAATGGAAAGCCACAAA
Source organism: Pelodiscus sinensis (assembly GCF_052426305.1). NCBI lineage: Eukaryota > Metazoa > Chordata > Testudines > Trionychidae > Pelodiscus > Pelodiscus sinensis. The sequence goes on along the minus strand of NC_143053.1, from coordinate 183,695,795 downwards.
AAATGTTTGGTTCAGAATATTATAATGTGACTACAGAATTGGTTGAATCATAATCTAAGAATAATTATTAATAGTTAAACCATCCATGTGGAGAGTGATATCAGCTGAGATCCAGGGGGTCTGGGATGGGATTTAACAAATTATACACTGATCAAATTTGTAGAGATTTGATTGAAGCTACAGAATAATTGCGATCTTAGCAGGAGAGGTGCATCTAAATAGAATGAGATTTTAATTTAGATAAATGTTAAACAATACATACAAGAATGATTCTCAATACATGTATAAAATATAGGCTTCCAGTTGTAACACAATAATACACAAGAACTTTGGGATAGTGGATAAAGAATGGAACACAGAGCTCCCATCTGCTACGATGTAAATATTTTTAAAAAGCAAATGGTCCTTTTGAGAAGTACACAGAAAAGAGCTGTAGGAAAATGGTGGCAATAGTACCTCTGCAACATGTCATAGCAAATATACATACCTGACTAAGGATGGCAAGTGGGGAGAAATGGAGAACATATGTACAAGTGAGCAACAAAACAAAGGAAGCTATGACATCTCTCTCTCTCGCTCGCTTTTTTTTTTAACAAAGAAAGGTTTGTTTATGGTGGTAATATTTAGATTAATTAATGGATAATATAACAAAGAGCTTCACCTTCTATCTGGAACTTACAGCTGTGATGGGGAGAGGACCATGTATTTGGTCACCTCCAAGTTATTTAAAACAGAATAACAATCTCTCCTCCTTCCTAGCTTGTGGGGGGAAGAGGAAGAGGGAAAGTGAAAAGAAAACAAGTATTGTGTTTAGCTCTGAAAATAGGGAGGTCCATTGGTGCTTGCTATCTCTTGTAGGAAAGAGCCTGGTCTCTGGCGCTGTCTACACTGCATGCTTACTTTGAAAGGTTAGAGTCTTGTTGCACTAGGCATCCTACAGACTTAGGGTGGGTTTTTTTTAAGCTCCTGCCCAAATTTACAATCTAGGTTGTTACAGTTTGAAGTGTGTGGATGAGACAGACTGGAGTAGGCAGAAGATGATGATAAAGCAAGTACAACCTGCTACTGTTGGCTAATGTTGTATGGCTACGTCTAGACTACATCCCTTTTTCGGAAAAGGGATGTAAATTAGACGTATCGCAATTGCTAATGAAGCGGGGATTTAAATCTCCCATGCTTCATTAGCATAAAAATGGCTGCTGCTTTTTTTGGCATGAAGCTTTGCCGGAGAAAAGCGCCAGTCTAGACGCTGATCTTTCGGAAAATAAAGCTTTTTCCGAAAGATCCCTTATCCCTTATTTCAAGGGGGATAAGGGATCTTTCGGAAAAGGCTTTATTTTCTGAAAGATCAGCGTCTAGACTGATGCTTTTCTCCGGCAAAGCTTCATGCCGAAAAAAAGCTGCAGCCATTTTTATGCTAATGAAGTGCGGGAGATTTAAATCCCCGCTTCATTAGCAATTGCGATACGTCTAATTTACATCCCTTTTTCGGAAAAGGGATGTAGTCTAGACATAGCCATGTATACGTACTGTGGGAGAAGTAACCTTTGTATGTTCCTCATTTCCTTGTCTTGTAAGCTCCATGTAGTAGACAGTGTCTAGTCATTGTTATAGTGCATAGTTATAAATGTAAATAAAATACATTGTAGAAAGGCACTAAAAGAAGTTTGTCCTTCCACAATGGGGTCCTGACCCTGGTTTGTTAATGTAATATAAACACTTTAGTGACCATAATAAACATCAACCTGCAGTTTTCTTAAAATGTTAAGAAGCTAGTTCCACAATGTGCACCTTGATTTTGTGCTAGTTGAACAAAATGAAATAATGTTACTCTGATGATCAGGTATGTCAGCCCATGCTGGGGCCGATGGGATTTTTTCTCTATTATTTGCTGTTGTCTGCATAATGGATTGATATTTCAGTGTAAGCATACAGATTTTTTTCACTCAAGTTGAAATGTAAGTTGTTATAATTTCGTTTAAATATATTGTGAAGCTCGAGGCCATTAAATAGCAATGAGAAAAGATCTTATTGAACATCTACAAGTAACTGGTTTTCAGATGACATAATCCAGTTGGGGGTGGGGGGGAAATATTGAAGTAGAGAACAAGGAGCCTTTCACCAGAAACCTTTGCATTAAAGCATTCTGACAGTGATATATGTTGCATTTGTCTTTGCTTTCCTTAGCTCATAACCCTTCTTGTTAAAGAAAAAACAGTAATATAATATGCATCACTAGTTTACTCGATTCACGTGAACTGTTCTTACAAAAAAAGCTGGTCTAACACTGCACAATTTCATCTTTATATGTTGCTTAGGTCTCTCAGGAGCTATTAAGAAAAATTTTGAAAAATTATCCTGGCTATGGTGAAACTATTCAGCAATCTGATGATGCTGTTTGCTATGCATTCAGAGCTCCGGCCATCTGGATTAGTGCAGATGTCTCCCCTTGTGCTCAATAAATACCCATCTGTGCCATGTGTAAAAACTGGCACACCTAGTTTACGAAGGATTAATTTTGGCATGTCCTGAAACAAGTCCACATGCAGGGGGCCCATTGCTTTTGGAGGAAAGTTGAAAATAGGCAGTTGTTGGTTTTAGATTCAATGTATTTTTGTCTACTCTGATACTCCTGCTGCTTTGCTCTTACATGTAAATGCTTTGCAAATCATGGATATCTGCTTTGTATCCGCATCTGCAGAGATCTACAGCTCACTTTTGTGAATGTAGATATCTGTTTTGAATCCATGCAAGGCTCTACTTACAGGAGCTAGGTGATGGTGAAGAGGTCATGTGTAACCAGTGTATGTAAAGTTGGTTTTCACCTGTTGTGAAGGAGCAATATTAAAGCAAACTGTGGGGAGAGACACAAGAGGTCAGTGCAGCTGGGACTGGGGGAGGTATTCTGCAACAGTTGTAGCTAATGAAGTGTCAGCACTGAAAGTGACCGGAAGTAGCAAATTTGAAATAGATCAACAAGTCAATATTCCTAGCTTCCAATACAGAAATGATACAGGTATACAAATGGGATAATCACATTCAGTAAATCAAAACCTTGCCAATGATATCTTACATGAACCATCTGGCACATGCCCCAGTCTTCCCAGAGCAGTGGGGGAAGGAAGAAGCTGTGTGGCCTGAGCTGGCCCGGAGAACCAGGAGAGCTGCTGTTGGAGGACAGCAACACTGCACCCCCAGAACATGTACAGCAGGCATTCTGGGGGCGGGATGTGGGTGGGGTCAGGCTGGAGGTATGTGAAGGCAGAGCCTTCCCCTGCCTAAGCCTTTGGGAGAAATGCCCAATTCTCAGACTGAGGGCACCACTTGTGTTGATGACTTTATTATTCTTTCTTTGAGCATGAGCTATGGGCTCACTGTTGCAGGATACCTACAACAATTATTCTTATGATCTGGCATGCCAGTGTTAATAAATTTCCTCTGGCTTTGTATTTGTCCCCCTCAAGTAATTACATATCCAGTTTTTCTTTTCTTCACTGCTCAGGTGGGTAGAATAGTTGTGTAAATGACATCTTTGATAAATAGAAGTAATGCTTTTGATGGGAGGTGTGATGTGGCATTCCATATGATTTATGAAAATATGCTTATGAATGACAACTGAGATGCATTATGCAAGATATCTTTGGCAAGGTTATAATTTACTGAACGTGATATCACATTTGTATGCCTACATCACTTTTGTATTTGAAGTTAGGAAGATTGACTTGTTGATCTATTTCATATTTGCTACTTTGGGTCATTTTCAGTATTGACACGTCAGTAGCTATAACAAAAAAGACAATCTTTTGGTCCATCAGATATTACAATGGACTAAGGAAGTAATAGTATAGTCAATTAACCGATAAGCAAAAGCTTATAGGTTAATGCTATTGACTTCACGTGTTCTCACCCCACGCCCCTTGCCAGTAAATTTTTTAGCAAGATGGCCAGCATCATAGAATCATAGATCATAGAATCATAGAATAATAGGACTGGAAGGGACCTCGAGAGGTCATAGAGTCCAGCCCCCCGCCCTCAAGGCAGGATCAAGCTCTGTCTACACCATCCCTGAGAGATGTCTATCTAACCTGTTCTTAAATATCTCCAGAGAGGGAGATTCCACCACCTCCCTTGGCAATTTATTCCAATATTTGACCACCCTGACAGTTAGGAATTTTTTCCTAATGTCCAATCTAAACCTCCCCTGCTGCACTTTAAGCCCATTACTCCTTGTCCTGTCCTCAGAAACCAAGAGGAACAAATTTTCGCCTTCCTCCTTGTGACACCCTTTTAGATATTTGAAAACCGCTATCATGTCCCCCCTTAATCTTCTTTTTTCCAAACTAAACAAGCCCAGTTCATGAAGCCTGGATTCATAGGTCATGTTCTCTAAACCTTTAATCATTCTTGTCGCTCTTCTCTGTACCCTTTCCAATTTCTCCACATCTTTCTTGAAATGTGGCGCCCAGAACTGGACACAGTACTCCAGCTGAGGCCTAACTAGTGCAGAGTAGAGCGGCAGAATGACTTCACGAGTTTTGCTTACAACACACCTGTTGATACAACCTAGAATCATATTTGCTTTTTTTGCAACAGCATCACACTGTTGACTCATATTCAACTTGTGGTCCACTAGGACCTACCCCTGCTGTGGCTCTGCATTTAAAATGTATTAGGAGCCAGCCAGGCTGCCTGGCTCAGATCCAGCTCACATCAGGTCTGGGAGGTCAGACCGATACCCCCAGAGAGGGTGTGCTGCCACCTCGTGCTGCTGCCACTGTATCGGAGGCAACAAGGTGGGGTGACAGGCACCTAGTCCATGAGGGGAGCTAGTTTTTAAACTGGCTCACCTCACAGCTCCCATCTGGCATGCCATGCTGCTGCCTCTTCAGGAGTGGGGCTGGAGTGCACTGGCTACTGGCCCCACCCCCGGGGACTATAGAATAGTTGAGTAACCAATAAGAATTCATGAGGTTAATTGACTATTCAGTTAACCAATATTTAACATCCCCATAATGGACTATAAATTGGCTTGGCCTTCCTGGGAATGTTCCATACTGCTGCTGACTCATGGATGATGGAGTCAGATGATCTGGTCACCTGATACTAGCCTGCACTAGGGATGTAAGCGACTAGTCGACTACCCAATAAGCATACCCGACTAGTTGCTTCCCCCCGTGCTGCCTCTCTATCAGTAGCAGTGGGGGGAGGAGAAGCCATCTTAAAAACCGGTTACCCCCAGCACTGTCTCCATGGCAGGAGTGGTGGCAGGAGAGACAGAGGATCAGCAGGAAATGGCACAAGCGAGGACTGAAACAGACCCCTGCTCATGCTGGTTCAACTGCTGTGCCTCTGCCTCTTAACTGTAGCAAGAGCCGTGTGGGCCTCCTTGATACATTTTGAAGGCAGAGGCAGCACAGCAGAAGCCCGGGGTGAGTGGGGACTCAAGCAGTCCCTGCTTGCCCCGGGTTCTCTGCTGCACCTCTGTCTTTAAATGTAGGAAAAGCTGTGGGTGGCTATTACTACATTTAAAAGGCAGAGGCACAGCTGGGAGAGTGAGCACCTTGTCTCACCCCTTGACTAATTGAGTATTTGATGGAAATTCCATCAACTACTCGATTAGCTGATAGAAATTTAAAACCCCTAGCCTGTGCCTTGGGCTGCTGAACTGTTCCATCGGGAGATGGGGGAGGAGGGATTAAACAAAGGTTCCCACCCCATGGAGTCTTATTTAAAGCAAGGGAGGAAAAGAATGAGGGTCTTCAGTTTGCTTTACCTCTATCTCCCCATCCCAAAGAGCTACTTGAAAACACCTGGAAACAAAAGGATTATAACAAGGGCAGGAGAGGGACAACTGCTGGACCTAGACTGAGTTACCTGGCCTGGGACAGACTCTGCCTGAAGCAATAACTAGGATGAGAAATGTTTTGGAATTAGCTTTTAATGAATCTAGCTTAGATTGCATGCTTTGTATGATCTTCTCAATAACTTGCTTTGCTCTGTTTGCTACCTCTTTGACCACTTGAAATACACCTTTAAAATGCACCTTTTCATAGTTAATGAACTCCAACAATTTAGATACTGGCAGAGAGAGTACGCTTATTAAGTTTGCAGATGATACCAAGCTGGGAGGGATTGCAACTGCTTTGGAGGATAGGGTCATCATTCAAAATGATCTGGACAAATTTTCTTAGGTAAACAGGATGAAGCTTAATAAAGACAAATGCAAAGTGCTCCACTTAGGAAGGAACAATCAGTTTCACACATACAGAATGGGAAGAGACTGTCTAGGAAGGAGTACAGCGGAAAGGGATCTAGGGATTATAGTGGACCACAAGCTAAATATGAGTCAGTGTGATGCTGTTGCAAAAAAAGCAAACCGGATTCTAGGATGCATTAACAGGTGTGTTGTGAGCAAGACACGAGAAGTCATTCTTCCGCTCTACTCTGCACTGATTAGGCCTCAGCTGGAGTATTGTGTCCAGTTCTGGGTACCACATTTCAAGAATTATGTGGAGAAACTAGAGAAGGTCCAGAGAAGAGCAACAAGAATAATTAAAGGTCTAGAGAACATGACCTACGAAGAAAGACTGAAAGAATTGGGCTTGTTTAGTTTGGAAAAGAGAAGACTGAGAGGGGATATGATAGTGGTTGTCAGGTATCTAAAAGGGTGTCATGAGGATGGAGAAAACTTGTTCTTCCTGACCTCTAATGATAGTACAAGAAGCAACAGGCTTAAACAAGTTTCACGGTGGCTGAAGGGATGATATCTGCTACTCAGCTTCCAGGGTTCAACTGTAATCTCCCTGGAGTACTATTATCTGTTCCCATGCCAAGCCATCCTTTAGGAACACAAATTGTATTCTCCACAAGCAGGATTCAAAATAGCTGCTTGCATCATGCCTGCCGCTGATACTTGGTTATGATCTGGATTATCCTTGAAAACTAACAATATTTTGTAGATCGCACACTGTGATCCTGGTCCAGGACAATACAATACAATACAAACTTGTCAATACAAACATTACTGGTCCAGGACAAGTAATTCTAGATGCTATAGCACTGCTAATAACAGAAAAATTATACTACTTAACCTAGTAAAGAGAAGGCCTTCCAGGAAGGCCTGTGTAGGGTTTGTTTGTCTGCATTGCATAGTACACGTGTGCTCAGGCTCAGATTTGAGTCCAAATCCCTCTACTGTTGACACAAATATCTGTCAGATCAGTAAACACTTAGGACTTCGGTTCTGCAACTGATCTGAAGGGGTGTCTGAGCCCAAGTTTCACTCACACTGTGGTCCAAACACTGCCGTTTTGCAGTGTGGGAGCAGCTCAAGCCACAGATCTGAATCAGAAGGTCTGCATAGTACAGTATGAATGCACTAGCATGATTGTGAGACCTGGGTTGAATGTTTAAGCCCAGGTTTACACTGCAGTGTGGGCATGGGGTTCCCCAGACCTGGGATCAGTGTGGTGTAGACCTAGCCTAGAAAAGGCAAAATATTTCTATCAAATTTCTACTGAGACGAACACACAAGAAATTGGTTCCCTTGCATTCAGCTAGACTTCAGAGTGCTGAAGGACTAAATATTTCTAGTTCATTCTTGCTTACTGCATTGATAGTAGGACAGCCAGTGAGTTTGCCTCAGGGGTAGGGAACCTTTTTTGGGGTTGGGGGGGCCACTGACCCACAAAAAAATCAGTTGGGGGAAGGCCTGGCCTTTGGGCAAGGAGAGCAAGGTGGTTGCCTTGGGCCCCACGCATTCAGGGCCCTCTGCTGCCCAGCTCCTGGCCCCGCCCACCTGGCCACTCACTTGCGACTGTGAGGCTCAGCCATGCTGCCTTGGACCCTGCAAACTCTTTGGCTGGGCCTGGTTGGGGGCCACATACAAGTGAGATGTGGCCCCTGACTGAAGAGAAGGACATTCCCCAAATTCCCCTCACGCACCAGAGCCCACAGGAGCCCAGGCTAGTAGATTTTTTTTTTTTGTGTGCTTCAGCCCAGCAGGAAAGCTGCAGGGTCCTGGAACACAAGCACAGACTCCACAATGTTTGGGGCGGAGGGGGAATCCTGAGCCTTGGGGGCCAGATTAAGGCAAGTTGAGGGCCACATCTGACCCCAGGCCTTACATTCCCTACCCCTGGTTTACCTGAATAAGAGCTAAAATAATTTTGCCCAGCAAATTCTCATTGTGTTCTGAGTGAAGACTATAGGAGTTGTCACTTTAATGAGCATCCCTTCCTCCCTTTAGCATTTCAAAGTTGTCCTTTCTAGCAGAAATTTTCTGTTCTAAAAGCAGAGAATCCTATTTAAGAAAGACATTGAATTGAGAAATCTCACTGTTTTTGACATTCACCATAAAAGCCAGAAGAATGCTGCTACTTGTCTGATCAAATTTGTATAGTTGAAGGAAAGGAAGAATGGTAACTTGAAAGAAAAAATGATTGCAGGTATTACTCAAAATGAAGGCACTAGTTGTAGCCTAAGCTTTATATGAGCTTAAATTGCTATGCACTATAACCCCAGCATTTGACATCCAGCAGTTCCATATTATAGAAGGGAGAATAAAATAGCTTGTGAATTTGAGACCGATAAATAACAAGATTGTTCATGGAACAAAAGTGAAGTTGACCTTGCAGTTGGTGAAATGCAGCAGAAGGTATGTGTGTGGTGGGGGAGGGGGGTGAGAATTATGCTAGAAACAGCAAACTTCCAAACTCTCTTTAAAGTTAAGCAAGCTTTAAAAGGAACTGCGATTTAACCTCTGTAGTAAGGGGGATGGGGGAAGTCACCAGCTATCTAACTGTTGCAGTAGAATATTCTGACTAGAGATAGGATTCAGATCGCTGCCAGAGAAGTGACTTGCATTCTGTGTGGCTGCCCTACTCATTTGGTTCTTGTCATTTTAATGCTGGTTGGTTGTTGTAGACACAGCATTTGACCTTCTGGTTATCACCAGTTGCACTTCAGAAAAGGGGTATGAGTGCAAAACTAAGGACTACCATTATTTACAAGAAGATGGGGGAGGGGCGGGGGAGGAATGCACTGAGATCTCAAATTCCAGCATGGGGAGCTTATTTAACAGAGCCCTGACAAGAAGAATTGTCTAGTTGGCTCTCTTTTAAGTATGGATAATCTACGACCTACATCTCACTTCTCCTATTACAGAAAGGTTCTTCTCAATGCAGTTGAAAACTTAAATTGGTACTGAAAGGAAAGAGGACTTAAAGGTAAAAAGAAAAACCTCTTCAGCTGTAACCTCATAGGTGCTGGAACTAGGGGTGCAAGGGGTACTGCTGCACCCCCTGCCTTGAAGTGGTTTCCATCATATGCAGGGTTTACAGTTCGGTGGATTGGCTTTCTGTACCAGTGCTATACAAATTGTACCAGCACCCCTGAGAGGTAGATGAACTATTATGTGGGGCTCTGAAGTTCAGGTGTAACGATTTCTAAAGTCATTGTTCTGTTATGGCAGTTGTGATTTAATATCCTCACAGGAGCAATGTACCTATTTGTGAGGGGGGAAATTGGCCACTTTAGATAATGAATAGCTTTAAGGTAACTACTGAACACTTACAGCAGTTAGGGTCTGAGTCCATGGCTTTTTAACCAGTCATTGCCTATTTCATAAGGATCACAAAAACCCCATGCATCATTGCTTTACTATGTCATATTTATAGCCAATTCAGTTCTTCAATTTGCCTCCATTCAAACTAGCAGAAAGAATGGTTAGTCACATTTTTGATAGCTTTAGCTATGCTAATGGAAGTGTGTTGAGACATTTGCAATCAAGGGTGACATGGAGGGGCACATAGGGTCACATGCCCCCCCAACAGCCCATACACACCATGTGAGGACAAAGAACCAGCAATCAGTGGGTAGAGATGTCCCATCCTATATATTGTTTGTCCAACTACCTACGGCCCTGCAGAACCAGGGGAGTACTGGGGTGCCTGAAGCTGGCAGTAGGGTCTGCCCCCAGGCACAATTTATGGGGGGCTAGGGGCCAGTAGCCCCCATTCCTGCATTTGAACCCCATGGATTTCATGCTTAAAGCTGAATGCCCTGACACCAGAGGAAGTTTTTTTAAATATAACAGAGTTTGAGCTGCTTGCAGCTTTGCCTTTGGGGCAGGAAGTTTATTCTAAAAAATAAAAAAGGGAAGGCAGGGTGATTAAGAATAACAAGACACTGGGCATTCCAGTAACTGAAGGCTTATTAGATCATCATGAAAACATTGCTGGGTATTCCACTTAAAAGATAGGGGGAAAGAGGAGGAAAGAGCATTGTGCTGCAAGGATCTGCATATAGATCACTGTGTTAAATTCAAAAATCTTCCTGAAAAAGGGGAGAAGAGAAACTAATCTAAAGCTGACTGCAAAGAACTACAGAGGGATTTCACAACATTAGGTGATTGGGCAACACAAAGGCAGATGGACTTCATTGTTGATAAAGTAAAGCAATGCACATGGAAAAATATAATCCTAACTATAGGTACAAAATAACTGTTACTGCTCAGATTTTAGAACCATTGTTGATAGTTCCCTGAAAACATCTGTTCATGTGCAGTGGTAGTCTAAAAACTAAAAATCTATCAGAGTATTGGGACTCATTAGGGAAGGACTAGATAATTAGACAAAAAATGCCATATTGCATATATATAAAGTCATTGTATGCCCATATCTTGAATATTGTATTCAGATCTGGTCACAATATATATTTTTAGATGGGTTATTTGGAAAGGGTACAGAAAAACAACAGAAATGATTAAGGGTAAGGAACAGCTTCTATATGAGGAGAGATTTACAAGACTGGGTTACTTCAGCTTTGAAAATAAATGACTAAAGGGTAGGGGGGATATGTTAGATGTCTAGAAAATCATGAATGGTGTGGAAAAATAGAATAAGGAAATGTTGTTCGTTCATTCACTAACATACCACAAGAAACTGACACTATTAAATTTAAAGGCAGCAGATTTAAAACAAACAAAATAAATTATTTTTTCACAATCAACCTGTGGAACTCTGCCCAGGAGATGGTGGAAAGGCCGAAACTATATCAGGGTTCTAATAAGAACAAAATAAGTTCAAGGAGGATAGGTCCATCTATGGCTACTAACCTGAATGGGTAGGGATGGTGTCCCTAGCCTCTGTTTGCCAGAGGCTGGGAATGGGTGACAGTGGATGGATCATGATGATTGCCTCCCTTGTTTGTTCCTTCTGAAGCACCTGGCATTGGCCGCTGTTGAAGACTGGACATAGGGCTAAAAGGACCATTGTTCTGACCCAGTATGGCCCTTCTGATGATCTTATATAGAGCCCAAATGTATCTGCCCCTTTGCTATAACCCACTAGACCCCAATTCCCTTCCAGAGCTGAGATATAGACCCAGTCAAGACTACTGGGCTCTCTCCCAACAGAGCTAGTAACAAAGTAAGAACATACATGAACATTTTAAGGTTAATGAGTGTCCCTTAAGTGACTTGCCACAAGCTGTCAGAATATGCTAGAGTTAGAGCTGAGTGGGTAAAGTATTTATTTCATGTTTACTTTTTATATAGAAAGTAGATACAGTGCTCCTGGCTGCTAACAGCTAAGTTGTCTGCCCCAAAAAAGTAGTTTTCCAGTCCCTTGGGAGTCCCTGGATAGAGATGAGTGTGCGTGGGGGGAGGGCAGATGGGGTTGGTTTCCTCCTCCCCATTTGATGCTTGGCTTGTACTGAGCATGCTCAGTCACACTGCTGAAGCCACTGTCCTCAGTCCATGCCCCCATACTCTCACTCCGTCCCCACCCCCATCATGGCATGCACAGGTCACCCCCCCCCATGCCAAAATCTGAAACGGTGCCCCCCCTGCACTCAATGGCGGGAAGTAGAACACCTCATCCTGCTAAGCTCCCAGCTGCATTGCTCCACTTCGTGCCCCACACTCACCCTTTGCCCCAAGCCTCCATCCCTGAGTGACAAGACTCAAGGGCAAGTGGGGGGGTGCGGCTGGAGCTGGCGGGAGAGTTCGGGCGCCCCCTCCGCTCTCACTGGCAGCAGGGAAGTGGAGTGACCTAGCCTGTTGAGCTCTGATAGCTCACAGCTGCATTGCTGGGGGAAGGGCTTGGGGGAAGGAATTCCTGCCACTGGTGAATGCAGCAGCAAGCAGAGCAAAGTGGCTGTGAGCCAGGGGAGTGGAGCTGGCTGGGGTCAGGTCACTCTGCTTCTTGCCTCTGACAGGGCAGGGAGCAAAAAGATGAGACTCTTAGCAGTAGGTTTGTAACGATTCGCTAAGCCCTCTCCCTTCTGATGTGATGCTCACACTTAAAAAAAAAAACAACAACAACAATGCCACTGATTTTAGACTTATGAAACTGTTAGTTTTCTCTACTGCTAGCAAGGCCATTGACCGTTGGGGTGGGGGGCAATGGAGACAATTGTCCAGGGATCTGCCCCTCCCCTTTTTTTATTTTTATTTTTTTAAAGGCCTGGGACTCCAGGTTATAGCAGCAGCATTTGGAGCCCCAGGCTCTTTAAAAATCACTGGAGCCCTGTTCAGCACTAAGGGCTGGCTGCCTCTAGCCCTGCCTCTTCAGGGGAGCTGGAGCGGAACTTTTCCCCACCCCATTGCCTGATGCCTGGTGAAGTCTGTCACCAACCCTGACTGCTAATTTAAGGATGTTGGGGGGGAGAGATGGGGGTGAGGCACATGTGGCATTGGAGCTACACTGGTAACTTCTGTGTCGTCATTCAATATATGATCAATATCAAGGTATGTGATCAGCCTCTTTTGAATGCTGGTAACAAGACCTGAAATCTTTCATTCCTGCTAAATCAATTATTCTCTCTAAAACACTATTGGCTTCATAGCACTGTGGACTTACTGAAAGATCAGCAGACTTAAACAATGCATCCTTTTAATGTGATATTTTGGTCAAAAATACGAGTGATGGTGTGTGGAGGAGAAGAAACTATCTTTGATGGGGCAGTGTTCATGTCTTTCCCCTCTCTACACTTTTATGCCATTATAAAAACATTAACTCTGTATAGAAAAAGACCAGTGTGTTTCTGATTGGTTTATTTCCCATGTTTATGTGGTGATAGTCAGCGAAGGCATATTTCCTTTCATTGACTCTAAAACACTAACCCTTCTTTAAGTCGCTAGTTATGTTGTGGGGATTGCCATGCATAGTGTTTAGGACAAGTTTTTGCTTCTGAGGGTCCCTTTTCTTTTTCTAGCAGTGTAAATACTTGGGGTTTGTTTGAGAGCTTTTGCGAACAAGCCTGTTCTTTATAAATATCACCAGTGGCTTGCTAATCTGATTTAAAAACAAAACAAAAACAAAAAAACTTGCTGACAGCTGTTTCTGTATTCACTCATTCTGATCTCAACTTAATTAAAACTCCAGATCAGAATGGCTGATGAATCCCTTCTACCTGAACTTTTTTCTGTTCAGATCGGGAAATTCTTGTTCTACGAGTTAGGTTATGCTTCATACACCAGTGAAATGGAATTTAGTCTATAATCCAGTATACATGTTTATGATTCAAGCAAAACCTTCTCTGTATGATTCACAGGGAATGCTGAACTTGACTGTGGCTGTTCTCCACATACTTCTAAGATTCACAAATGACTAGGTGACTGAAAACTGCAACAGAACTTATCGTTCAGTATCATAATGAAGCTTTTTTTGTCGATCTGAAATATTCAAATACAGAAGGCTTTTAGATGCAATATACTTTCGGCACTGCAGCTCCAAACAGTATGTATGTGGTGGAGGAGAGTGGATATCCATTCCACTGAAAGAAGTGTTCACACGATCTAATTCAATATTTTTATCCTACTTACCAAGCTGTATTTATGGAAAACTTTCTATTGTGCATTTATGTTGTAAATGTAATATGTTTGCTGTTCACTGACATGGTCAAGAAAAGATGTGTATTCAATATCACCTTATTTTACTTTTAAAGTGTTCGATCTGTTCCAATGTGCTATTGATGTATCAATTTCAATCTGAATTTGGCTTTACATCGGGGTGGGCAATAATTTTTGGCCAGTGGCCACCCCGGAAGGGGAGGGGCCAGGATGCTTAAGGGCTGCCCCACCCTCAGACCATGATTGGTGTGGGGGTGGGGGAACCTCTTTGTTCCCCCCTTTCCCATTAGGCACCCTTGCCCCTAGCAGGGTGGGAAGAGGCTTCGCACATTCCCCCACCCCCAGGCCAATCAGGGCTTGAGGGTAGGGGAGTGTGTGACACTTCCTAATTGGCCTGGGGGTGGGGGAGCGGCCAGGCTGGATCAACCTGCTTAGTGGGCCAGATCTGGCCCAAGGAAGCTCTTTTGCCCACCTCTGCTTTACATGATTACGTTACTGCACTGCTACTCACAGGCTGCCTGAAAATTTTAGGATAATTATTTCCTTTTGATCAGTATCAATGGATTCAGACCCGAACCACATTAGTAAAAGTAAAGCTGCGATGGGATTTTCCCCCGCTTTCCCCCCCCTTCTCCCGCCCCAGGTGCAGTCTGGGACAGTGAGGCCACTATGCCCCCCTGAACTCTCTTCAGCCTGGGGTATCTCACACAATGCCTTACTAGTGACCAGCAGCAACCCCTCCAGATGCTGGTATCACTCAGTACAACCACATGTAGAGCCTGACACAGATTGCATGAATGCTCCTAGAGCTGCCCTTGGATCACACAGACAGGCACCAGAGCCAAATCCTCCCAGTGCTGTACTTAGGAACATATTATGTAATTTATTAGTTGATGAATTAGTGAACCAATGGAAAGTGGATATACACAGCCCTTGTATGGCAAATCTGTTCAGGTTTCACACATCACACAAAGTCAGTGGTAAAGATAAACAGTAAAATAAATTTATTGACTATAAAAGATGGTGTTAAGTGATATAAACTTGCAGTTTAAATTCTCAACTGATCAGACTGGGCAACAACTAGATCAAGCTGTTTTTCTTACCCCACTGGATACTGCAGACCCTAGAACACATATTTCACCCTTGAAATGTGGGCCAGTCTCCTCAGTTGAAACCTTTAGTCCTCTGTGTCCTGATTGCTTGCAGTGGAGGTGGGTAAAGGAGAAAAGGCCAAGCATGGGCCCCTTAGTCCATGTGGTTGGAGAATACAAGTCCAGGCATGTCTGGTCTGATTTCCATTGATACTGATGAATAATTCTCCTAACATTTTCAGGCAACCTATCAGTAGTAGTGCAGTAATGTAATCCTATAAAGCCAAGTTCAGATTGAAACTGATAAATCAATAGTGTGTTAGAACAGATTGTATACTTTTAAAATGAAATATATATTTAATACCTTCTTATATCTTTTGAGTCCTGCAGCCAAGTTCAGCAATTCCCTTGATGTAGTTTCATGCAGATGAGTCATTGCATTGTTGTTCCCTTATTGGTGATATCCCTTCAACAGCATCCGCCCAGGTGTTGGTTACTTCCCTTGTCATTGTCTCGGTAGAGCTAGTATCTGGGTGCCTCCCAAACCCATACAACACGTTTCAGATGAATTAATGGTATTCTTATTTAGATAGGTTTTGATCTGCTGAAAGTCATATTTCTTTCTCCTGATACCTCGCACAACATGCTTTATTTGCAATACTGCAGTTATAGCCAGATGAGGAATATGGGGGTTACAGAGTGCTCCCCCAAGGTACAGAATGTCACAAAGCTATGAAATATATAGTGTCTACTGAGAACATGATAGTCAATGAGCTCAGGACCTCAATTACACTTTTGTAGCAAAGAGCTTAATAGAATTATTAAAAGTTATATGGACAAGAACACAAGATTGGAAGAAGTTGATATTCAGCTGTTGAGGTATGGGCTATCCTTTAACAGAGTTAGAAGAGCTTTTTCCATGTGGCCATTATTTATACTATGTCCTACTATGGTATTTCTTGTCTGCTTCTCTGAAGCAACTGGTACAGAACAATGCAAGACACAGGTTAGTGGACTACATGGAGCCCTGCCCTGATCTGATTCAGTATCTCCATTATTCTGTTTGTGGTCTTCAAAAATTCATCCATTCACTTGCTGCTCATTCACCTAGTATATTCAAATGGATCAGGACGTCTCATAAATCATAGCTTTGACTAACCAAAATAGTATTCTAAGTAGGTAATGAAGAAATTCATGAATGAATTTGGTGCTTGCTTTCTTATGGCAAATGTTGTCATGCATAATTAAAACTAGATCTGATGATGGAGTCAATAGAAAATGCATGAAAACATGAACATTATGAGTACATACCAGAGGTTCTTTGAGAATTAAGTGGCCTCTCTTTGCAGTTGTGATTATGACATAATGCAATTTAAATGAGCCTTCTAGCCTCTCAGACAAAGCAATTGCTATTTCTTGTACAAGTATCTTAAAGCACATTTTTAATATTTTATTTTACACTCTGATGTCTTGAAGTATGACTGAGATTAGGTTCCTTAGAAGGTGTTACTATTGTCAGTTGCAATACTCTTAACATTGATCCTGCACTGTTTCCTGACATGCCAGACCAGCCTCTGACTCCGTCTGAGTAGTGTATCCTAATACAAGTGAATTCTTCCTTGCTTTATTTTTGTCCTTAAGAAGTACATATAATCTATGTAAGAAATCTGAAGATACCAGAGCAAAAGATTATGAACTGTAGAGGGAAACGCATGCACCCACACTTGGGTGCATGGAGGCAGTTTTTCTTATTCCAAGTTAAATGACTTTAGCTTCAGGGATAAATGTTAGTAATCCCAAAATAGCAGCTGAAAACTACCAAGAGCCACCCTTTCCTCAGTGAATAAGCAGAATCTATGAATTTGTAGTTTTTAATATTATTGAAGTGTAGTCCTGTTCCAACCCAATTTCTAAGTAGGTAAATTAGAAAAATTCATTTTGCCCCCTGCTGATAGTCACAGTATTTTTATAAACTAGCCAATTATTTCTTGTCAGGCTTATAAAGTCTTAAATGTGGTGTGCTGGTTTAAAAATCTCCATACTTTTGAACAAATACAATAGAAATAATTTATGCCACTTTATTTCATGGGGTATCTGCAGGGTTTCTAATGTGTTTTCTCCAAAGAACTATTTTTTCAGTTTATCTGGCAAGACAAAATATTACCTCATTGCTGATTTGATTATATTATCCAGACCCATAAATTACCATTTAAGAACATGACTCTTGAAAAATATTCCAAGGTTACCCATTTCTAAAACATTGCTGTAAATTTATACTCCCTGCTGCAGAAGCCAGATAAAACACTGTCACAGGAGCAACTACAGGCTTTGTTTTCTTTCCTAGCTAACATCAGCTTGAAAAGACTTTCATTAAGGAAAATGGAAGAACCATTATGTGTTGACAACTGACAGCACGGGTAATTAGATGTACAGTCAATGTTCAATTTATAAAGAATTGATAGTTATGTGATTCAATCCTTTTGCTGTCCTACTGAGTCCTAAGAGTAATTATGACATGCATGAATCTAACTTGATAAAGGAAAAAAAAATACAACAGCTTTGATTAGAGGAATCGCCTTTGTTCCCGATAAGCCACAGTCAACATTTATTTTTGGCTAGCTAATGTTATCTTTGTTCAGTGATACTTCAAGTATATATACTCCATGAACTTCTGCAGATATCCCTTGATCCGTACAAGGAACTCTGTGTGGGTATCACTCTGTATGTAGCAATTTGCAGGACTGGACAAAATTTGGTAATCCAAAGGAAAAACTTAGTTCTCCTTGATTTCACAATAGGTGTGTTTTTGACACAGCTGTATTCTAGCTGGTTTGGTGAACATCCTCCCACCCCATTACTCCATACCATCACCTCTTCACAAGTCATATAAATGCTCTGTCTTCGTGTGAGTTCCTTCTGAAAGTACAGAACTGGAACCAGGCACTTGTCTGTGCCTATACTGCTCTCTACTATACCTACAACACTTCCCTGTAATCTTCAGATGATGCAGGTCACTCTCAGGCCCTGATTGAAACAAGAGAGCGCAGCTCACCTTAGCCCACTTCCACCCCGCTAGATTTCATCATGTCTTATTGTTCTTGGCTTTTTTCCCCCCCCCCCCATCAAAAGAGCCAGCTAACATCTTCTAAAGTATAATGCTCAACACAAATAACCAGTATCTGGTCCATGATTGCCTACAAGGGAAAGAAATTTCTGATAACCATCAGAAAAGGGTCACAGGCTAAAGAACCTACAAAGATCCAGTATCTGGAATAAGATAGAAAGAAGGCGCAATTTTTTTTTATTGCTGAACAATTTAATATGAGAAGAATGTACTTAGGGCTGCAACTGATATTTTTCCATTTTAAATTAATTGGTGGGCTGCACCCCCTGCTTGCTATGCTTACCAACCCCTCCCCTCGGGGGGTAGGCAGCCCTAGCTCACCTCCCTACCCCAGCCACCAGGGAGGGTCAGGTTGAAGTCTGAGCTCCTGGAACTAAGGAGCCAGGTGTGCAGGCAGCTCGGCTAATACACTTTACCCCCGCTGCGGCTCTGCATTTAGGTCCAGGACCCAGTGCAAGCTGGGACTGAGCGGCTGCTGGCCAGCCTGCTAAAAAATGTACTGGCAAGGGATGTGGGGTGGGAGTGGGGGAAAATGCGTGTAGTCTATAGCATTGATCTATAAGCTTATCGGTTAATCGACTATACCAGTGGTCCCCAACCTTTTGAGGTTGCCGGGCGCCAGGGGGCGTGGCTGTTCGCCTGCCGGGCGCCAGGGGGCGGGGACACTTGCGCGCCCCGGGCCCCCCCCCCCCGCAAGCACCACGCGCCCGGGGCCGGCCCCCCCCCCCCCCCGCAAGCGCCGCGCCATGTGCCTGGGGCCAGGCCAGCCCCGAGCACCTGGCGGGCGCATGCAAATGCCCCCGCGGGCGCCATGTTGGGGACCACGGGACTATACTATTACATCCCTAGGCTGAGGCATGGCAGCTCTGGTCTGCTGACTTGACCCCTCCTACTTTGGCCATCAGGCAGAGCCGAGGTCGGACCAGCCCTGGCTCCTTTTCCCCCCCCCCCCTTCCCCTGGCAATCGCGTCAGCACTGGGTCTCTTTCCCTTCCCCCATCCCCCACAGCTAAGACAGCAGCCCCAGCTCCCCCGGAACACTGGGGTGGGGGAGGAGGGAGGCAGGAGGTTGGGGAAATGGATGCTCTTGTTTTGAGCACTCTGAGGAGGCTGGAGAGCTGTGTGTGTTGAGGGAGACTTGGGTGTGTGAGGGCGGGGCTCTGAGGAAGCTGCTTTAGGGCAAGGGGACTGACTGAGGACTCTGCAAAAAGGCTGGAGGGGGGCTGGGAGATTGGTGTGGGGCTGGGATCTTGGAGGGGGGGGAGGCAGCTTGAGGGCAGGGCAAGGAGGCTGGGGCTTTGAGGGGAGGCAGCCTGAGTGCTATGTTTAGTAGGGCAGAGCTTGTGCTCTGGAGGCTGCTCTGTCCTCTCTGTGCAATCTGCTGGGGGAGGGGTGGGAGGGAGAAGGGAGGTGCAGGGGTGGCCCATCCATATAGGCGAACTACGCAGTCGCCTAGGGCACCAAGTTAAATGGGGCGCCAAATGGTGGTGCAATATTGTTGAGGGGTTTGGTGGTGGGGGTGCCGATTGCATGGTTTGCCTAGGGTGCTAGTTGCTGGCAGCTAGTTTAGGGCCGCTCCTGTAGGGGTGCCTGCACTCCCTGCACGGGGAACAGTGAGGCACAGGTTGTAGTCTGCACGCAGAGCTCTAGGGCACTGCAGCCTCTCGAGGTGGGGGAAAACAGCAGCACGGAGGGCCTCTGTCCTCCCTCTTGTGCAGTCCCACCTGAGCTGCTCACTGCCCTAGCCCTGCCTGCAGAGACCGGGGCTGCCCGCCCATCTACCTGCTGGGAGCCGAAGGGGAAGGAGTTGATAGGTTGCTGCAGTGACTTCCCCTGGGTGGCTCGGGGGGTGCTCTGGCAGCCATGGTAAGTGCAGCCACTGGCAGGAGCGGGGGGTGAATCACTGTTGGGATAGTTGGACTCCAGGCAGTCAGGGGCTGCCCTCTGTCTCCCCAAGAGTCTGGTGGTGGGGGAGCTCCCAAGAGCCTGCAACTGGCACGTGGGCCTGTCTGGGAGTCCTGCTCCTGTCCCTGAGCTGCTGTCCGCAGCACTGCACCCCCTTCTGCCCTGGGCTGTCATGGCTATTGTGCCATGTTTCTTGGCATTGAAAGCCCTGTGGGATGGGAGTGGAGAAAGGAGTAGGAGCTTGATTTAAAATAGCAATTCCAAGTGGCAGAGAGAAGCAGAGATGTTGGCTCAAACTGGGAGATTTTGCGTCCTGCTGCATCAGTGAGGGGGGAGAGGGAGGAGGCAGATGGGACACCAAGTGACATGATAACATCACTCTGTCATCCCACAGGAAAAGTTTTTTTTTAAATATATATGGAGAGATGAGTGGATAACTTTGGGAGCTACAATGGCTAGGATTGCAACTTTCTAATTGTGCAAACCCAAAGACCCTTGCCCCACCCCCGTCCTAACCCTTCTCCAAGGTCCGAACTCTGCCACTGGCTCTTCCACACACACTCATCTTCACCAGTTTGGGTGTAGGAAAAAGTGCAGAGTGCAAGCTTTGGGAAGGAGTTTGAGTTTGGAATGCAGGATCTAGGCTGGGGCAGGGGTTTGAAGGGAGGCTAGGAGTTCACACTTATCCCAGGTGGTGCTGCAGGTCCCAAAGGTACCTTTGGCAGCAGCTCCTTCTAGGCAGGGGGTCTCAGCACACAGCAGCCTGCAGGGCAGGCTCCATCCTCACAGCTCCCATTGTCTGCAGTTCCTAGCCAATAGTAGCTGCAGAGACAGTGTATGGAGATCTCTAGTCCTCCCTTCAGCGAGTGCAGAGATTAGTGGCCATTTCGGGGCATGGCACCAGAGTGAAAGCAGGATGGGAGACTGCTTTCACTCTGCTGCCATGTTGGACTGTTAGCACCTGACATCTCCTGGTTTGGCTGTGGGAGCCTCTGGAAGACTCTGAGCAAAAGTGTGAGCATTGGCAACCCTAACTATGGCTCCAGTGGAAATTATGGACTTGATGCAGAAATTGAGTGAGGTTGTATGGCCTGTTTTGTGCAGGAGAGCAGATTGGAATTCAAAGTATCCCTTTTGATCTTTTATTAATCTGATCACATGAAAACAAAGGGGCAAGAGAGACTGAAATCCTTAATTCCTATCTGTTGCATTTAATAATTTGTAGGCTTATTTGTAGTCCAATCAGAGTTACTCTATATGTGGTGTTGGACTTGTGTGTGTGTGTATACACAGGCGCACACACACATGCATGTAAGTCCAACGCCATGCATATTGCCGCCACTTTTATCAAATCTTGGCTGTCCGTGCATGAGATTCACCTGATCTTTGTATGCGGAGACCTAACAAATGGTAAGCCCTATGTGTCTCCCTAAGAATGGCAATTTAAGAATTCGGCAGGAGCCCAGCTCTACTCTCTTGTCAACAAAGAGTCCAGAGCTCCATTCTGATTGGGAATGATTGTAAAGATAAAGCCAAGGAGTCTGAGACACATGGCCTAAGCTGGGGAGTCTCCTGGTAGATAGTGATGAAATAGCTGCCAATGAGGAGTTGAGATCAAATCTCATTGAGATGAGCCCCATCTTCTCTCCTCCCCAAAACACAAACAAGCCTCTAGCTGGAAATCTGACTAGTCCAGAAAGCCCATAAGCCACAGTTCTTTTTCTCACCTTTTATGGCTATTAATGTATGGGGTTGGGCTGGATTAAGGCATGGGCTAGCCGGGCAGCTACGTGGGGCGCCAACCTACGGGGGGTGCCTGATGGCAGCTGTAATGGGCGTGGGCTGCAGCAGCTCCCAGTGGCCACCCTGCAGCGGCCACCCGAGGCGGGGGCCGCGTTAACCCCTGCAGCGCTGGCCAGCAGCACCCTTTGTGCAAAACCCCCCTTTTGCATGAGCCATTCTTCCTCAAAAACGGTTCTTGTGCAAAAGGGTGTTTTTGTGCAAAAAGGCGACATCTACACAGCACTTTATGTGCAAAAACCTCTTGCACAAAAGGGAAAGGAAGAGGAAATGTAAGTGTGACCTATGCAAATGAGCACTCCATTTGCATTTGCTCTTCTGCAAGAGGCTTGTAGTACTGTATAGACATAGTCTGAGGCCTGAGGTTACGTGAATTGTAGTGGTTCAGAAGCTAAATTATGGTAAAACTACAGTAAATATGGAGTTCTGGATTTAATAAATAATATAGAAGTATTATGGTACCATATTATGGCTCTGGATCAGGGCCTCATTGTAC
This sequence comes from Pelodiscus sinensis, assembly GCF_052426305.1. Classification (NCBI taxonomy): domain Eukaryota; kingdom Metazoa; phylum Chordata; order Testudines; family Trionychidae; genus Pelodiscus; species Pelodiscus sinensis. The sequence goes on along the minus strand of NC_143053.1, from coordinate 183,673,525 downwards.
CACGTGGTAAAACATACGGAGATACTTACCCAAAATGATTTTCTTCTGGAATTGTGCTTACTGGTATCAAACAAACCTTGAATTATGAGGAGTCCTGTGGCACTTTATAGACTGACAGATTTATTGGCGCATGAGTCTGAATCTGCAAAAGCAGTGAACACGGCTACCTCTCTGTTACTTGAAACCTTAAATGGTTTCCTTCTAGGATAAATTCTTTTGCTGAATCATCTTACGTATTAGCAGTTGAAATTCAAGCCACATCTCAAATGCCTTACAGTAAGCTGGCCCTTCAAATGCACATTTTAAGTGTAAAAATTAAGAACAGCTCCCAGCATCCTTGTATGGAAACAGGAAATAAATGAGAGTCTTGAGGGAAAGCCGTGAGGCTAAATAGGAACCTATTCTGAGGTATTTGAGCATTTAAAATCCCCAGAGAAATAAATGGGAGTTGAGGATGTTTAGCACCTTTAAGGATTAGGCTGCTGTCTGCAACTATTGGCAAGTGAAGCTTCTTTAGGATCAACTACTTACTAAAAGTGTTTGCTGTTCAAATCCCTGCACTTGTCCAAACCAGACTGACAGCAAATGCCATAAAACAATGTGCTACTAAAATGGACAGTGATTCTAGGGGTCTGAAGCACCTGAAAAAGGCTTAATCCAAGCCAAAGCCATTCCTAGAGGTGTGTGGGCCCAGGATACCCCTTCTCCATCCCTTTCCTAAAGCCCCCAACCCCTCCTTTCCCAAGCAATGTTGAGAGTGGGGCAGGGCCAGCGGCACTGCTACTGTCCCCTGCACATCCCAGGCCGTACATCCCCCTGAAGTGTGGGGGCCCTCCGAAGCCACGGGGCCCAGGGCAGTTGCCCTGAACCATCCAATGGACTGTAATTGCAGCCTTACAAATCAGAAATACACACTTTGTACTGTCCAGAATGCTAGTAAACAATGCAAGCACACAGCCTATCACTTCACCAAAGGAAAATGGTATATGCACTAGCTTTGCTATCCCAAATAGTTCCTCACGTTTTATCTTTCTATAACTAAACAAGCAATTACAAGTATAGATGCCCAAAAGCCAAGATTGATCACAAAAGAGGTATTAGCTTGCCTTAACAAACTAAGTGAACTTAAAAGCAAAGGTTTTGTCTCCCCATAGTTGTAAACTTCATTGGTTGCATCTTCTTTCAGCTTCAGTATGATGAAATGTAAATTCCTTGTCTATACTTTCCCCCTTACTAGAGAATGGCTACTTAAGTGGGTGATGGTCCTTTAACATCTGTCTGGCTAGTGTGTCCTTTTCTCTGAAAAACTACTTTTATGGTGTTACTGAAATCTTTTGTAATTCTGGATAATAGTCTATAAGGGTACGTCTAAACTACATGCCTCCGTCAATGGAGGCATGTAGATTAGTTTATTCGAAAAAGGGAAATGAAGCGGCGATTTAAATAATCGCCACTTCATTTAAATTTAAATGGCTGCCCCACTCTGCTGATCAGCTGTTTGTTGGCAGATCAGGGCAGTCTGGACGCGCTGTGGTCGACAAGGAAGCCTTTGTCGACCGGCGCAGGTAAACCTGGTTTCACGAGGCATACCTGTGCCGATCGACAGAGGCTTCCTTGTCGACCGCGGTGCATGCAGACTGCCCTGATCTGCCGACAAACAGCTGATCGGCAGAGTGGGGCAACCATTTAAATTTAAATGAAGCCGCGGTTATTTAAATCGCCACTTCATTTCCCTCTGCCGATCTGTCTAATCTACATGCCTCCGTCGACGGAGGCATGTAGTCTCGACACACCCTAATAGTGGTCTCCAATCTTTTTACACCGAAGATCACTTTTTAAATCTCAGAACAGGCGAAGATCTACCACCCCGCCCATTCCTTGAAGCCCTGCCCTCTCTATTCTCCTGCTGTCCATCACTTGCTATCCCCAGCCCTTACTTACACACTCTGATAAACAGTTTATTTTTAAATTATGCAATATATAAAATTAAAATCACGTGTTTATAGTTATGAAATAAATGGTCTGTTTATTCATGCTATTTAAATCTAAAATGAAGCATTTATAATTCTACATTTTGTGGGGACAGTTCTGCAGCTAGGGGCAGGGGAGAGGGAACAGGGTGCTGGGAGGGCAGAGGACAGGGTTCTGGGACAGCTCTGTAGCTGGGGACAGGGGAATGGGGTCTGGAGAGCGCGGACAGGGGGTGGGGTGCCAGTGGCAGCAGAGAGTCCCCTGCATCTGCTCCTCCCAGGATTCTTCTCCGCCCCTCCCCCGAAGGGAAGCCAGCACATGCCTCCTCCAGGCCTGACTCTTCCCTCCCGCGCCCCCGCAGCGCAGGGAAACCCTGCGCATGCCTGCCCAGGGGCCAAACCCCCGCGGGAGCCTGCCTTGGGGGCAACCCTCCTCCCCTCCCGCGGCAGGGCCAAACCCCTGCGGGTACCTGCCCCGGGGCCAAATCTCTCTCCCATGGCGCGGCCCAGCCTGGCCTGGCCAACCCCCGCCACCCACTCCACTCCCGTGGGCGCCTGCCAAACCCCCCTCCTGCAGCATGGCGCGGCCCAGCCAAACCCCCGCCCCCCATCCCCTCCCGCAGTGCAGCCAAACCCCGGGGCCAACCCCTGCTCCCGCGGCACAGGGAAACCCCTGCACTCAACTCACCCCTCCGGCACTCCTCCTCCAGGGCCGACGGCCTCTCCCCCAGCACGCAACAGAGCTGTGGGAGGGGAGCAGCCCGCGCACTTCCAGAACCCCTGGAAGTGACATGGGCTTCATACAGGACTTCCGTCTACCCCACGGGAAGCCAGCACTACACAAGAGGTAGGTAGTGGGGCTTCTCGGGAGTGGGGGGGAAAATGGGGGTGCCCGAACGCCTTGCGATCGACCAGTCGATCCCGATCGACGGGTTGGTGACCACAGGTCTATAAGGTCAGAAAAGACCATCTGTGATGTAGTGGGGGTGCTGTCTACTCTGTGACCCGGGATCCCCCTGTGTTGTGATGAGAGATTCTTACTGACTCCCCCAAATGTGTATTAACACAGACACCCAGGCTCAGCCTCCCAGGGAGGGAGACAAAGGAAGAAGGGTGGAGACCAACACCTGGCTGGGGGGCAGGGCTGGAAGAGAGTTTTTTAGTTTGTCTGGAATCATGGAGGAAGCAGCCTGAGCAAGGGGGCTGGGATTTAAGGGCCCAGTCTCCCCCATCTCAAGGGGAACTGAGGCATCACAGGCCTAGCCCTGTAACTGGATTACATCTGTGCTGTGCTGTATCCTGGAGAAGCAATAAACTCCCTCTATTCTACTGGCTGGTGGAGTCTTAGTGCCACTACGGGGGTGCAGGAGATGGGGAAACCCCAATATGCCGTCACACCATCATGATCATTTAGTTTGACCTAATGCATGTTGCCGGCCACAGAACCCCTCCCAGTTCTGAAACAGACCCCTAATCTCTGGCGGAGTTTAATGAAGTCCCTTAAACATTGAATAGTTCAAGTTGGAAATGATTCACCATTTATACTGCTTTAAACTTGCAAGTGATCCATGCCCCATGCTGCAGATGAAAGTGAGAAACCCTCAGAGTCTCAGCCAATATAACCTGTGGTGGAAAAGAACTGTTCCCCCAAAGATGGTGATCAATTAGACTCTGAGCATGAGGCTAAGACCCACCAGACAGATACTTGGAGAGGGCTCCGAGTTACTACATAGAATTCTTTCTATCTAGTGTCCTGTCTCCAGCATTTGGAGATATTTGCCACTGACGTTCATTAACAGGCAATCCCATCATACCATCCCCTCTGTAAACTTATCCAGCTCTGTCTGAAAGCCAGTTATGTGGCTTTTATTTGTTCCCCTTAGAAAGCTGTTCTAGAACTTCACTTCTCTAGTATGTGATTTTGAACCTAAATATGTTGGCCAGTTTACAGCCACTTGTTCTAATGTCCACACTAGCACTCAACTCCTCTTCCTGGTATTTATCCCTCTGATATATTTACAAAGAGTTATCCTATCCCCCCTTATTGCCTTTACCTTAGGCTAAACAAAGCTCCTCAATTCTTCTCATAAAGTAAGTTTTCTGTTCCTCGGATCATTCTAGTCGCCCTTCTTTGCACCTGTTTGAGTTTGAATGAATCTTTCTTTAACATACAATTCTTGCACACAGTGTTCCTGATGAAGTATCATCAGTGCCCTGTACAATGGTAATAAACCTTCCCTGTCTACACTTGAAATGCTTCAGCTCATGCATCCTAAAACTGTTAGCCTTTTTTCACTGTCACATCACATTGACAGCTCATTGTCTGTCTGCCTCTGATCAATCACACACAACCCAATTTTTTTTCCTTCCCTGTTTCCAGTTGATATATTCCCAACTAATAACAAATTCTGATTGTTAGTGCAAAGTTTTGGATTTAAGGACTATGAAATTTTATCCCATTTCTATTACTCTAGTTGATCCCTGAGGAACTCCACGAACTTATTTCCAGACGGACAGTTTACCTTTCAGTATATGTTATAGTCAACCCTTTAACCGGTTCCTTATCCATTTTTAAATTCTCCTATTCATCCCAATCTTCTCTAATTTAACTAATTTCCCTTGTGGAACTGTACCAAATACCTTACTGAAATCCAGGTAGATTATATCTACTGCATTTCCTTTGTCTAAAAACCACCCATTATCTCCTTGAAGCTGATGGAGTTGCTCTGGCATGATCTACCTTTTGTAAAATCTATGCTGTATTTTTATCCCAATTGCCCCACACCTTTTGTTCTTGACTATTTTCTATTTCTTGGAACAAATTTTGACTTTGCATACAATTGAGGTCACATTAACAGACCAGTAGTTTCCTGGCTCACTTTCTTCCCTTACTTCAATAGGAACTATGTTAGTAATTCTCCAGTCATAGGGTCTAATGCTCAAATTTACAGATTAATTAAAAATCCTTGCTATTGGGCTTTCAATTTCTTGTGCCAGTTCTTTTAATAGTCTTAGATTATCTCCTCTGTCTTCAAGATTTAGTCTCATTAAGCTGTTTGCATTTGACTTCCACTTCAGATGTGGTAACTCTTTACTTCCTTATCCTCCGGTAGAATTTTATATAGCATCACTACACGTTTTAACAATGATATTCAGATTGACTTTTCAAATAACACCACATTGTTCAAAATTTCAGTCTTGTGAAATGACCACAATAGTACAGATTGTTACAGCATTTGATAATTAAATACAACTTGAATTTCTCACATTGCTCATCACACTTCATCACAGTTCTACATGCTTGAAGCCCAGAGGTACAATGACGTGAAAACGGGCTCTCGGATGATGACAGAGCTTGTCTTGCTGTAAACAGAACTTCCTTATCAGAAACTCCAACATGACTCAGGCCTTTCATAAAAATGTACCTTTTCATAAGAATAATAAAACCCTGCCACCATAGTCTATTCTTAACTTTCACATGTCTTCAAAGATCAAGTGAAGAAAAGACCCAAAGAATTGTGTGTGGGACATGGAAGGACTTGTCACAGTCATGGATTTCAACTAATGTAAAGAGCTAAGACAACTCAACTGTGATTTATTTATTTATTTTTTTAAAGCCCTGAAACTTACAAACTGACTTCCAGTTGGCCTGGTGTGAGGTTTTTTTCCCCCCTTCGTTGTGAAATGGAGGTCCTATTCTACATCTGTAGGGTACTTTATCAGAGATTGTGCACAATGTGCATATCCAGATGTCCTCTTGTAGCTAAGCTCAGTGTCAGGGTTCATCAAGATTCTGAGAGAGTTCTGATACAGATGGCTAACTTTCCATATAGCACAGACACCTGCAAACACCAAAAATGTTTAACATTATGTTGGTAATTTCCTATAGCAAATTGAGTGTAGGGGTATGACACAAACACTCAATGCCAGAAATCAGCTTTTGAAATCTGATCTTAAAGTGACCAATATGAATATAATAATAATAGTATCAATATTATCATCTCAGATTTGGGTGACTTTAAAGTGAACTGCAAACATGAAAAGCTTCTCCCATATTTGTACATTTTATTGCCAATTTTTGAAATCGGCAAACTGGGACACCTTTTACTACTGACATAAAGGACCTCACCTAGTCCTGATTTATAAGGGACAATGGGAAACTGAAGTTTTTTTTTCAGCAAAATATTAATAGGCAGCTGAAATTACACATTTCTATAGAATGTCCCCACTAACTAGATGGTAGAGAAGATTCAAAATTGCTTGTAATTAAGCATGAGTCTTTTAATATTAAATTACGACTTTCACCCCATCACCTCCTGGTTTGATGAAGATAGTCAAGAATGCAACTGATATACAAGTTTTATGTGATACAGATACAAGATCACATATGCAACCTGTGCATCTGCCATAAATACATGCTAGAATTAGTTTTGTGAAACCAAGAAATAGCAGACTTCAAAAGAAGGGTGGGTATGTGCACACAATAGTCTTATTCTTTGCCCTCTCTTTAGCCAAACTCCATAGCCACAGTAGCTCAAATTAAGAATAAAATCTTGCTTTCATCCATTTTCACTTTAGCATTTCTTGTTAACTTAAAACTACTGGTCTTAAGAGTGTACTTTTTACAGAAATGAAGACCATAGCAACATGCCACTTAATCTCTTCTCACTTTAATGTCTGACTTTAAATAGATCACATCTAAAAGTGGTGGGAGAACCTCTACGGGAAAAAATATATTTCTATTTCAGTGTGAGTAGAAGTTCTTTTTTTATAATATAGAATGTGAATTGTCCTACATGAGAAGTTCAGACTAGATCTCTTGCCAAGAAAACTACAGCATGTTTTCACTACTAGATTAAAATTTTGGCTGAGTCTGAATTAAATTATAGAAACATGCCCATCACTTCAAAGAACGCCTTGCTGAAATTAGCATTTTTTTTTGCCCGGAACAGAAATCTAAGATCTATTCATTAACTTCTTATAATGTACATCTTTCTCACCCCAATGTAAGACCAGAGCAGGAATCCTGTAAATTGTCTTAAGTGAGACAGGTGGCTTTCTTTTTTTAATATATGAAACATTAATAAAATTCTTGGCATGTTATCTTGGAAATGATTGAAACTCAACTGTAATACTATCACTAATTACTTTCATCTTATTTCATAGCCTCATTGCTGGAATATTTTTATGCTTTGCCAGATACTTCACCATACTGTAACTGAAACCTTTTAATAACACTGCGCTCTTCTTCTTTGTTCCTTAAATTTAAAAGGAAAGTATAATCCATAATCATCCTCTTAGCCATAGATATTACTGCACAATGGAACTGGTAGTCACCTTTTTCCCAGCACCAATAGTACTACATCATGGCTTTAACCAATGATTGGTCCTGAAAGTGAGTGAGGCAGTACCACAGCAGGAGCCTCCAGAAGGCATTGTGGCTGTCTCAGCTGGGAGTCCTGGTTGGATTATGGTACAATTCAAGTGTCTATCTTGGGATGGTGTATATCATGCACTCTTCCCTCCTCTCTCTCCAGTTTGGCTAGCTCTGTTAGCTATTTCTATGAGCAGGACTGTGACTTTCCTCTGTGCGTGAACAGAGGTGTTAGAGGCCTATGTACAATAGGGAGAGATGCAACTGTGTAAGAATCTGCACTTGAGAACCCAACTTGAACAAGGACAGCTGAGAACATATCAACCACAGCTGAAGATCCTTTCTTGGGCTAATGTAGAGGAAGAGCAGGCTGGCTGGAAAATCTGCACTTGGATCTTTGACTTAACCCAAAACAGTCTGCTCAAGGAGAGCATTGGTTGGGTGTGATCTGAATTTGGCTTGTTTCTTGATATCTTAGTGATAAACACTTCAAATCCACAGGTGAGCTAGAATATAAAATGTAATAGTGTTTTATAACTTGAAAATGTCCAGAATTTTAAACTGTACATAGTAACTTCCCATGAGTAAAACAGTCCTCAGCAAGCTTCATTCTAATAATTCCTCAACATCCATTATATTTAAACAAATCCATCTTTAAAAGCAAAATGCAGGACAATGTAGCACTTTAAAGACTAACAAGATGGTTTATTAGATGATGAGCTTTCGTGGGCCAGACCCACTTCCTCAGATCAAATAGTGGAAGAAAGTAGTCACAACCATATATACCAAAGGATACAATTAAAAAAAATGAACAAATATGAAAAGGACAAATCACATTGCAGGACAGAAGGGGGATGCGGGGGGGTGGGAAGGGGGAGGAAGGAAGGTAAGTGTCTGTGAATTGCTGATATTAAAGGTAGGGAGAGTGGGATGTTTGTGAGTTAATGGTATTACAGGTGATAATTGGGGAAACTGTCTTGGTAATGGGTGAGAAAGTTCAAAGACTTGTTAAGTCCTTGTTGGCAAGTGTCGAATTTTAACATGAATGACAGTTCAGAGGATTCCCTTTCAAGTGCAGATGTAAAAGGTCTTTGTAGCAGAATGCAGGTGGCTAAGTGTCCTTTCTGGTTAAAGTGGCAAGAAACTGTTTTCTCTTTGTGATCTTGTCTGATATCTGTTTTGTGGGCATTAATCCTTTGGCGAAGTGTCTGAGATGTTTGTCCAATGTACATAGCAGACGGACACTTTCGGCACATAATAGCATAGATTATATTTCTGGATGCGCAGGAATATGTGTTCTTGATCTTATAACTCACTTGGTTAGGTCCAATAATGGTATCAGCAGAATGAATATGTGGACAAAGCTGGCAACGGGGTTTGTTGCAAGGGAAGGTACCAGGGTTGGTATTAGTGTGGTATGTCCTGTGGTGGTTGGTAAGAATCATCTTGAGGTTAGGTGGTTGTCTATAGGAGACTATGGGTCTGTCTCCCAGAGCCTCTTTGAGTATGGTATCCTGTTCCAATATAGGCTGTAGTTTATTGATAATGTGTTGGACAGGTTTAAGTTGGGGGTTGTAGGTGATGACAAGTGGTGTTCTATTGTTGGTTTTCTTGGGTCTGTCTTGAAGTAGATGGTTTCTAGGTATTCGTCTGGCTCTTTCAATTTGCTTTTTTATTTCTCTGGGTGGGTAGTTGAGATTTATAAATGCTTGGTAGAGATCCTGAAGCTTCTGGTCTCTGTCAGTGGGGTTAGAGCAGATGCGGTTGTATCGAAGGGCTTGGCTATAGACGATGGATCGTGTGGTGTGTTCTGGATGGGAGCTGGATGCATGTAGGTAACTGTATGAGTCGGTGGGTTTTCTGTAGAGAGTGGTGTCTAATTTTCCATTGTTGATTTGTACGGTGGTGTCCAGGAAGTGGATCTCTCGTGTAGAATGGTCCAGGCTGAGGTTGATGGTGGGGTGTAGGTTGTTGAAATCTCTGTGGAATATCTCCAGTGTTTCTTGGCCATGTGTCCAGATCATAAAGATGTCATCGATGTACCGTAGGTAGAGGAGGGGTGAAAGGGGACGGGAGTTGAGGAAACGTTGTTCTAGGTCAGCCATAAAGATGTTAGCATACTGTGGGGCCATGCGTGTACCCATGGCTGTGCCGCTGATCTGGAGGTATAAGTTGTTCTCAAACTGGAAATAATTGTGGGTGAGAACAAAGTTACATAGGTCTGCTATCAGGTTGGCAGTAGTGTCCTCTGGGATAGTGTTTCTAATTGCTTGTAATCCATCTTCATGTGGGATGTTGGTATATAGAGCTTCTACATCCATGGTGGCAAGGATGGTATTATTGGGGAGGTTATCGATGTTTTGTAGTTTCCTTAGGAAGTCAGTAGTGTCTCGGAGATAGCTGGGGGTATTGGTTACGAAGGGTTTGAGAAGAGTGTCTACATAGCTGGATAGACCAGTAGTGAGCGTGCCAATACCAGAGATGATGGGACGTCCGGGGTGCCCAGGTTTATGGATCTTGGGAAGTAGATAGAACAATCCTGGTCGGGGGTCAGAAGGTGATTCTGTGAGGATTTGTTCCCGAGTAGCTGTGGGGAGGCTTTTAAGGAGACAGTGTAGTTTCTTTTGGTAGTCCAAGGTGGGGTCAGAGGGGAGAGGTTTGTAAAATGTGGTGTTCTTTTCATATTTGTTCATTTTTTTTAATTGTATCCTTTGGTATATATGGTTGTGACTACTTTCTTCCACTATTTGATCTGAGGAAGTGGGTCTGGCCCACGAAAGCTCATCATCTAATAAACCATCTTGTTAGTCTTTAAAGTGCTACATTGTCCTGCATTTTGCTTCAACTGCCCCAGACTAACACGGCTACATTTCTATCTTTAAAAGGATGTAGAGTTTGGGGATGGGGAGAGATTTGTTTGGATTTTTACCTAGAAGGAAAGGCGAAAACGTTTCAGAATATTTTAGTCAAAATATAAGTAAAATGAGATTTTCTTTAAAATGCAGTATCAACATAAAACCACAAAAATCAATAGTTTAATAAATGTTCTGATTCTTTATTCAGATCAAAGATTTCTCTAACACCCCTGGGTGGTATGGAATTTTTTTCTGCATCATTTATCTGAAAAGAGTTTAGTTGTGTAGCTTGAAGATCTTGTAGTTTTGCCTTTCATATTCCAATTAGCAATTAATCACCTTCATTTTCCTGACATTTTGGTTGGAATTCAAGCAAAATAGAAAATATTACTCCTTTAATTTTCAGACTGGTGTTCTATTACAAATACAGTTCAAAAATTGCATGTGGCTGATTACTACCAAGGAAAAGATTCTTTTTTAAAAGAGAACTACTAAATTCTATGTTTGTTCTGATTTCTGGTGTTTATCTTCAGGCTTGTAAGTATCTATCCTAACAATGTCCTGTTTGACAAATAGCTCCTACTAAAACCAAGGCTTTTCAGCAGAATCTAAAATTAACAAGTGACACTTTGGTTTGTGTAACAGGCTCAGACAACTAAAAACTGTTGCAGTGAGAGTTACACTATGATTGTCTAGAAATGTTGGAACCAAACTAGTCACAATCTATTTTAAAGAATGCTTAGAATTCAGATGATCTCACCAAATTAATAGTGTACGTTCAGTCAGACTAAACCCTGAAGCCCCGTGGCTTAAAATTGTAAACAGTTTTCATATTGTCATATTGGAAAGCAAGTTTTTGTGGTAGTGGCTGTAAATATTAGCAAAAGCTAAAGGGCTGCCATTGACTTTTAATCTTTAGCCAGAAAAATGTTAAGAATTTCTGTAAACTTTGCCTTAAAATAGCTATTGGAGTAGCTTTCACAAATTAAATGCCAGTTTGTTCACTAAATGGACTTTGCATTAATTTATGTATTTGGAAAATTTAATTCTGACCATTTATGCTAGCTCTGTTCTTCTTTTGTCTAGCTCACTATGGTTCCTTGACTATTGTTGACCATAACAATGAGAAGAGATGAACATGGGGGTGCACATGTGCAAAAAGCATGAGATTGTGCAAAATGTTTACTTGCTATGTTGCTATTTTCACACCTTTCTACTCGGGAACTGTAGTAGAATGCTCAATTTTACACAAGTCACTAAAATCTGTGTTGGTGATTCACTGTTACAATGTAGTGTACAATGCTAGTGTTTTGGGGTACTTTGCAGTGGCATCCCTAAACTCTACAAGCTCACTTTCTGACCATATAGACCATCTGTCTTGGCAACTCTTTTGGGCAGAGCCTGAAATCCTACATTGTATATCTTTGAAACCACTAACTTACCTTCTTTTAGGGGAGAAAAAGGAACATGTATTTTTCTTATCTCATAGTAGGTTAAATCAGCACTTGTGTACTTCCTTTCCCCCGTAAACAGTTGCAAATATATCTGCATATAAACAAAATCTTCAGTTTTAAATGCTGGTTTATTTTTAATTCTTGATCTTGCCTAGCTGACAACTTCAGAAAGCCATACTAATGTGAGTTGAGACTTAATTTTAACCTTTGTAATGTGATTGCTGTAAACACCACTTATGAACTGACAGATTGATCTTTGGTTCCCTGTTCTCTTGTTGAAGACTGACCGCCTGTCACTTCAGCTTTATTTATGACAGGCCATCAAAGATGTATGACCATTCTTTTATATTTCTTTGAAAACCAGGTGTCAAGCCTGCATTAGGATGCACAGATCACACTTTGACCCTGCATGTCAAAACACATCATATAGTTACTACAAAATTTTTTCAAATGATTTTATTTAAAAGATCTACCCTTGATGCTCAGCACTTTCATTGGCATCCCAAAGGATGCCCTCCATCATGTTGAGGTCTAGAATCATAGAATACTATAACTGGAAGGGACTTCAAGAGATCACATCCAGTCCCCTGAACTCTTGTTAAGAAGAGCATGTGGTTGGGGTTTTTTGTTTTTTTTTTTTTTGTTCCCTTTTTAATGGGAAAGGTTGGGAGGTTTTTTTTTTTAAGTAAGATTATCATGGAGTTGGACAACTGGTTTACAATGTCTAGGTTTTTCTGTCATTCAGATATGTTCCTCTTTCTGGTGTTGGCTTTCATGCACTAGATTAGGAGGCCTCCAACTAGCATATGTAACTTTAATGCATCAGCAATTCAGTATGTGCTACTGGTGTTCATAAATTGTGTGACAGATTAGTGAAGAATACCATAAGTAGCAAAGGAGATTTAATTGGGATTTGGTTACTGGAAGTTGGTAGGCTAGAATTCAAATACAGCCGGTCCCCGAGTTGCGAACAGTCGACCTATGACCATTCGCAGTTAAGAACAAAGCTGTTGTAAATGGCGGACCCCGAGTTACGAACGCAATCCGCGCTTACGAACAGCGCAGTTGCATGTAACTCTATGGGGTCTGACTTACGAACGAACTGAGTTATGACCAATTGCTTGGTCCGTAACTGGTTCGTAAGTCAGGAAGAGGCTGTATTGGGTTTGTTGATAAATTGCAGTCAATTGTTCAAATACACTTTTGTCTTGTTATGAAATATACTCAAGACCAAATAACCTGTCAGTCAAATGTATTAGGGTATAAGAAAAAAGTTTATATAATACTTTTTTAGAGACTGGCAATAGTGTACAGTTTGGTAAATTTACCTTTTTTTGCAGGTGTGCTCACCAAATTACACACTTTGATAAGGTCACTTTAATCCTTGTCTCCTGTAAAAATGAGGATAATGATGCTTACCTTCTCTGCAAAATGTTTTGAGATCTATTGATTAAAAGTACTACATAATACCTAGCTCTTAAAACATTATTGAGATTGTAATGGGCAGGGACAGATCGCCCTATGTACTGTGCCTAACATGAAAGATTTTAATCTCAGCTGGAGTCTCTCTGTGTTCCTCCTAAATGAGGCAGACAATATCCAGCTCTCAGCCTCCTTATCTGTCATGTAGATAATGTTCTCTGGCAACTTCGAGAACCAGCATCTCTGATACCAAAATACACTAGCAAAGAGCTAAGGCTGCTGGAGCAGACTGCTAGGAAAGGCGGCGTCTCTGGTAAAAACGACTTTAGCAGGGGCTCGGGGGTGGAGGAAAGGTGGCTGGTGGAGCATGAAGAATGGAGGCGTTCACGGCTGGGTGGGAGGGAGCTGCAAAGCCTGGCACGGGCTTGCGAATAGGGGTGCTGCTCTGTGGCTCCTGAGGGGTGGGGATGAGCAATCAGCTGTGCGGGGAGCTGGGCGGAGGGCGCGCTGGGTTGAAAGAGTGGGGAGGGTGGACATAGGACGGTGACTGTCTCTGGGGCATGATTGACAGGCATGCTCAATGCGTGGGGGGGGGGGTCTATGCCCGCTAGGGGGCACACGCGGGGGTCGGTCTCGGGGTCAAGGCGGGCGGGGACGATGAGGAGGAGAAAGCGGGGTGCTGTAAAAGGAGTGGCTGGCGCGCGGGCTCCTTGGAGGGGCTGGCGAGGCGCGCGGGCGCTGTCCCAAGGCCGTTGGCTGCAGCAGGGTCCAGCAACCCTGAGACACAGGGGTGGGGTGGTAGCGGCGCGCGCGCGCGCCTGTGCGCGCTCCCGGCCGCGGGGAGCAGCCCAGAGGAGGCGGTGGCGGCTCTCAGGCGCATGCCCGCCCCGCGCTCTGTCTGCGCGACAGGCTCTTCCGCTCCCGGCCCCGCGGGTAGCGGAAGTGGATCGAGCGCCCGGGGAGCGGGGATGCGTCTGTGCCGCGGCTCGGAGCCCGAGCAGTGAGAAGTGGCGGGGGGCGGAGGAACCTGCGCCAGAGGCGTCACGGGTGAGCGGCGGCGGCGGGGGCAGAGGGGGCAGCTCAAGGGACCGAGCCCCCCCCCACTCTGGGGCAGGGGACGAGGGTGGTCACAGGTCAGAGCCCCGCCCAAGCCCCCCCGTGCCTCTGACACCGCGTCACCGGCGCGGCGCGGCGCGGCGGGCGGGCGGGGGGGGGGGGAGCAGGTTCTCGGTGGCGGGGCGGCAGGGCGAGGATGATGGTGGGGGGGGATTGGGGGGGTTAGCTATGGAGCTGCTGGGACCTGGTGTAACGAAACGCGTCCTGTGCTCTTTGCTGGGGCGACTTCTGTGCTGCCTTGGTTGCTGGGTCTCCCTGTTCGGCGTGGCTGCTGGATAACTAATCCGCCCATGGCAGCGGCCAGCCAGCTCGCCCTGTGAGCCGTGTCCGTCTCGGCGCGGGCTGTGTGGATACGAGAGCGAAAGGAACCGGAGCTCCGCTTTTCCTTTTGCTCTAGCGTCCGTTTCTCTTGCAGATGTTGCTGCAGGTGGGGGCAATGGGAGCGGTGTAAGTGCCTGGGATCCTGGGGCGGCTCCCTCTTCTCCTGTGTGCCAGCTCCAGTGCTGCTGTTGCTAAAGTCTTTGTAACTAACAACTCAAGTGCAGTTTCGATGGAAAATGAAGGTAAAACTCTCATCAGAGTCATTGGCTTCATTGGAGCCCAGAGAGGGGCTTTTTTTTTTTTGGCATGTGATTTAGTGGTCCTAATTCATTCAGCTGTGTGTATACCACCCCAGGATTTACAGTGTTGCTTTGCCGTGCTCATCTAATAGCTGAGGTTTTATGTGTTGCTCCTCTTATTCTGAAATCCTACCTTACACATCATAGGACTATCATCTATGAGGCAAGATATGTGTTGAACATAATTGTGGTGCGAGCTCTCGTTTTGTCTTCTGCAAAATATATTGAAATAAATTCACCTCCTGAATGTCTTAACAGTAAGTAGGTATTTGTGCTCTTATTGACACTGGAAATTGCACCTTGTTGCTTTGAAAATAATGAATTAAATATGTATCCTAAAACTAGTGAATTCTTTAATGGGTGGCTATTTAGATTCCCTGCTCTTTTGTTGAAATAAAAAGAGAAAGCTAATATGAAATTGAAAGGTGGTTAATACTATTTTTTCCCTTTTAAGTTGCACAATTTTAGTTCCGTAGAGTAAACCTATTAACTTTTGTAGTGGCTTATTCACAATATGAAGTTTTTCAACTGCCTTTTCCTGATTTTAACAGATGGAATGGTGTTCTGATGAGATTCTTCATAATCCTATTCTGAGTATCTAAATATCATACACAAAGATATATAACGTGTAGATCTAAAAAGTCAAAACAGATGGCTTTGTTTCCATACCATTTGGCTCCCTGCCACTTCTTTTTATGTAGGATTTCTAGGTGTTCCTTCCAGTAATATAACCACTAAGAATAGTGCATAGATATCACAGTCCAGTGACTTCTCCTACCAAGCCTTTTTTATAGTGTGAACACTCTATGTATATTTGTACATAGCAGGCTGATCCTAGAATCTCTAGAGCAGTATGGTTGTGGCCCCTGAAACAATGACATCTCCCCTCACCCTGGGCTAAGACTCCCGTTCTCTGTTATACATTGACAAATTCAGTCTGTCAAAACTTGTCAGTGAGGTCTGCATCCATTGCACACTTTGGATAATAATGCTTGTGGTTTAGGAGTTCCCTAGCTTCAGTTGAATTTTTTCTGACTTGTACAGGTTGTGATTCTAGAGAAATTGTTTACTTAGCTTTAAATACAGGCAGTCCCTGGGTTACGTACAAGATAGGGACTGTAGGTTTGTTCTTAAGTTGAATCTGTATGTAAGTCGGAACTGGCGTCCAGATTCAGCCGCTGCTGAAACTGACCGCCAGTTCTGACTTACATACAGATTCAACTTAAGAACCCCAAGCGTCCCCAAGTTAGCTGCTGCTGAAACTGATCAGCGGCTGATTCCAGGAAGCCCGGGGCAGAGCAACTCTGCCTCGGGCTTCCTGTAGTCAGCGCTGGTCAGTTTCAGCAGCGGCTGAATCAGGACGCCTGGGGCAGAGCAGCTGGGGTGCTGCCGGGTTGGTCCAGTAGTGCCCAGAGCGGCGCCGCAGGACCAACCGGCAGCGTCCCAGCTACTCTGCCCCAGGGTCCACAACAAAAGTCTGGTCTGCTGGAGGGGGGGGGGCACACTAGCTGCGCCCCCCCTCCCCCAGCAGACCAGGGATACGAGGAGCAAAGCCGCAGCGGGGTGCCGCGCCTCTGAGGCTTTGCTCTGGCAAAGCCTCAGAGGCGCGGGACCCCGCCGCGGCTGCAGCTTTGCTCCCAGTGTCCCTGGTCTGCTGGGGACGGTCCCCAGCAGACCAGGGGCACCGGGAGCAGCTTTTCTCGCCCCGGAGGTCGAGGTGGCGGGACCGCTGCCTGCGAGCTCCGGGGCGAGAGAGCCCCGTTCGTAAGTGCAGATCTGACGTAAGTCGGATCCGCGTAAGTCAGGGACTGCCTGTAGAAGTAACTCCAAAATCAAGATGAATTCTACTCACAATAGAATGGGTTTATGAGAATGTTATGCTAGACATTTTTTCTTCCACATTTTTGAACTGTATGTAGTTAGTCTCTCTTTATTTGTGTAAGTCAGGGTGGCTAATGTGGTTCTTTAGTAGTTTAATATGTGGCTTCTTGAAAAGGTGTCGACTCTGGGGCTGGAGCTACAGGTGCCAACTTTCCAATGTGCTTGGAGGTGTTTACTGCTCAATCCCTTGGACCCAGGGGTAGCCAACCTGTGGCTCTCGAGATGCATGCGGCTTTTTGATTTAAAAAATTGTGGCTCCTGCTGATTCTGAGCCACGCACCTAGACTGCTCACAGCCGGGCGCTCTGTGCATGGCGCCCCAGCGCGTGCTCACGGCCGGCCGCTCTGCGCACTGTCCCCCAGTGCCTGGAGGGAAAAGCGCGTGGTGGTAGTGGCGGCTTCAGGACCCAGGCATTAGGTTAGAGCTGCGGGAGGGAAGGAGGTGCGTGCCTGTGGGGGAGGGAAGGGAGATGGGGCGGGGCTGAAGCACCTTAAACTCAGTCTTCATGGATGCAGAATAAGGCAGCCAACACCGATGTCCTATTTAAATTCCAGGGCAAAGAATCAGCATGTATCTGGTTTACACTGTGTTTCTTTAAAGAGAATTCAAAGGCTATTTTTTGCCAGGCTGAAGCAATTATTCTGAGATATTAGTCTCTCCCTTTTTGTTTTTGAACCTCTCATATTTGCAGTGCGGGACAGGCACTTCTGATTGTGCTAATTCTCAGTTCAGTTTTAATTTTAAAAGACTCACAGGACATAATAGGGCAGTAGTGTTAGATTTAAAATACATGCTGGGAATGCTTTTTTTGTGTGTGAGAATATTACTGTATTTTTAAAGGTTTTTCCTTTAATTTGTTTGTTCCTTGTCAAGTTCTCTAAAGATCTGTGGACTAGCTGTGAATTTAAGCAGCTAGAGATTTTTGTATAGATTTTTTTTTTTGACTGAAATATCCTGTAATGTTGTTTTATCACTACATTTTGTGTACTATATATTTATTTTTACCTATCTATATATAGAAAGATATAATACGTTGCTCTTTGAACTCTGTCCACTGCTATTTTGACTCTTCGTCTCCAACTGGTTGGCCACCCCTGCCCTAGACCATCTTCAGGCCCCTCCCTTCTCTCCTCCCCTCCTACCCAAAGCCTCTTGCACTCTGCAAAACAGCTGATCCCTGCAGGCCCTGGAAACACTTATTGGGAGGGCTGCTGGCAGACAGGAGGTGATGGGAACAGAAGGGGGACAGCTAATGGGGGAGTATTACTGAAGTATTACCTGGGTTCTTTGGCAATATATATTGATAAGTTCTTACTCCTTCTGATGCTCAGTTGGCTGTCTCTGACAGCAATGAGGAAAATATTTTATTTTAAGAACAAGATACTGATTGTAGAATCACAGAAAGTTGCAGTGACATACTCGAGAACCACTTGTAGCTTTTTGTTTGTACAAAGTTTTAAAGGTTTTACGGTTAATTTACTTTGAAAACAGAGCTGTGCTTTAACAATTTGAGCAGCAATGAGTTTCTTGTGGAATTGAACTTTTTAATTGTCTAAGGGAGTATTGTACTCTAGTTGCAAAGTAGTAATGTGCAACAGCAAGGAATGCATACTAGAGTTCTTCATGGAACAGACTTCACTTATTGCATTGATTTTTTTTTCTTCTTCTGTAATTTACATTGCAAGCATTTTAATGCAAAGAAATACCTAATTTAAAAATTGGGACTATTAGAGATTGAGTGTAAAAAGATGAAAATAACATGTTACCAGGTGAATGTATAAGTTTAAAAAGTGTTTATCCAGCCTGAATTGTGTATGGTAGAAATAGATACAAAAATTCTAGGCCTTTTTTTGCTTTCTCTACTACACTGTAGAGGACCAAACTAGTCTGACCCTTCTGAACATTAGTTGCGAGAGAGAGGTGATTTCTTAGTCAATTCAGTGCAAGTTAAAAAGATCTATAGGAATAAATGAGTAAAATGTGCAAGCTTAATGATTCCTTTTAATTTAAAATGTGACTTTACTTATGGGGAAGAAAGGAGACATCTTATAGATGAACAGCTGCAACTCTGGTAAATTTAGATACACACTTTCTCTCTGCCATCAATGCTGATTTATTTTCTGGATTTAACTTAAATGCCAAACCTGTTTTGTTCTTGCTGCCAAGATTTCTCATAAGTAATTTAGGTGCTGAGCCTGTAACTAATACAATATCCTTTTACTTTGTGAGGACAGATACATTAAAAGATTGTATAGTGTTTTAAAATTTACTGATGGATAAGTGCTATGTAAGAGGTAGATGTCATTATTAGGTGTAGCATCATTTATACTATATTGTGTCTGCCTTTGGGTTGTGAAAGAAACTGAGACAAAGGCAAGGGAAATGAGTGACATAACTGAGACAAAGAGGTCTGATTTAGAATATATACTGTTCCTTCAAACTAATTTTTTGTAAGTGCAGATAACTTTAACATCCATATTATGAATAGAGAGAACATGTTCAGAGATTGAAGTAATTTGAGCTGGCCATGACATTTATGGAAATGGGACAGTACACAGATAAAGGTAGAATTCTCAACATTTGCAGTGCTCCTGTTCCTCCTTTTAGTCTCCAGAAGGTTGACAGGTTGTTCTGTTATAAGTGTGTATTTTCATTACACATCTGCTATTCCATCCCTTTTCCTCCCCCCACTATTCATTTTGCTATTTTGAGTTTTTTATCTATCTTCTCTCCCGGTCAACACTTTTTGCAGCTCGATACTAGGAATGGCCATATCCTAGTAACTGTACTAGTTATCCCATCTTAAGTAGCACTTAATGTTTTTTCTGGAAGAGACATATGAATAAAGATTACAGTTAGAACTAAATTTGTATTATGTTTGGAAAAATGAATCTAAATATTTTAATAAGGTATTGCTCTGAAACATTGCTACTTTAGGTTTTGAGACTGGGAGAGTGGGTTTTTTAGAGCAGTGACTTTAAATCAGGGGTGGGCAACCTCAGGCCCGGGCGTTGGATGTGGCCTCCGGTTTATCTGGATCTGGCCAAGGCTCCATCTCCCCACCCCCAGCATTGGGGAGCCTCTGCTCGTGCTCAATCCCCCTGCTACCACCCAGCAGGGCTGGGGAAACACAACATCTACTAGCCTGTCCCCCCTCTCCCCCTGGGGTCTTGTGTGTAAAGGGAGTGTGGGGAGTGTCTTTCTCTTCACTTAGGGCCTTTTTTGCTTCTCACTTGTGTGTGGCCCTGGATAGATTTTTCTATGGGTTAGTGGCCCGCAACCCGAAAGGTTCCCCACCCCTGCTTTAAATGGTTCAACTTGAAAGTGAAAATACATTGCTCTTCTAACTTATATTGGCCTTTGCAAACTCAGTTTTGGTAAGCAATGATGTATTAATATGCAGGTATGCTTCTGAGAAGTCAACATGAAATACATTTCCCCATTTATTATTCCCTAATGGGCTGAAGAAACCCCATATTCCTAGAAGCTGGGATTCCCTCTAGTGTTGTCCCAGGACCTTGCTTATGCTTCCATCTTGTCAGCTTCAGTACAAGAATTATTTAAGATGAGGCCTGAGAAGAAGCTCCAACTGTTTTCTAGTCAGTTGGAGGATAAGAGGTGCTCATCTCATATAGTTTTTTACCTAGCTGTGGGAAAAGCACTTTTCCCCCCTTTTTGTTGGAATGATGAGTGAGAGAAACCCATGGATTCTTTTTTGAATCCTAGTACGTGATTTACTTCATAAGCAAATACTTGTTCCTTTGTCATATGCTGTTCAGAATAAAAAGCTTGTTGTGTGTAGAACAATGAAAATTGAGTTTTCCGCCTATGAGATAGTCAGGCTTAGCCACTCTCTCTCATACCTGTTCTTAAATACAGATTCATGATGCATTTTATCAACTCTTTTTTTGCCAGCTAGTCTGTTAAAGAATTTTGACCAAAATCTGCATGTGATGAAACTCTGAATTGTTGCTAACCTACAGGGAGAGGAATGCAGGTTTCTGTGAAACGGCTATTTCTGATTTATTGCTGTAGACTTCAACTTTATTCCCACAATTTTTCACCACTTTACAACAAATTGTAATTTTTTTTTTGGCATGCATAGGCCTTTTGTAGAAATATGGATATGCAGCTAAACCTTAGAGAAGAAAGGTACCCAAGGTTATGTTCCTTTGTCTTTATTAGTTGAACCTCTTCATTCTGTTGACGTCAAACCATAATTTCTGTATTTGGGATTAGTCACTGTATGGATAGTGAAACTGGGGAAGCCATGGGCAAATCACTTTACCTAGCAGGCCAGTGGCAGAGCTGGGAATGGAACCCAACTGTCCTGAGTCCTGGCCAGCTAACTCACTGAATCATGAAACAATTAGAGAATAGCTACAAACAATATTTGTCCAACCACCTGACAGTGACATCAGTATTGATTCTCTAAATTATGAACATTTCCTTCACCATTTAGTGGTGGACCTGCAAGTTAACACATTTCTGGGAAAGTATATCAGGATGAAATTGCTCATTTTGTTATTGTTACTTATCTTGTGCTACATTCAGAGTGACTTGGGGAGCAGGGTTAGGAGACTGACTGCACCTTTCCTATCCAGTCATAGAATCATAGAACACTGGAACTGGAAGGGACCTCGAGAGGTCATCAAGTCCAGTCCCCTGCCCTCATGGCAGGACCTAGTACCATCTAGACCATCCCTGATAGATGTTTGTCCCACCTGCTCTTAAATATCTCCAGAGATGGAGATTCCACAACCTCCCTAAGCAATTTATTCCAGTGTTTAACCATCCTGACAGGAAGTTTTTTCTAATGTCGAACCTAAGACTTTCCAAGGGAGGTTTAACTTCTTTTTTAAATATTAAACATGACATGCAAAAAAGACACTCCCTAGATGAAGTTGGTGATGGGAAGGTTTTGGAACCTACCATTACAGCTCCACACATTTCCTTTTCCCTCTAGGTTTATAGGCTTTTTAGACTTTAATTTGTTAATAGAGAAAATAGGTAACATGGTTCTCATCACTTCTCTCAACTTCTAGAATTAAGTTGGAGCCTAGTATTTCTGGTTATCAAAACTTTCATATGTTTATTCAAATACTTCAGTATAGTATTTCCACAAACTCACTCACTCAAGTCTACTGGCTTAGGGTTCTTTTGGGTTGAGATGGGAAGGGGAAAATGGCTTTCACAAACTTGTGTCTAAACCGCTTCAATACCCTTGTATTCTAAATGCTCTCATTCACCAAGCTGGTCATCTTACTAAATGTTGTAATCTGTTGTCCTAATCAGGTAAATTTATTTCCCAGATTTAGCAGCTGGTGTCTCTTCTCTGGCTGCTAAATTATGCTATGCTATTACAGATACTTTGTGTTTTCTCCAGTTCCCCAAAAACTTCATTTCATCTACAGTAAGGATGTTAAGTTACAGTTTGTATCGACTACATGATTAGTCAATGAGGGAAGGTGTTTTGTCCTGGCTTGTGCTGATTCAGGAGCTACCTCTGCTGCGGCTCTGCAGGCAGCCTGTCTCTTACATTTAAAATGCAGAGCTGTGGCAGGGATAGCTCATGGATTCTGCATGAGCTGGGACTGAGCTGTCCCAGCTCTCACCTGGTCTGGGTCTGCTGTGGATCTGCATTTTAAATGTAGTAAGAGCTGGGCAGTTCTTACTACATTTAAAATGCAGAGCCAACACAGTCCCAGACCGGCGTGAGCTGGGACCGCTGGGTCCAGCAGTGCCTGTTTGTGGTGGCTGGGGCTGGCTGTGGACAGGGGCTGCTGTGGGAGCTGCCTGTGGCCAGCCCAGGCTGCTGTGGACCAGGCCCGGCTGGGGGGAGGGACATTTCCCTGCTGGAACACCTGTGTACAGAGGCTGCTTTGCAGCAGCCTCCTCTTGCTGCTGCCTTTAATAGTGTTGGGATGGGGTGTGCGGCACCAGGCAGCACTGCAGAGACTCTGCTGGGGCGGGGACTGGCTTTTGAGCTGGCTCTCCCCAGCAGTTTCCTGTCCCGTCCCCCTGCACCTTGTTATCTCTGATACAGAGGCAGCAAGGGCTGAGGGGAGTGAGTAGCTGATTACTCAATTCGTCTACTCGCTTACATCCCTAATCTACAGTGGCATAGATGTAGTTTTGAAATGGAATCTGCTTTTCGGGCTTTCATGAATGCATGTCAGTGTGATCTTGTTACAGGTTGTCTACTAAAACATACTTGAAGGGTTTGTAGCTTAAAGCAACAATTGTTGAAGAGTCAGAGAAGTAGGGTTGGAATACGATGGAGTAAGGATAGTTCAAATGGAGTACAGGCAGTCCCCGGGTTACGTACAAGATAGGGACTATAGGTTTGTTCTTAAGTTGAATTTGTATGTAAGTCGGAACTGGCTCCAGATTCAGCCGCTGCTGAAACTGATCAGCGGCTGACTACAGGAAGCCCTAGGCAGAGTTGCTCTGCCCCCGGCTTCCTGGAATCAGCTGCTGATCAGTTTCAACAGGGGCTGAATCTGGTCTCCTGGGACAGAACAGCTGGGGCACTGCCGGGTAGGTCCCGGCAGGACCAACCCGGCAGCACCCCAGCTGCTCTACCCCAGGTGTCCCGCAACAAAAGCCTGGTCTGCTGGGGGGGGGGGCGGTCCCGCCGCCTGCGAGCTCCGGGGCGAGAAAAGCCCCATTCGTAAGTGCGGATCCGACACAAGTCGGATCCGCGTAAGTCAGGGACTGCCTGTATAGACTAATGGCAGACTAATTATTTGTGTCTAGTGTTACAAGAGTCCTAATTTGACTGGTTCACTAACAGTAATTAAATTTCACGATAGCCATGGTAACAAATTTCAGAAATGATAGCAAAAACTGAGGTTTGGAGAGTGTGTACTACCGGACAGATTAGAGGCGGTGGGGAGAATGGTTGCTTAAAATTCCAGAATAAGGAAGGCATCTTGTGCATAACCAGAAGCAATTGTTAAACAAGCAGAAGAACTGAAATGGGAGAGGTGGAGGTGACCAATAAATACAACTCATGAATTGTGGAGAAGAACACACAGTAAAATTATACATGTAGGCCAGAATGGAATTCTGTAGGAATGTAAAGCTGAAGATAAATAGTTTTCATTTTCAATGGGATGGAATCAGCTGGTAGAGGAATTCAAAGGTGTTGATGTGATCACATCATGTGAATATAAAGTGTGTGTGTCTGTGGGAAACCTAGTAACTAGTTTGGGAGGCCTAAAAGGAGCAGTGTGGGTATCTTGGGCTATTTCTACAGTACAGTTTGTCAACATAGTTTAAGTTGCTGTGAATAAACAAGTTTAAGGCCTGTGAATAAACAACTCCATGGGACGTAAGAAACACCACCATAAGCACTTGTGTGCACAGCACTGTCAGTGGGAGAACTGCTGTGGCCAACATAGAATCATAGAACACTAGAACTGGAAGGACCTCAAGAGATCATCAAGACCAGTCCCCTTCCCTCACAGCAGGACCAAGCACTGTCTAGATCAGTGGTCCCCAACTTTTTGGGGCTGCCGGGTGCCTGAGGGTGGGGTTGCGTGTGCGCCGGGTGTCTCGGGGTGGGGCCACACGTGCATTGTGTGCAGGGCCGGTGTGCAGGGCCAGCTCTAGGCTTTTTACTGCCCCAAGCAAAAAAAATTTGTCCACCCCCCCACACGCTGCTGCAGGACAGGCACCGAGGAGGAAAGCACCCCTTTCACCTTGCAGCTCTTTGACTCCTATCATGCCTTCTAGTCAAATCCAGCCTACGTCTTGTCTCCGCTTCTCTCTCTCGCGCGCGCGCGCGCGCACACACACACACACACACACATCCCCGTCCACACACATCCTGACCCCCACTCACCAAACTCAGTTTCCACTTCCTCTCCTCTCCCAGGCAAACTCTACCCCTCAGTGAGTAGACGCAGTCTGCCCCCCCCCTTCTGTCCTCCACGTGATCCACCCTGTGCCCTCTTCCCTCCTAGTCAAACCCAATCACTCCCCTCCCCTTCCATCCCCACCGGACCTAGTCCGCTCCCCTCTCCCACTTCCCCCCCACTGAACGAACTCCGTCTCCTTTCCTGCTCCCCACCAAACCCTCATGTCTCCTCCTCCCAGCACATGTGGAAATGTTGGAGCACCCTGAGGGAGGGGGTGAAAGTGATACAGGTCCGCCTGGGGATTCGCGTGGACACAGTCAGGAAACATAAAGGGCCAGGGGCACCTCTCCGCCTTCCCCCCGCCCCCTTCCCCAAATTTCTGAGTTGAGGCAGGCGAGGCCCCCTCCAGCGGCTCCTCACTGCCAGACCAACCAGATCGGGCTGCAAAGTAGCTCTCCCCTCCCCACAGCCTAGGCACCTCTGCTTGAATCATCCTGGCCCGGGCAGTGCCTTCCTTCTGCTTGGCCCCACCAAGGCTGCAGCTCTCTCCTCCCTCTGCGACCAGCACTGAGGCAGAGAGAAGGGGGAGAGAGTTGCCCCCCATTTGCCAATGTGCGCTCCCCCAACCCCCACACACTCCTTGGCCAAGGGTGCCCGCTCCGGCCAGAGGGGTCACTAGTAAACGCAAGGCAGGTGGAGAGATGACCAAAGGCACCTGGCTCGCAGCGTGGTCCCTGGCTGCAGTGACCCGGGACTGCCCCTTGCCCGGCCCCGGATCGCTCTGTGCAGCCTGCCCTGTAGAGCCTGGGGAGAGTGGCTCGCCCACCAGGGCCATAGTGCTCCAGTGCCGCTGCTGTTCTCAAAGCCCATGGTGCGCTCCCCTGCACGTTGGGTTATGCTGGCTGATGCCAGTCAGAGGAGCGCGAATGATCCCCGGGTGCTGGAGTCTGCTTCAAGGATGGGAGGCTCCCTCGGGCATTTCTCACCACGGCCGCTGGGTGCTGGGCACCGGAAGCTGCACCGGGAAGGTGACTGGAGCGGTGTGTGGCCAGTGCTCCTGCCGGGGCCGCCCTGCCGCGATGCCCTCCCGTGCTAACTAGAGGGCGCACTTTTCTCCCTGGTGCCAAAGGAAGGCAGTGAGGCAGCCCTGGAACCATGATGTCATGGCGCCTCAGCCAATCATGGCGGGGCTGCGAGCATGACTTGCCCCACACACCCTGCCTGCTGACGGTGGCTCGCTGCTGGCCCATCGCGTGCTCTGCCACCCCGCCCGTTGCCTTGGGCAGCCACAGGGAGGCCCGCGTCAGGCGGTAAGGATTAGGAATTCAGGAGTTTTCTAGACATTGTGTCTCGGAGCGGCATTCCAGCCGCCCCTGGCAATGTGCTGCACCAAGCACATGCTTGGTTTGCTAGTGCCTAGAGCCGACACTCAGTGGGCGCACATAAGTGCCTCGGTGGGCGCCATGGCACCGCATTGGAGACCACTGGCCTAGATCATCCCTGATAGATGTCTATCCCATTCCCACCTGTTCTTGAATATCTCCAGTGAAGGAAATTCCATAACCTCCATAGGCAACTTATTCCAGTGTTTAACCACCCTGACAGTAAGGAAGTTTTTCCTAATGTCCAACCTAAACCTCCTTTGCTGCAATTTAAGCCATTGCTGGATGGCCTGTCATCAGAGGCCAAGGAGAACAATTTTTCTCCCTCCTCCCTGTGACTTGAAAACTGCTATCATGTCCCCTCTTGGTCTTCTCCTTTCCAAACTAAACAAGCCCAATTATTTCAGCTTTCCCTCATAGGTTGTTTTCTAGACCTTTAATCATTTTTGTTGCTCTTCTCTGGACCTTCTCTAGTTTCTCCACATAATTCTTGAAATGTGGTGCACAGAACTGGATACAATACTGCAACAGAGGCCTAATCAGTGCAGAGGAAAGTGGAAGAATGACTTCTTGTGTTTTTGTTCACAACGCTCCTGTTAATGTATCCCAGAATCATGTTTGCTTTCCTTGCAACAGTTATACTGACGCCTATTTAGCTTGTAGTCCATTTAGCTTGTGTCCATTATGACCCCTAGATCTGTTTCAGAGGTACTCCTTCCTAGACAATCACTTCCCATTCTGTGTGTGTGAAACAAATTGTTCCTTCCTAAGGGGAATGTGACAGACCCTCCCTCCCCCCATGCTTTATGAAATGGACTCATGGACATGAATATACATAACTCAAAGGTGGTTTATTTCATGTAACCCATCAATCTTTGTCATGATCTGCTGGTTTGGTTTATCTTACTCTGTATGTACCATTTCTGTGTGGAAAATTAGACACTTGGAGTGGGGAATACTTTGTGGGTTTCAAATATGTGAATCAGAGACATGGAGGGTGATACCCTCAACTGTTAAACTATCTCTTTTGTCCTTCAGTCTGTGCAGTGGTTGTTGGGGGAGGGGAGGCGTCAATTCGTTAACAAAAAGAATAGGAGAGGAGAGGCCTGGGTCTTTTTGGCTGGGCTGCACCTGAAGGAAGGGGCCAGGCACTCCAGGGCATGGGAGACAGCCCTGGTTTAGAGTGGCAGCTGGAAAAGAGGTTTCAGGGTGAGTTTGTTTGCACTGAGGTTTCAGTGGAGAATTAGCCAAGTGGCTTTTTTTTATTTGTAACCTACTTTGCTCTGCCTACTTTCACTTATTACTACTTAAATCCTACTGCTTCAACTTAATAAAACCATTTTTATTTTCTATCAAACCCAGTGTAAGCGATAGTTACCTGGGGGGGGCAACCAGTGTGCACATTCCCCCTTTCATTGCTAAAGGAGGCTTACCTAATTCTTTGGGGTTTGATCCCATCTGGGGTGTGCTCTTTCAGGAGGCTGGGCCCAAAACTGCACTTTGCTTGGACCTGGAATGGTTCAGTGTCTGTACTGCTTCTTGGTGGGGGCAGGGACCTCAGCTCCAGGCCTTGGCTAGGGGAGACCAGCGAAGCTGGCCTAGCAAGACTGGGTGGTGAGGAGCCCCAGAGAGCAGGAAGGTGAGTGGCAGTGACTGTGTCAGCACCACAGGAGGTGTCCCTGATAGGTCATCTTACCCATCTATACCCTGTCACAGGGAATACTTTACATTTGTCCTTATTAAACTTCATCCTATTTACTTTAGACCATTTCTCCAGTTAGTCCAGATCATTTTGATTTATGTCCCTATCCTCCAAAGTAGCAGCAATCTCTCCCAGTTTGGTATCATCTGTAAACGTAATTGTACTCTCTCTGTGCCATCTTATAAATTGTTGATGAAGATATTGTACAGAACGGGTCCCAAAACAGACCCCTGTGGAACCTCATTTGTTATGCCCTTCCAGCATGATTATGAACTGTTGTTAACTGGCTGGATAACCATTATCAGAGTGTAGTTATGCTCCCATATTATAGTAGCCCCATTTCCCTACTTCATTGATAAGAGGGTTATGCAAGATCATATCAAATGCTTTACTAAAATCTAAGGGTAAACCAAATCGACTTTTCCCTTATGCACAAGGCTTGATATCCTAACAAAGATATCAGATTGGTTTGACATGATTTGTTCTTTGCAAATCCATGCTGGCTGTTACCTATCATCTTCTTATCTTACAGATGAATTCATTAATTACTTGTTCCATTATGTTTCCTGGTACAAAAGTTAAACGGAGTGGTCTGTATTTTCCTGGATTATTCTTATTTCCCTTTCTATAGATGGGCACTATATTTGCCTTTTCCAGTCTTCTGATATCTCTCCGACTTTTCAAAGATGATAGCTAAAGGCTAAGATCCTTCCTCTGTCAGCTCTTTGAGTATTTTAGGATGCTTTTCCTCAGGCCCTGGTCACTTGAAGACATCTAACTTCTCTAAGTAATTTTTAACTTGTTTTTTTATTTTAACTTCTAAACCTACCCCATTTCCACTAGTACAGGCAGTCCCCGGGTTACATAAATCCGACTTACATCGGATCCCTACTTACAAACGGGATGAGGCAACCCCGCACTAGCTGCTTCCCCCCAGCAGACTAGGGAGACGAGAAGCTAGCGCCCCCCTCCCCAGCAGACCAGGGAGACGCGGAGTGGCTTTTCTCAGCAGACACCTCAGCTTGAGAATAAAGGCCTGAGGGAAGTGAGGTGTGGGAGAATAAAACTGAGCTCTGGAGAAATGTTTGGCTAGAGTTTCCCCTACAATATGTACCAGTCCGACTTACATACAAATTCAACTTAAGAACAAACTACATCCCTATCTTGTATGTAACCCGGGGACTGCCTGTATTCACTGTTAGTCATCCTTTCACCATCCGCCTTGACAAAAATCAAAACAAAGAAGTCATTAAGCACCTCAGCCATTTCCAAATTTCCTATTATTGTTTCTCCATCTTCACTGAGCAGTGGGCTTACCCTGTCTTTCATCTTTTTCTTGCTTCAAATATATTTGTAGAATGTCGTCTTGTTGACTTTTGTGTCTCTAGCTTGACTGAGCTCGTTTTGTGCTCTTACCTTTCTAATCTTGCCCCTGCATACTTGCATTCACTTCTATTCATCCTTTGTAATCTGACCTAGTTTTCGCTTTTTATTATTCCTTTTTGATTTTTAGATCATGTAAGATCTCCCGTTAAGCCGAGGTGGTCTCTTGCTTCTGTTATTTGTAGAGGTGGTTTTATTACATCTGTGTAGAGCGTCTTCACCAGACATGCTGTATTATAGAATCCTTTACTACTCGTCTGTGATCCGAACGCTGAATAAAATGAAGACTATATTGAATACAGAAAAGCTTTTCTCAGCAACAACTGCAGGAAAACTTGTTACCTGAAGTAGGCTAATTTTGCAGCAAGCTAATGTTAAAAGAATGTGTCCCAGAGTTCAGTGTTTTGAAAATTATTCCAAAGCATGAGTTCTGCTAGATAAAACTCAGCAAGGTGTTAACATTTTTGACATTGTGAGCTGTAATAAACAGTTGTGCGAATATATTGGTTTTAGTTTTAAGTAATTGAAGTTGCATGATTGTCGTCAGTACTCCTGATGGTGTAGAAATATTAACTCATGGAGCATTTGTTAATAACAAAACTACTTTCTAGTTATCATAGAAGTAGATGATGAATTGTTTGCAAACCAAGGCACTTTTCTCATTTCAGTTTTACGTTAACTTTTCATCTTTTAATTCGTTGGTTCAAACTGAGTTGCACATGTCAAATATATAAACAAACTTGTTTCCAAGCTTTTTAGTGTTAGTAACTTTATGTATGGCAGTTGAAGTGTATGCATTTGTTTAAGCATTTATAATGCCTTACAGAATGTTTGTACTTACAGTAGCACTTTTCATCTTTAGAAACTCAAATTGCTGCTTTATAAATTGTATGCTGTAGGAAGAGAGCATCAGGGCCCACTATGAATAGTCTTGATTTCCTGGTGTCGTCATCTCCACGGATCTCTGCCCAGTAGATAACTGACTTTAAGTGATTCAAGAGAACTAAAATATTTTAATCTCCTGTACTTTCAAAATGCCTTCAATGACTTGAAGCTACTCAGACACACATACCATTGACAGCCTAGTGGAAGAGTACAGTCACCTACACTAGTTTACTACAGTAAACTTCCAATAATCTGGCACCTTTAGGACCCAGGGAGTGCTGGATTATCAAATATGCTGGACTATCGGAAAGGGGGGCTATGAGGGGTCTGGAGTGGAGTGGGGGGGGGATGCGCCCATTGGTGCTGCGGGACCAACCTGGCAGCACCCTAGCTGCTCTACCTCAGACTTCCCCAAGTCAGCCGCTGCTGAAACTGACCAGTGGCTGACTTGGGGAAGCCCGGGGCAGAGCAGCTCCAATTGTCCGGCTGCCCGGTGCACTTCTTTATTTCTGGAACATTGAAGTCTTGGTTAGGAGGTGCATAAAATGAGCACTGCAAATATATGTTGTTAGTTTGGGACTCTCTTGCTCTCTCTTAAATTGCTTTTAATTTTGGATACATTGCAGCTTGGTCAAAGACAATGCTGCTATACTAGACATTTGAATTTTTTCCATTTGTTATGGCTTTTACTCCTACTTCTGGCAAGTTTTCCGCTGTGTGTGCATTTCTTGATGTGTCCATTGTTTCTGTAAGGAAGAATTCCCTTCTTCTGTTGCCATGCAAGCACATACAACAGAATCATTGTTGTCGCTCCTACACTTCAGTTAGTCTATAAGGTGCCACAGGACTCCTCGTCGCTTTTGCACATTCAGACTAACACCGCTACCCCTCTGATACTTAACAGAATCATTGTGGGCATAACCTGAGTTCTGATGGGTGGAGCTAACAGTTCTACCCTCTATTTTCTAGATCTTTTGCACACTGCTCAATTTCTTTTTCATAAACTTTATTCAGCAGTTTGCCTGCAACATTTGCTCTAAGTGGACTGGTCTTAATGACTGCACCATGTTAATTGAGTTTGGGCTCTCAATCATATGAAAAGGAGAGTATGTTTCATAAACAAACTGGGCAGTTTTATCATCAAGTATCTCTGTAATAAGAACATAAGAATGGCCGTACTAGGTCAGACCAAAGGTCCATCTAGCCCAGTAGCCTGTCTGCTGACAGTGGCCAGCACCAGGTGCCCCAGAGAGGGTGGACCAAAGACAATGATCAAGCAATTTGTCTCCTGCCATCCCTCTCCAGCCTCTGACAAACAGAGGCCAGGGACACCATTTCTATCCCCTGGCTAATAGCTTTTTATGGACCTAACCTCCATGAAATTATCTAGCTTCTCTTTAAACTCTATTATAGTCCTAGCCTTCACAGCCTCCTCTGACAAGGAGTTCCACAGGTTGACTACACGCTGTGTGAAGAACTACTTCCTTTTATTAGTTTTAAACTGCTACCCATTAATTTCATTTGGTGTTCTCTAGTTCTTCTATTATGGGAACTAATAAATGACTTTTCTTTATCCACCCTCTCCACACCACTCATGGTTTTATGTACCTCTATCATATCCCCCCCTCAGTCTCCTCTTTTCTAAACTGAACAGTCCCAGTTGCTTTAACCTCTCTTCATATGGGACCCGTCCAAACCCCTAATCATTTTAGTTGCCCTTTTCTGAACCCTTTCCAAGGCCAAAATATCTTTTTTGAGGTGAGGAGACCACATCTGTACACAGTATTCAAGATGTGGGCGTACCATAGGTTTATACAGGGGCAGTAATCTGCTGGTTCTTATCACAAAGTTGTTTGTTTGTTTCTGGATGATTGAGATGTGTTTTCTTTTTGCTACAGATGCTATACTGTGGCTATTTGACATACATGATGTGACTGAAATCCTATTATTGGCAGAACTCTGAAACTATAGAAAAATGATGGTCATCTTGACGGTAGCCAGCCTTCAGAATCCTGTCTTTTGAGGATAGATTCTCTTAAAATAAGTCAATGCAGTTAGTTACCACACTGCTCATTTAGTACTAATCATTGCATTAATTGGCACTAGGGATGGTAAAATACATTTTACAGCCACTCCGAGTTACAACCATCTCCACTTACGACCATCCTCACTTACGAACAGAGCGGTCGTAAATGTGGATCCGAGTTACGAACGGCGATCCGCGCTTATGAACAGCACGGTCGCCATGTAACTCTATGGGGGGATCTGAGTTACGAACACTTGGAGTTACGGACCAACTGTTGGTCCGTAACTTGTTTGTAACTTGGAGAGCAGCTGTACTTAAATGTATACCTGCAGAAATCTTCAGTTACAAGTGTGGAGAGAGGCACAGCAGGCAGCTCCTGGGGAACCTGTACTCGTGGGGAGATGGCTTTTTAGAGGCAGCAGCAGTGGGGGATGGAAGGATGGGAAAGCAGCTTCATGGGAGCCAGTATGTGCGGGGAGCCTACTTACACGTGTGTGTGTTGTGGGGAGAGACTGTATGTAACTGAGTTTTAACCAATAAGCCCAGGCTCATCTGTTAATCATGGATATATGTTTACACTTTCATATCCCTGACACTCAATTCTACTTTAAAGGTGAAATTGTAAAAGGAAGATATTCCTTTTCAGCTTCTTAGTTTTATCACAACTGCATCAAAAATGATAATAAATAGAATAACTACTATATTTTTTTGCTGAAACATGAGAATTGGAGAATAGTCCAGAAGAAAGACAGGCAGTCCTTAAAGAAGTATGAAGT
This sequence comes from Pelodiscus sinensis, assembly GCF_052426305.1. Taxonomy (NCBI): domain Eukaryota; kingdom Metazoa; phylum Chordata; order Testudines; family Trionychidae; genus Pelodiscus; species Pelodiscus sinensis. The sequence continues at coordinate 183,640,814 of NC_143053.1, read as the reverse complement.
AAAAGTTTACCAACCTGACGATCCTCCATGTTCTGACATGTTCCTTTCATCAGTGCAGCTTCCTCCTGAGAAGGAACACTTCTCATGATGTTTTATCCAGGCCTTGCATTTCTTTGTTTCACTGTTTGCATTTTGCATGCAAACTCAGGTATAGGAATTTCATTAAAGTATTCCCAAACGAGTCTCTAGTGAAAATATATGGTATAGGCCATCCCAATATACATCCAGGATAAGTTAAAAAATATGGACAATTAGCAAAACGATATAAAAGGGAGAATTTCTTTGATTTGCGTTCAAGCAGTTGACTTTTTCATTTGAGTGATTTTTTTTTTTTTTAACCATGTAAGATCAGGGAATGGAAGGACTTATAACGAAACAGCTCCTAAAGCTTTCTGAAATATGCTGCTCAAACAATTTGACTTTTTTTGTTTCTGTTGTTTCTATTGCCCGTCCCCCTGCCCGTTTCTTCTCCTTGTCCAGATCTGTTCCACCCTAACAATCTTCTGTTCGTTGAATCTTTTGAAACATTGTACTGGTAGAGAGGTAAGAGAGTGACTCTGGATTGACAAATTTGCAGAGGAATAATAGGGTTGAGGTCTTATTTCTCACCTTTGTAAATTTATTTAAAAACATTTTTGCTATTAACAAGCATGTTATCTCTGGAGGCACAAATTCACCATTTGAGAACTGCAAAACTAAGCATCTGATGGTATCTTCTAGACTGAGCACTGAGTCCCATTGGGTAGATGGAAAGATTAACATAGGTCTTTACAGAAACCTCTGGACCCCCCATAACATTAAGTTCCTAATCCATGAACTATTGGAATTCATTTACAAAACTTTCCTTAAACATTGCATGAATATATTGTCTCATGCTATAGAATTAGAATTTCTAATCCTTATTCCATGATGATATCTGAGTTATAGTGCATCTTAATTAAAAATACCTTTAGATTTTCTTTAAAAAAGCATTTTATAAAAATGGATCTAAATAACAAAATGCTTTAAAAAATCATTGATTTTTAAACACCCTGCCACTGAGCACCTCAGTGTGTTCTCAGCAGCTCTGGTGCCAACTTGCAACCTTGAAGAGCAAGCTTTTTGAAGATACCATAGACTTCTTCCCGCGTGTGTGCTGAAAGACTTTAGACAATGACCTGTTTTGACACTAAGACACTGGCAGATTGAATGTGCTTTGACACCTTAAAGACTCACCTATATTCCATACATCAGGTCTGACAGGACATTAAGGCAGTGGTGGGCAACTTGCAACCCAGTGGGGTTCCATCTGTAACCCCCTCACTTCCTGTCTGTGTTCCTCCCTCCCCTTCCCCACTCCCACAACCTCTGGAGCTGTTCATGGCAGTTCAGGCTTTGGGAAGGAGAGAGAGGAGTGAGGACAGAGCATGAATCAGTGGATTCATGGCTCTCTGAAAGTGCTGGGAGGGAATGGGAAGAGGAAAGTAAGTGCAGTGTGTGAGAGGCGTATGCAGGAAGGGGGCAGAAAGGGTGTGCAGGCCACAGGTGGAACCCCACTAGGCTGTGGAACACAGGTTGTCCATAACTGGTCATGTGGCCAATTGAGATGGAGTCCCACTTATGCAACCATTAGGGATGTGAAAGGTTAACCAAAAAGAATCATCCTTAATTGGTGGTGCTTACCGGTTCTGGTTAACCGGTGTGTGCAGGGCTTGCCGTGGACAAGAGCTGCTTCATGGCTAGGCTGGAGCAGCCCCTGGCTAGGTTGCCTAGCTCCCCCTTAAAGTGGTTAAGTGGTTAAACATCACTTTTAACTGATTAACCAATTAAACAGAATTTTGTATCCCTAATGCAGCCCCCTTACTAGTTTTGGTTGCCCATCACTGTAAGGCACTCGCAACAGAGATGGAAGATGAAGTTCATTTTATATGTTTTACTGCTAACGAATGTGTCTGACACACCACATTTGCATTAAGGGATCTTTATTTGGGAGAAGTTTGCTTTCTTTGCTGGCTCACAAGAACGACTCATCCAGGAAATTTGCAGAGCGGCCACCTAACATTGAACCCAAGAAGTAATGTTTGTGGTTTTATTGGTTGCTGGTCTTATTTATACTCTAATATTATCTTGAACTGAGAGCACAATTTTTTCACTTATTATAAGAATGTTCTTGCATACTGATACTCTGCTTCAGGGTATATTGTTCCTTGCTTTGGTTTCAGACTTTTGCCCTTGTCTCCCTGAGTTCCTGACTTTTTGCTAAGTCCTCTGCTGATTATTGTTTCTGTAACAGGAAAGACAAGTAGCTTAAAACTAATGGTTTTTTTGTTTGGAAATCTCTTGCTGTGCTTTATGTAAAGTTCATCTGAGAGCAGGAGGAAAAGAATAGTAGACAACCCATTCATCAATCAAGTTGACAGCTAGTTTGATTAGTCTTCTAAATGGTCTGCTTTTTTGTTTTGAATAATATTTTGGTGTCTCTTTTTTTTTTTTTTTAAACATCCTCATTATTGCTACTTCTGGTGTGACTTTTTTTTCCCCTATGCTGAACACAGGACAGCTGGTAAAATGACTCCTTCAAAGAAGTTCAATGGCAATCAATTGTACAAACACTCAAATTAACATGTTGACTGAACTTTTGTGAAAGAGCTGTGTAGCTAGATTCTTTTTATTTACCTTCTTTTCTTTAAGGCTTTAGAGCTCAAATGGGGAGGCGTGACTGCCAGCCTACTGTATACCCCTCTAATGTGGGAGTAGGTGGTGACTGACTGATACGAGTGATTCAACCTTGCCTGTTTGGTGCTTAGTCTTTGCCTTCCATTTCTGGCTGGGGCCCCAGAACAGATGTACTTCCCCTGGTACCTGGCTCAGTGTTTTCCTGGGGCAACATGTGGAGGGGCATGCAGGGTAACATGCACCTCTCCCCAGATTTCTGCAAGGGTTCATACCAACATGTGGCCAGCAGCAGCCTTTTGGCACTGTGTGGGAGGGAAGGGATTTGAGCTGATGGCAGCCACAGGGAAGGAGGAGTGGGGAAGGGATGATCTTGCAACGCTCATCTCTGTCCTTTCATCACTGCTTCTGTGTGGCTGGCAGCAACTTGTCTCTTCCTGCCTGTACAGTGTCAAAAGGCAGCTCACCTCTCCAGGCTGCTGCTGGCCACCAATGTAACCCAGCTACCTCCTGTTCCCTGGCTACAGCACAGGCAGGAAGAAGTTAAAACTAAGGATGCATTGTGCCCCCAGGGAGCCTGACTGCAGGGGCTTCAGCAAGGTGCCCAGGGGATAGAGCATCTCTACATTTCCTGGCAGCAAGACCCAAGGCAGGTGAAGAGGGTGTTTAACCCCATGCCTCCTGGGGCTGATGTGGAGCTTGCAGATTCTGATGTAAACAGGCTGGAATCGGCTCTGTCCCCCCACCTGCTACTTGAGAGCTTAGATGAGAGTTGGAGCGGCTTCTCTGTACAAATGCAGTGTGGGGCTTTGGCACATGCTGGGCTCAGCTCTTTCTGCAAGTGCCTAGGCCAGAAAGTCTTGGGCTTTTCTGGGGTACTGGCCTAGCCAGATACAGTAGATCAAGAAAGGAGCCTGCTGGCCAGGCTGTTAGTGAGCAGGATCCTGTTGGGCTGGTTTTCCTTGCAGCGTTGGGAGTGGAATGCCCCTTCCTAGGGGAAATATGGAGGAGCCAGCTGGGCTGGGGGTAGGGGAGAGTTGCAGGGATAAAACATGCAGAGGATAGCAAGAGGTGGTGCATGTAAAGGGCTGAAGGGTGAGTAGTAGAGGGGACACAACCGCCGGCTGCCAGGCACCTTCCTGAACTCACCAACCAGTGCAGCCCACTAGAAAGGGGAGGGAGGCAAGACCATACTGTCCAACTACCAGCACGCATTGGGGGAGGAGGGAAGCACTGATGGACCAGGAGGGAAGCAGCTGACCCTGCATACTGCATCATTGCCTCTCCACCAGCCTTGTACATTATCCCTATTGTCAGCCACTGGAACCCCCTACCCCCATGCTCACTGCTGATGGGCAGACAGTTGAAGAGCCTGCATCCAGTAGCAGGATTCACCAGTGGTGTTGGGGGGGAAATAGAAATTATGGGACAATTTATCCATTTTTAAGGAAGTAGGGACACCTGCAGAGGAGCTTTTAATATGGGATTGTCCCTTTAAAAACGGGACCCCTGATTGCCCTAGCTACTCACACATCTTCTGTGTTCATCCTGGGCAGTTGATTAGAGTCCTTTAGTTTTTAATACTGATTTTGTATAATACTGCTATGTATTGTGGGAAATTAATACTTGTCTCCTTGCAGATTTTTTTCCCTCTGTGCTACTTTTCACACCAAGAACAAAATCCTATTTCCAAAGAAGTCTGAATATTTATATGCAATTCTGTGAAGCCCTTTTCTCTCATCTTTGTCATGCATGTGCAAATGATACAGTTCTTTTTCTCTTTGCTCTGAGGCAGTTTTTTCAGTTGTATGTTAGATTGTGCTTTGATCAGAATTTGTTCCTTCCTAGAGTCTGCTAGGAAGGTACATTGCTTTCATCTTGGCAGACACATCTCCTGTGGATCTGAATGAAATTCCTTTTAATTTTTCTAACACTCGTATTCTTCTGTTCTGGACAATGATAGCGTCCTAATGTACCACAAACAAGCTTAAGATATTTAGCAGTTGGAGAGAAATACTTGATCAAGGTGAAATTGCTTAGTAGCAACATGATAGGGGTCTGGTTGCATAGTGATTCACAGGCTTATCTATACTTAAAACCACTATAGTGGCACAGCTGTATTGCTTCAATGTAGGCATTAACTATGCCAATGGGAGGAGTTCTCCCATTTGTAATCCACTTCCCTGAAAGGTGATAGCTAGGAGCAAATTGTGAAGTTCAGGATCCAATCTCTGCTGTGAGTGCGTACCAAGCCACTGGATCTGGCCTGTGACCCAGTGCTCCCTCCTTCCCCTTCCTCCCCCCCCCCAGCTCAGAGATGGCAGCTGTGGGGACCATATTCCTCTGAGTGCCAGTGGGGGTGGAGAGGCTTTATGCATTTGCCCACCCCAACACAACCTTGCAGCTCCCATTGGCAGCATACAAAGTACATAATTCCTCCCCACCCCTGGGCTTGTGGTGCTCAAAGCAGCACATAGCCCTAGCAGCCTGAGTGGCATGCGGAAATGGACAGGCAGAGAGCCTCTCTGAGGTTCCGCTGAGCTGCTTTCCGGGAGCCACCTAGGTAATTGCCTCCTGGCTAGCAACTACCTCTGACACTCCAGCATCTCTGTTCCTCCCCCACATAACCCAAACCTCTGTTCCTGCACACATACCCCCTTCCAGACCCTGCATCCCCTCTTCCAGGTCAGAATCCTCTTCTGCACCCATGCCCATAAGCCCTCCTGGACCCCACACCATCTTCTGCACTTCAGTCCCCTACCCTGAGCTCCCTTCTGCACTTGGGATGTCATCGTGTAGTCAGTTAACTGATAAGCAAAAGCTTATTGGTTAATGCGATTGGCTACATGCATTCTTTCCCCTCCCACTCTTCCCCCCTGCCCCAAGTAAACTGTTTTAGTGGGCTAGCCAGGAATCTGGCTCAGTCCCAGCTCATGTTGGGTCTGGGACCTACCGCAACTGAGACTCTGCACTTAAAATGCATTAGGAACTGCGTGGGTAGGCAGCTGGGCTCAGTCCTGGCTCATGCCAGGTCTGGGATGTACCCTGTAGCGGGGTGCGTCCAGGGCCCAGTGTGAGCTGAGATTGAGCCATGCTTTTTACCCACCCAGCTCCTAATACTCTAAATGCAAAGCCACAGCAGGGATAGCTCCTGGACCTGGTACGGGTGGAGACTGAGTGCTTTTACTGACTTATCGACTAATCGTGTAGTTGATAAAAATTCTGTCAACTACATGATTAGCAAATTACCTGCTTCTTATCGTCCCTATTCTGCACCCAACTGTCATCCCAGATCGTGCACGTTCTCCATTAATATCCTGGAAGAATGTAGAATAGCGATAGAAATGTAGCCGTGTTAGTCTGGTGTAGCTGAAACAAAAACCAGGACCATGTAGCACTTTAAAGACTAATAAGATGGTTTATTAGGTGATGAGCTTTCGTGGGCCAGACACACTTCCTCAGATCAAATAGTGGAAGAAAATTGGCACAACCATATATACCAAAGGATACAATTAAAAAAGTGAACACATATGAAAAGGACAAATCAAATTTCAGAACAGAAGGGGGATGAGGAGGAGAGGTAAATGTCTGTGAGCTAATGATATTAGAGGTGATAATTGGGGAAGCTATCTTTGTAATGGGTAAGATAATGTCTTTGTTTAGACCGAGGCATAAAGTGTTGAATTTAAGCGTGAATGACAGTTCAGAGGATTCTTTCAAGTCTGGCGTGAAAAGGTCTTTGAAGCAGGATGCAGGTAATCAAGTCGTTGAGACAATGCCCTTTCTGGTTGAAATGGCAAGAAACTGTTTTTTCTTTGTGATCCTGTCTAATATCTGTTTTATGGGCATTGATTCTTTGGCGAAGTGTCTGAGACGTTTGTCCAATGTACGTAGCAGATGGACACTTTCAGCACATGATAGCATAAATTATATTTCGGGATGAGCAGGAATATGTGTTCTTGATCTTATAACTCAGTTGGTTAGGTTCTGTTCTGAAATTTGATTTATCCTTTTCATATGTGTTCCTTTTTTGATTGTATCCTTTGGTATATATGGTTGTGCCAATTTTCTTCCACTATTTGATCTGAGGAAGTGTGTCTGGCCCACGAAAGCTCATCACCTAATAAACCATCTTATTAGTCTTTAAAGTGCTACATGGTCCTGGTTTTTGTTTCTGGATGAATGTGGCCTTGACCACTTCACAAATTTTTGGAGTGCCCCCGTCCTGTCCCCATCAATAATTATTGCTCACCTCTGCCCTAAAACAACAAAGATAGGAATTATTAGCTGAAACCAACACAAGTGATCTTTTTGAAGAAGAGGGAGAAGTAGTTCTTGTATTGATAAGAACCAAACCATTGAGAGTCATGCTTATAGGTTAAAAATTGTTTTTCAAAGAATTCAGTGTCCTGTTTATAGTATAAAGGTCTCCTGAAGTAAAATTAAATCTCCTCCTCCACTATATCGCTGTCATGTAAGGATGAAAGTTGCAATCAGAAACTGGAAAATTAATTTCTTAAAACAGAACGTGTAGCCTTCCTCACCTGAATACAGAAAGAATGTGGCTTTCTCATTTAAATAGAAAACTGCATTTAGTAATCTTGGTATAGCATAAAATACTGTATTCTAAACAGGGATTTAATTTTTCGGTGTTCATAATGCCCTCTTTATGCAGAACACAACTTGCTTACAGTAGATTTTTTTCATTTACGTTCATGTTTGTTCAGGTCAAATATCATCTTAAAGATTTGTTATTGTATTGGCATGAGCCCATGGAAATTGTAAGAAAAAAATCTGCACTTGAAGAACCCTAGAGTATTCATCTTCAAAGGACAAAAACTGGGTTTGTGATAGGGATGTTAAATTTAGATTAATCAACTCATTGATGGAATTTCCATTGACTGCTTGATTAGTTGATAAGGGTGCCTCTGCCTTTAAAATGTAGCAAGAGCCCTGTGAGGCTCTTGTACATTTCAAAAGCAAAGCATGTGGGGAGAATGGGATGAGCTGGGGACTCAAGCAGTCCTGTGCTGGAACCTATGCTCCCTACTTTTGAAATGTACAAGAGCCCCGCGGGAGAGGCCGGGCAGGGGAGGCAGGCAGTAGGGGTGTGTGAGAGGCTGGGGCTGACATGTCTGGGGGAAGAGCCTGGCCTGCTGTTCCCAGAGATGGGGGTTGGCGAGCAGGGGGTACTGCCCCCATTAGGTTATAATTAAAATAGCACACATGCTTTACCATGACAGTTGAGTTACAAGCTGTTGGTTAGCATTTCAGTTAAATAGCTGTTAAAGCCAAAGTTTGAAACTATCTGAATAAAAGTAGTTTCTCTTAGTTTCCAGTTGTTTGCTGTTTGTCATCATCCTACCTATTACTATATCTAGCTTGTCTAATCTTTCAAAAAAAGAGAAGGCCTGATTTGTAAGGAGGCAATGGTCCCTCCTAACTTTTTTCCATTCACATATGGAATTAATTTTATGTACATTGAGGCATGTGCAGATGTGCACTGCTAGTAGAAACACATGCTCCCAGCTCTGCCAGTCAGCTGGGTGGCATTCGAGTCTCTTCTTGGCAGCTTCCCAAAAGCACAGCTTATAGGGAACACTGGGAGGAGAGAGCTGTATTGGGTTGTGTTTTTTCTTTTTTGGTGGCGGGGAGGGGGGGTGGAAGGGGCAGTGGGAGAGTAACGAATACTTTCAGTCCTTAATAGATCACATACCTTAAATATCCATTAAATATCCTTGTGTCCCCCACCACTGATGTTTAGAATTGTTAAACATCTTAGTGCTTTACAATTTATGAATTATGGTGAAGTGAAACTCTCATCATCACACCTGACTGATTAATATTGGCTCATGTAGGCTTTTTACATCTTTAAACCAGTTCAATGAGAAAATAAAAAGAGCAGGCAGCTTGCTTCCTTATTGATGTACTCCTTCATGAATTACCTAGCAGTGTGCCTGGAGCAAAATCCATCAGGGAATTCTCAGAATGGCTTCTGTTTTGCTCAGTCATTAAAGATATTGAATTTAAGGATTATACACAAATGTAATCATTAGGGTCTGTTAGATGGAACACTTGTCACGCTTCTTTTAATGGCATGAAAATGACATCTCCTGATAGTGACACACCAATATTTCAGCTTGCACTGAATTTAGCCCAGTTGAATTTTGAATGGCTTTCTCAAAGTTAATACAAACTCTTGTTTAACAATTGCATCTTCATCGCACAAATATATTATTACTGTATGCTTCATTAAATAAGAAAAATAAAGTGTGTGCTCTGCTGACTGTTGAACACAAAAACTGAGACTTCAGTGTACTGTGAAGCCAGCCAGATTTGATCACACTTGAGTGAAATTATGGAAACAATATTAACAATTGTGCTTTTTGTATCTTAGGTTGCACGTTTTCAACAAATACCTAATGGTGAAAATGAGACAATGATTCCTGTACTAACTTCAAAAAAAGCAAGTGAATTGCCAGTAAGTGAAGTGGCAAGCATTCTTCAAGTAAGTAGCAAATAAACTCTTCACAGCTGTTATGTAGTAACCAAGGGCTCATCTAGTCTACAGGGAATGGTCAAAAGAAGATATGCAAATTCTGCAGGAATTTGCATATCCTCTTCCGATCGCACTTTCGAAAGCTTTGCTTTGCTTTCGAAAGTGAAAGTAATTAAGATGTGGCTTTCAGCGATTTCCCCCCCCCCCCCCCACTTGTTGAAAAGCCATGTAAACCTCCTTTTTTGAGGAAAAGCAGTTTTTCAGTGAAGGGGGTAGTTTGCTGAAAAAGCTGCATCTTAGTGCTATCGGAAGAAGATATACAAATTCCCGCAGAATTTGCATATCCTCTTTGGACCGTTCCGTGTAGTCTAGATACGCCCTAAGAGGCTATTCAGAGACTGATTCTGTGTATTTTCTTATGGAAATAGATACAAACATTGGCCTTCAGCTTGATTTCAATCATTAATTTTTTTGAATATAAGCTTTTTTAAAATGTGGCAATTGAAACTCTGTTTTGAGAAACCTCTCACTTTGAAATGGTGCTTGAAATTTTAAAATAGAAATTATGAACAAGTCTCATAGCTTAAGTTTTAAAAAAATCATAGTGGAAGTACTCTACCATCTAAAAATCAAGTCCCGTGAAAGAAAAAGCTGCAAATATCGTTGCAAATATTTTAAAAACTGAGCATAATTGTTGTGTTTAAGAATATAAGAACAACCATACTGGGTCAGACCAAAGATCCATCTAGCCCAGTATCCTGTCTGCCAACAGTGGCCAATACCAGATGTCCCTGAAAGAGGGAACACCACAGATAATCCTCATGTGATCCCTCTCCTGTCATCCATTTCCAGACAAACAGCGGCTGGGGACACCATTCCCATCTATCCTGGCTAATAGCCATTGATGGACCTAACCTCTATGAATTTATCTAGCTCTTTTGAACCCTGTTAAAGTTATAGTCTTCACTGCATCCTCTGGCAAGGAATTCCACAGGTTGATTGTGCGCTAAGTGAAGGAAAAACTTCCTTTTGTTTGTTTTAAATCTGCTTCCTATTAATTTCATTTGCTGACCCCTAATTCTTATATTGTGGGAATAAGTAAATAGCTTTTCCTTATTCACTTTTTCCATACCAGTCATGATTTTATAGACCTCTATCATAACCTCCCTTAGTTTCCTCTTTTCTAAGATGAAAAGTCCCAGTCTTTTTAATCGCTCTTGAGTGATTAAATAATTTTTGTTGCCATTTTCTGCATCTTTTCCAATGCTAATATATCTTTTTTTTTTTTTTTTTTTTTTTTTGAGATGAGGCGACTGCATCTGTATGCAGTATTCATGATGTGGACATATTATGGTTTTATATATAGGCAATAAGATAGAGAATATCTTATTTTCTTGCCCTTTTTTTTTAATGATTCCTAAGATTCAGTTTGCTTTTCTGACTGCCACTGCACATTGAGTGTATATTTTCAGAGAACTATTCAGTGATTCCAAGATCTCTCCCTTGAGTAGTTGTAGCTAAATTAGTCCCCATTTTATTGTGTGTATAGTTCTCGCACTAGGCTTTCCAGAAGTAATTAAGGTGTTCACAAAGGCTTTTTAAAAAACTTTTCCTTCTTATGGCTTTTCATAAATAAAGTTTTTCATAGATAATATTCTTGAATCAGTTGCCATTCATTCATGTTCCAAAGTGACTTAAATCTGTAGTGGCATGTGAATGACAATATAAATTTGACTTTGTTTGAAAAGGCACATATTTTGCTTTGGAATGTCTAGTAGCTTTTGAAAAGTTCCTCTTGTATTTTGCTACCAAGAAATTTTTTCCCCTCCTCCTTGGTAGCACTGGCAGAAGGGCTATTTGAACATAAATGCTCTTGAAATACACTTTGTAGCACCTTGCTGAAATTAGACATTTAACTTGACATCTAATAGTAGTTATGCGACTGTGACTATTTTTTAAACAGTTTTAAAAATCAGTTGCGTCTTGGGGACTTGTTCAATTTTAAAGTGTTCTGAGTTGTACAAGCTCTGTAAGGCCATGAATGTTGGCTCTGAAGTAGATGATCTTATCAACAGGAAAGATTGGCTTTTTTGTGAAGCACCATCTTCCTGCATCTCTTTCTTCACATGTCCCCCAGATATCCTTAAAACATTTTAGCAGCCCCCAGGATGAGAATAGGCTGGGGAAAACAGTATTAGGCTGTAGTAGGCTCCTAATTCCCTATTTGTAACTTTCACCTTCTGACCAGGTTGATGTGTCTATAAACCTTAGGTCAACTTTCAGGGCATGTGATCTTTGGTACTGCTTTGATTCCAGAGGTACATGTGCTCTCTTGGTTAATATGAAATGGAGTTTTTGGCCAACAAGGTAAAGGATAGATCTCTTGTCAAATTTCAAGTATAGTCAGAGTGCTTGGAATGGTCAAGAGCCTGAATGCTGCATAGTTTGGCACTCTGATGGAGGTGAGGAGGACAGGACAGGTTTCTTCAGACAGGAGGTGTAATCTGTTGTGCATGTGGAGCAGCATGTAGTACTGCAGTATTTGTGGGCTTTTTTTATATGTACACTTGCTGTGTAATCTGAGGAGCTTAATTTTTTGCTTCTGTTTGTAACCCAACTTTTTAATAGCCTGATGGCCAGTATGTGTGAGGTTAGTAATTGTAAATTTTATTCATGTTCCAATAGGCTGATCTTCAGAATGGCTTAAAAAACTGTGAAGTTTGTCATAGACGGACGTTCCATGGATGGAATGAGTTTGATATCAGTGAGGATGAGCCATTATGGAAAAAATACATTTCTCAGGTGAGTTGGTGATAGTTCTTAAGGCACCCAGAACTTAGTGTCACCTTGTTACCCCTCAGCAAGGAGTTTTGCTTGTGCTTGGTGGCATAGGGAACTGAGACTCAACCAACTTTTCAGTCATTTAAGCATGCTCTTCTGGGTTGTGCCAGCCTGGTGGTCGCCTTGCAGATGAACAGGGGCACCCCAATTTCTCAGTGCCTTTGAATTGTTCCCCTGTTGTGTCCATAGAGATCCCATATTTTCTGCTTTCAAAGGGTACGATTCACCAGTTTTGCCTTAAATCGCCACTCATGTAAACAACAGAGCATTTGTGAGCACTTATGGTAAACAAGAGTAGGTTTATTTAAGAGAATAAAGATTTGACTTTGAAACAAGAGTGTGCAGTAAAAACAAATGGCTACAAAACAAAACCACAAAACCTAAATCTGGGTCTGTTTGTTTATAGTTACCTTTCCTATCTCAAGGTAGGTTTCCCTACAGATATCCTACAGAATTGGCTGGTTTCCCAAGAACCAGGATTCAAATGTTAAAACGCCTGAGTCTTCTATACAAAGAGTTTTGTCAGTGAATGTATTGAGTGCTTCTTCCTTCTTCCTTCCTTCCTTTGTGCTATGCTGAAAATTGATTTTTTTTTTATTCTTTTCACAAACTGGGTAAACCTTTGTCGTTTTATAGCTTCTTTTGTTTATCTTCAGATGTTTTCATCTATTTCCAGATGTCTCCGAAAGTATTGTGTAAGGCTAAGCAATTGAGTCTTGTGTTGCATCACTGGCTAAACAGGCCAGGGTAACACCCACAAATGGGCCATCACCAAAACACATTATCCTCTCATGACTAACTTCAATTCAAAGTCCCCATAAAGCATAGTTTCAATATACATTCTTTAAATAGTACTCGTGTATATATACAATAAAAATTATGAATCTGTAGATACTTTAGGTATTACTCTTAAAGGACTCTTTATGCATTACTCTTTACTCCTGTAAGACACATTTGGTGTAGTGCAGGGGTTCCCAAACTTTTTGACGTAGGGACCAGTAAATTCATTCACGAGCTTCCGGAGGACCGGTAACATTCATTTGCATATTCATTAAGCAAATGACGAATATGCAAATATGTTGTTTTTGGCCCTCCCCAAACCCCCAGAGCCAGCTTTAGCAAAGCTTTTGATATGGCCATCCACAACATTCTTACCAGCAAGTTAAGGGAATATGGATTGGAAAAATAGACTGTAATCCAATAAAACCCTGCACCACCACATCGTGTATTGAAAAGGGGCTCATTTATTTTCAGAAAGCTGACACCATCTTTGGAATTTTTTATCCATATTCTCATTCCGGATGGTGAATGCACCAGGTTCTCTCCATTCTGACACATTGTAGTGCCTTTAAACCTCACTGTCAGCAGTGGGGATATTTAAAAGGCACTGCTTTTACATTTTTATTCAGGATCTGCATGCGCCCTGAACTCTGTCTCTGTGTCTCTGTGTCTCTGTGTCTCTCCCCCCTCCTCCTCCTCCTCCTCGCCCCCACCTTCCTCTGACGCCCTGGGCCGTCCCCGCCAGCCAATTCTCTCCTGGCAAGCCCTGCTTTCACCGACCAGTTCCCCAGCCAGCCCCACTGCCCCCGGCCAGCCCTGCTTCTGCCAGCCGGTTTCACCCCTCCCCAGCCAGCCCTGCTTCCGTCGACCGGTTCCCCTCCCTATCTCCCCTGGGCAGCTCCACTGCCCCGACCCTGCTTCCCCGTGGCTCATATCCAACTACCCCTCCACAGCCAGCAATAAGAGCTCACCTGGTAACACTCACTGTGCCTCTGCCGGGAGTCTGAAATATACGGCTGCATCCGCCCAGCCCAGCTAAGGGCTTGGGGAACCCGGCGCTGCATAGGAAGTCTAGGAGCCCGGAATACCCTGGCAGCCACGCTCAGGCCCGGTATTTTTTCCCTGCGGCCTGGTACTGGGCCGCAGCCTGTAGTTTAGGAAATGCTGGTGTAGTGGGTTTGTCAGCTCTGAGATGAGCGTTGTTTGCAAATAACAGGGGATCCTTTTACTTGGAAGCCTCTGTCATTAGTTTTCTCTCCTTAGTGTTAATTTTTTAATGCTTTGTAAAGAGGATCACTCTCCAGTCTTCAGTTTTTTGCTTCCATGGCCTCACTCTGAAACTTACATAAAAATGGTTAAACTTCCTATGTGTTCAATTTGGAATCACGTGGTATAAAATATCTGGCTTATGTATTGTGAGGTCTCTTATTTAGCAATACACAAAGATTTTAATTAAACATAATTGTTTCTGAATCTCACATTCATGAGTGAGTGATCTAACCTTACTAGCTGGAACAATTAAGAGTGGTCTGGAGGCTAAAATGTGAACAAAATCACACCTAAGTAGATAAGAATTAAAAAAAAAAAAAGACTGGCATAGGGAACAGTGCACTTGTGTGAGAAGTTTGCTGCAGTGCAGGGCCGACTTTATAATTTATGGGGCCTTATGAAAGTTATGAGGCTGCCTGCCACTCCCCCCTGCCCCTTCTTCCTGCCAGCATGGCTTCTTCTGAGACTTGGCACTTCCCTCCCTTTGAACCCCTGGCATGGCTTTTGCTGGGGCTCAGTGCTTTCCTGGGGTTGGAGTGGAGAGAGGGAACAGCTGAGGGCTCCTCTTCACCCCCACTCTGGCAAGAGGGAGCCCTCACTTAGCACAGCAGCTGACTGGTAGCAGCATGTGAGTGGGGGATGGTAGGGGCAGAGAGGCAATCCTACTGCCAGTGGCAGAGAGCAGCTCATAGGGAGTGGCTGGGCCAAAGAGGGACCAGCAGACAGTCTGAACTGTCCTTAGGCACATGAGAAAACGTGGCTGTGTATGGGCACCAGAAAATTTGGTGTCCCAAATTTGTGGGTTCCCTATGTGGCTGCATGTGCTGTGCATGCCTAAGAACAGCCCTGTCAGTGTGAAACAGTGCTGCCAGATGAGGAGCAGCATTCTTCATGTCAGCTTTGGCTTAGGGCTGTGAGAGCATAAAAAATTTCATATGAGCAATGGAGGAAAGCTAGTTCTCTTCTTTCTTTCTGCACCATACATCTTCTGCAACAGAGTACAGGCAGTCCCTGGGTTGCGTACAAGATAGGGACTGTAGGTTTGTTTTTAAGTTGAATCTGTAAGTCGGAACTGGCGTCCAGATTCAGCCGCTGCTGAAACTGACCAGCGGCTGACTACAGGAAGCCCGAGGCAGAGTTGCTCTGCCCCGGGCTTCCTGGAATCAGCCACTGATCAGTTTCAACAGTTTGAATCTGGACGCCAGTTCTGACTTACATACAGATTCAACTTAAGAACCCCAGGCGTCCCCAAGTCAGCTGCTGCTGAAACTGATCAGCGGCTGATTCCAGGAAGCCCGGGGCAGAGCAACTCTGCCTCAGGCTTCCTGTAGTCAGCGCTGGTCAGTTTCAGCAGCTGCTGACTTGGGGACGCCTGGGGCAGAGCAGCTGGGGTGCTGCTGGGTTGCTCCAGTAGCACCCAGAGCGGCGCTGAGGGACCAACCGGCAGCGCCCCAGCTGCTCTACCACAGGCGTCCGGAGAAAAGCCTGGTCTGCTGGTGGGGGGGGAGGGGCGCGTACTAGCTGCACCGCCCCCCCAGCAGACCAGGGAGACGCGGAGCACGCGGGCAGCGGGACAGTCCAGATGCGCCGCGGCTGTCCCGCTGCCGGCATCCTCAGAGGCTTTGCTCCCCGTCTCCCTGGTCTTCTGGTCTCCAGCAGACCAGGGAGACACGGAGCAAACCCTGTTCGTAACGTCAGATCCGCGTAACTCGGGGACTGCCTGTACTCATCCTCTTCTCTCTTGCCTAAATAATGCCAATCCCTCACTGGAACAGCATAATGATGTTTACAAGATTTGCCAGTTTATTTCCTGAAACTTGTCAGAACAGCAGACTATTATATTTTTCACACTGAGAAATAAAATGGTTTTGATTAGATTACTGTGCTTAAAGTTACAATAGAAGCATACTTGGTCCTGTTTTTTTAGTGGGAATGGGAAAGGCAGTTGTATGCCACCTCACTTCTGTCTTGACCCTCTCTTCCATCTCTCCTCCTACCTGCATACATCAGTGGCGGATTCTGTGATCTGATAATGCCTGTAACTTCAACCACATGGAAATCTAGTGGATTTGGAGGCTGCCGATAACATTGACAATGAAACTCACCAGATAGTTTAAAAAAAATCAGTGCTTTCCAGAGACACTTCCCTTCTAAAATGGGCAAATTCTCCTTTAACCCTCCTTTTTAAGTCTTAACTTAATTGACCCAGAAAAGGGATAGACTATGTTTAATAACTAGTGGCACCACAGTATTTTTCAAAATTAATAGTAGACTGTCCTAATTGATCTAAAATAAACTTTAGATTTCAGTTAAGCTATCTCTCTGCTATGGACATATTTCTCTAACAAATTTCTGATGCCTACATGGCTGTCCATAGTCAAGTGCCCTTAATTTAGATAGTGTAATCTTTTTGTTAAGCCTTGCTACTTGGGTGGCATTTACCTCTTATCTAAGAGGAGTAAAGCAACAGAGGTTCTTGCTTGCTTGTTTCAGATGGTATATAGGAAATCTATCTGTACCATAAAATAAGGAAACATGAATTGAAAATTAAATGCATATTGGGGAACACATCTTACCTTTCCTAATTGTAAAGCATTTTTAATCCAGTTCAAACATTTAACAAAGTTTTTTCTTAATACAAATCAGTCTAGCTTTTGAAAAGGTAATATAAACATACAAAAATATTAATCCTGGAAGGATGCAAATCAAGAAATCTCCATATAAAACACTGTCTTTCATACTGTTGAATTTCTGCATTCCCCAAGAGAGCCAGTCAGGTCCCTTCAGAGATCAAAAAAAGATTCCACTTATTTTAGAAACATCTCTATTGCTCCCTTTTTGAAGATCTGTTTTTGTTTAGATGAGTGGTTTAAAAATATGGTTCAATTAGTTCAACTTGACCCAAAGGCAACATATCAAACTGCTATGTGAGGGAGAGCTTGCAGTTAATGTTCCAAAATGTTACTGAATTACTGTTCTTTTATTTTCAGTTTAAAAATCCCCTTATTATGCTTCTCCTGGCTTCTGCAGTCATCAGTATTGTAATGCATCAATTTGATGATGCCGTCAGTATCACTGTGGTAAGAAACTGAAATTTGTCTTTGGGTTTCACTTGTAAATAATTAGGTTCTAGTAAACTGGCATTTAGCTTGGAATATGCGGTATCACTCCTTTCTAATTTATAAGTTACATGCTGCAGTTCAGTAACTGCTTATTCTTAATTGCAAATGGAAAATATTTACCACAATGTACAGTCATAAAACTAGCTCTAACATTTTGTTAAAATGTTTGACTAATATATTGACTAACTCTTAAAACATATGGACAAAACATTTACTAAGCTAAAACAAATGCCAGATGAACTAAAAATACTGAAAGTGCCTCTGACATTTTATTGCTACCTTGACATATTTTATTGCTACCTTGACCGTGGCAAACAATCTATCCAGTATTTCTCTTATATAGCAATATATGTTCTATATCTTACTGACCTTTAATCCTAAATGGTTGCTACATTACACAATTGAATCATGATTCCTATATATAACCTGTTAAGATATTTAGTCTAGAGTTGTCAGTTGCACAATAGTACAATTCAGTTATCTTTTTCTCATTTGCATCTATCCAGAAAGAACAGAAGAAAGATGCTGCTAGAAATAATAAATATTTGTAGAAGTCTCTAGATAAGCGTGAAATAAGCAATACACAAGTAGGCCAATAAAATATTGCTAACTACTTCTGTCTGCAGTGAGGAGGAAACTATAATTTTAGTAACTTAAAAAATAGTGACCTGAGTACTTGTAAATTACAATATAGGATGGGTGAATTTTTTTTTTTTTAATTGGATCCCAATGTCTTATGGCGAGCTCAGAGCTCTTCTTCCAGTCTGGAAAAGGAAGTCTGTATTGCACCAAAGGTTGTGGTCTATTAACACCTCTGCAGCCACAAGATAGTTAGTGGTTACACATTGGATTTGTGGCTTGTTACAGTATTGTCTGTTAAATCCATGATTTTTTTGGTTGTCAAGCAGAATAGTGAATTTAAGCTCAAAGGCTAAGTGTTCAGGTTTCTTTTGAGGCTGAGGACAGAAAGGTCACATATATTGTTTGCTTTGTATAAAGTGTCCATGCACAGGAATTTTATCTTATTTTCCTGTGCTGATTCATGTAAGAGGAGATGGGTGAAACTAGATAATCACTACAATTGTTGGGGCATTTGGTGCACTGAATGAGATGCAGCACATGTTGTGATAGGCATGTGTAGGATAGGGATGTAAAAGTGTAGTCGATTAACCGAAAAGCAAAAACTTATAGGTTAATATATAGACTACACTCCTTTCCCCCCTTCCCCTATTTGCCAGTCAATTTTTTAGCAAGCTGGCCAGGAGCCCTGCTCCATTCCGGCTTGCATGGCTGGGAGCTCAGACCACCTCCTAGACAGGGCTGCTGCCACCCGGCGCTGCTGCTGCTTTATCAGAGGCAGTAGCAGAGGGTTACAGGACAGGTCCACAAGGGGAGCTGGGTTTTAAACTGGGTCCCTTCACAGACCAGCTCCCACCTGGCACCCGGTGCTGCTGTCTCTGATAGAGTGGCAGCAGCACAGAGTGGCAGGGGTCTTCTTGGGAGTGAGGCTGGAACGCACTGGCTGCTGGCCTTGCCTTTAGGGACTATAGAAGTCGACTAACCAAGAAGAATTCATGAGGTTACTCAACTAACCAATATTTAACATCTCTAGTGTAGGATCCATGGGTCTTCTGTTGTGGGAGGTGTTGACCATTGTGCCAGTAGAAATGTGAGTAGGTTTTGCAACTGTTCTAGTAGGGTCTGGTGTCTCTGATTTGGCATGTCCCCTAATCTGTGGGGAGCAAACTTCTGATGAACAGGGAGGGAGTAGGGTTTCAGGAAATAATATGGTTTCCAATGTGGAGTGGTAGGCGTGCAGTCAGAGAGGCTTCCAGAGAGAGTTTTTTAATGGGCAGACAGTGGTGGTTGAAGATGTGGTGGAAATCTGAAGAAATTTAAGACATTTGGCCAGAGCATAAACATATTCATGTGTCCTTGTTTTCGTGATCCAGAACTACTACTGTGAAGGTGGCTGGTATATTGGGAAGTGATCTAGTGCCCATGACTGTTTCTATTGTTTTTGGACAAAGTTTGCTATTGAATATAAAATTGTTATACATGAATTTGGTGATGTATTTGGGATGGATATCTGAGGCTTATCCATTTTCTTGCAAATACTGAGGCAGGCGGCTATGCTATCATTGTAATGGATGTTTGGAGTATAAGAAAGTGACATCCAAGGTGGAAAGGAGAGTGTTTTGAAGGAGGTTAATACTGGGGAGTTAATGGAGGAAGTCACTTGTCAGATGAAGCTGCTCCCCGTGGTGGTTTTTGTTTTTTTGGGGGGTAACAGCAGCAGGTGTTTCTGGGAGTCTCAGTATTTATTCAATAAGAATACTGTGGTTAGATGTGATGAGTGTGCTTGGGTTCCCTTCTTTGTGTAGCTTGGGAAGCATGTAGATGGTCCTCAGGGTAGACTTCTGGGGGATGTGTTTGTAGAATCTTGATGAGCTTTGTTTGGGGAGAGGTTTGGTATCCTTATGTTGCTGGATAAATTGTATAATGGTGTAGTTTTTGAGCTCTTTCATAGTAAAGTAGTGTAGGACAGTTGTTGGTTGACTTGGTTAACATATCTATCACAGTTGAGGACTACAGTGCTTTGTCTGCTGGCTTGACCACCATCCTGGTGGTTAGATTTCAGAAACCATGTGGCTGTTTTCAGTGATGGAGATTATTGTGGATGTGAAAATACTTGAGAAAATTGGACTTCAAAACCCAACCAATGCTCATGAGCTTCATTTCATCTGCTCTGTGGTATCCAGTCAAATGATTATTTTTTATGATTGTTGGTGGGTATGTGGTAATTGTAAACCATGGTGGGGTTAAGAGAATTCTTTCTCTGCCCTACCACAGAACTTGTCCCCCATGTTAGCATGATATCAAGTTCATTACCTTATACCTAAACAGTCTATTCCACCTGGCATTTGCTGTGACCTAGGGAGTTCCTTTTCCAGACCTGAAGGGTGCATTGTCTTTTGAAAGCTTGTCTCCTTCACCAACTAAAGTATCAGAGGGGTAGCCGTGTTAGTCTGAATCTGCAAAAGCGACGAGGAGTCCTGTGGCACCTTATAGACTAACTGAAGTGTAGGAGCATAAGCTTTCGTGGGCAAAGACCCACTTCATCAGATGCATCGTCACATGCACGAAGTGGGTCTTTGCCCACTAAAGCTTATGCTCCTACACTTCAGTTAGTCTATAAGGTGCCACAGGACTCCTCGTCGCTTTCACCAACTAAAGTTGGTCCAATTAAACCCTCTACCTCACCCACCTTGTCTCTAGTACCTTGAGGTAGGGGGATAAGCAACTAGTGGACTATCCGATAAGCAAAAGCCAGTTCCCCCCAGCACCGTCTCCGGGGGCCTGGGGATAGCAGGGACCAGGTATAAGCTGGGAATCAGCTGACCCCTGGCTCATACCCAGTCCCAGACACTGTGCCTCTGCTTTTTAAATGTATTAAGAGTCTGCTGGCTCTTAAATTTAAAAATCAGAAGTGCAGTGAGGAGGACCCAGTGTGAATTGGGACAGCTGATTCCCTGCTCGGGCCAGGTTCCCACTACTGTGCTTCTGATTTTTAAATGTATTAAGAGCCTGCAAGCTCTTAATAAATTTAAAAGGGTAAAGCGCGGTGGGGGCGGGGGAAGCCAGGAATACAGTTAATAGCTCTTCTGGTTGCAAAGCTAGAAGTGTTTTGGTTGTATTTTTCCATAAATTATAGTACATAACTCCAGCTCTGTATTGTAATCAGTTCTTCCTTCAGGTAGAGCTACTAGTCATGTTCTTTTCATTTATACTTATACTAGTTTGGCACTGTACCTCTTGGGTACCTTTGTGTACATCTTATTGTTGCCACCTTTTTTGAAATGTAACCCAAACAGCATTTTTTCCCAACTCTGAATCAAAACATTTATCTGTTTGTGTTCCTAATTCGTATTGAAATTTTCTCTGTAACCCAATTTTCTGAAGATTTTAGAAGTTCCCCAATATAGTTATAAAATAGATTTGTTACCCTGGTTCTTCATATAACGGCTCTATTTCAGGTAATATGGTTCTATATTCACCAGTGAATATAACTAAGCTAGAGCTAATGACTTCATTAAGGATGTTAGAAATTGGTTATTTTAATAGCTGCCTAACAGATACATTTCTTAGCTGTTACATGGATACTCATTCCCTCCTGAGGGGTAGGGCTGGGAGCACTCTGCCACCTTGCGCTGCTGCTTCTGATACAGAGGCAGCAGTGTGGGGCGGCAGCAGCCCCTCTTGGCAACGGTCCCAACCTTCCTGCAGACAGAGGCTACTCATGGTGCAGCCTCTGTCAGTGATGAGCCCAGGCTCATCAGACAGAGGCTGCTTTGTGGGCTGCTGGACCAACCTCTCGCCGTGGGGAGCTTGGGGACCCCCTGTGGTCAGCACCTGCTGCCCCACGTGACACCAAGGAGTGCAGGGCGGTAAGCGGGAGCTGTTTTTTAAACTGGCTCCCCATGTGGATTGGCTTCCTCCTGAAACCCCATGCTGCTGCAGCAGTACTGGGTGGCAGGTGGCTCTCCTGTACACTCTTCATTTAAAACTTGGACTGGTGGGCTGGGACTGAGCCAGCTTGCTGGCTTGAGTTTTAAATGCAGATCTTGCAGTGAGGGGGAGTGGGAAGATTCTTGTGGTTAACCTGGACAGTTAACTGACAAGCAGTCCCTTATTGTTTTAACCAGTTGTCCGGGTAGCCGTTAACATACCTTCTGTTTACTGTGCCTGAAGTTTGGAAATTCAAAAACTAAACTACTTTTTATTTCTGTTCAGGCAATACTCATTGTTGTTACAGTTGCCTTTGTTCAGGTAAGAGCTGTATTTTACCAACTTATTTCATTTTTATTACTTAATATAAATTTTTCTTTGTAACAATTACTGTGGTTTTCCTAGGATATTGTACAGTTGTGAATGGCAGAGAAGATGGTCCATGTTGCTTGGTTTTTTCATTACAGCCTTAGATTTTGTCTAGAGTCAGTACCTCTTTTATTGGTATAATTATCATTAGTGTGATACAAATCCCTACTGCAGATGTATCTCTACTGGTATAAGCTTCTTCCCTTTCCTGTAAAGGAATAAGCTATATTAGTATAAGCACACATACCCGGGAATAGCTGTACCTGTACTGTTTTTAATTACATTGGTTTTTTAAAAAAATTACGTCATTTAAAAACAAACTAGTCTTTCTCTTTTTATTGGTTGAGTGGTCACAATAGGTTTGTCTGAACAGACTGGTTAACTTAAGTGTGGACTTCCCCTGGCTGTTTCATTGCAAGTTTGTTTTTCATTGGGCAGGTGTCATACCAATTCAAACTTCATGTCTGCATGAACTAAGAGTAATGTACAGTACAGGGAGCTTCTGAGCCCGATGGAATTTTCTGAGAACTACTTATATAAGGCTGGCTTTAAGTAGTAGGTAGTTTTATTTAGGAAATTCCCCTTTCCCCCCAAAACCTGACCAAAAAAACAAACAGTGGTCTGGTAGCACTTTAAAAACTAACAAAACATGTAGTTGGTATCATGAGCTTACATGGGCACAGCCCACTTCTTCAGATGACCGGAGTTATGAGTTGGGGATATGAAAACTCAAAATAAATAGGGGAGGAGGAGAGGGGCAAGGAGGTGGGAGACAGAGCATCATTAAGTATCTGGAGAATGGGTACTTGAACCTAAGCAGATAAAAATCAAAGTCAATATATAGATTCCTAAAACAGGAAGGATACCACTCAAGCTGTTAGCACCTTCAGTGGTTAAGTAGGTACCAACCCATATCACAATTGAGTCCGTTAGCATGTGAATTGAATTTGTGGATGAACTGGGATTCCAGGGCTTCTGTGTATTTGGCTTGTAGAGCTGGTTTGTGACAAGACAGCTACTTGCAGGTCTGTCAGCCCGTGGTTAGGCAAGCTGAAATGCTGACCAACAGGCTTCTGTATATTCCCTTTACGTATATCCGATTTGTGTCCATTGAATCTTTCCCACAGAGACCATCCAGTTTGTTATATATAACGATCAGTGGGGCACTACTGGCATTTGATGGCATAGGTAAATTACTGGATATACTCCCAAGCCATTCCCGTTCCCCTTTCCTTTTTATTTCGAGTTTTCATATCCCCAACTCATAACTCTGGTCATCTGAAGAAGTGGGCTGTGCCCACGAAAGCTCATGATACCAACTACATGTTTCGTTAGTCTATAAAGTGCTACCAGACCATTTGTTGGTTTTTTTCTGTAACAGACTAACTCGGCTATCCCCTGAAGCTCCAAAACCTGACCAGTAATTTTTCTTAGACATTATGCAGTCAGTTTCAAAGACTTTCTCTGCTCTAATTGCATCTTCTATTTCACTGCAGGAGTACCGCTCAGAAAAATCTCTTGAAGAGCTTAGTAAACTTGTACCTCCTGAATGCCACTGGTATGATTTCTTGTACTGTTTCAGACTTAATTTAAGTGACAAAGCTGGTGCGATTTAATCTGGTGTGACTGTAAAGGCATTTCAGGGAGAAATTTACATAACCCTTTGGTTCCACATTACTATGTCAAATTGTTACATTATTATATAGCGTGTTATAAGAAAAGCTTTCCAACTATGACAGTTAAGCATTGGAATGGGTTCCCAAGGAAGGTTGTGGAATTCACATTATTTGAGGGTTAACACATTGGACAAACACCTGTCAGGTATGGTGCAGTTTGTATATAGTGGGTTTGACTTGATGATCTCTCAAGGTCCCTTCCAGCCTTATATTTTCATAATTCAATGGATCTGGCTTCAGAAGTAGTTTTTATAGCTTTTTAACTTGATGCATGGTGATATTTTATGCTCAAGACATTTAGAATAGTGCAAATTATATTACTGTGTTTGGAAACATAACCTAAGGATAATTTTGTTATCAGTGTCATTGTTTGAAACTGAAGTCTTTGGTTACAATGTAGGGATAATCTGCTTAAAATCAGTTTTGTTTTTAGCCTGCTTGTAGTAATATGTAACAGGGATTTCTGTCCCAATCAAAATTCAGGGAAGATATTCCTAAATTGAATATGCACTTCCACTTCTGGTTGACTGTCTTTGTTTTCTCCACAGTGTACGTGAAGGTAGGGTGGAACATACACTTGCAAGAGACTTAGTTCCAGGTGATACAGTCTGCCTGTCAGTGGGAGACAAAGTCCCTGCTGATCTACGCTTGTTTGAGGTATGTGTTTAGAAAATTGTCTATCAGCCATATGTAGCAATAGGCCAGATCAGTGCTTGCCACATTGAGCTTCTTAATTACTGACGCTCTTATTTTCCAATGGTTTTTAAATGATAGCCATTCTCCTCCATTGACCCCTATAATCCTTTTAGTCCCTCTTTCTGGTGCGGTTGTGGGATTGTGTATGTATCTTCTCAGTGACCTCTCCTGATTCATACTAGATGAGTTATAAATGTTCCTTAATTGAAACTTGAAGGCCAGTTTAGGTTCTTTGTGAAATGGCTGACCAGGTTAGTATATATCTTGATGGTACACTTGATTTGGACTCTCTTGGCCTGAACTGTATCTTTTATATTCCTGTTGTAATCCAGTACAGTAGATATGCTCAGTTTTAACTTGGGGGGGGGGGGGGGGGGAGACACGATGGCTGGAAACTACATTAAATATTTTTTCTTCCAGGAGTGCTAAGAGGTTGAATGGGAAAGGGGAGGCCTTGTAGAATCTATTGCTAAATGTAGATACTAAGTATTTCAAGAATTACACCTCATCTTTTGGCTTCTGTGTATGAGGAACTCTGTGGAGGTGTCAGAGGAAAAGAGTTAGATTCAAACTTATGAATCTTGTACAAAATTTGAAATTATTTTACTAGGTTCAGCGATACTCGTTTGAGAGTTGCTGAAGCATTGTTACTTTAAAGGTCTGTTCAAATGTTTCTGACTTGGTCAAACTTCTTATTTTGAGATTTTTGTCCTTGGTTTTTAATTTGAAAACTATTTGGCTCATGAAAAGTTATGCTCTTTGGAGGGGGGAGGGTTGTTTTTAAGCCACTCTGCTGCTTACACCATTTGAGGTATTAAATTGAAATTCACAAGAACTCCTAGGCAAGACCCTTCAGTGGCTTGGTGAAAATCTGTCTCGACTGGGCTACAGCAAAGGATGTCAAAATATGAATTTTCCATGTGTACTGATTTTTTTTAATTATGGCTTTACTAGTTTTTCAATGTTCCACTGGCATAGAGCATGTGTGCCTAAGAAAACTGTATGGGTGTGAGGGAAGGCTTGGAAATTCCAAACAAAACAAAAGAGCATAAAGATCTTAAAATGAAGACTCCGACCCAGTGAATGTCAAAGATAAGGTTAACCATGTGAAATGATATCTGTCCCCTTCTCTGTATCTATCCTAGTTTGATCTTCAGTTACATGATCACAATTTTTTCCTTTGAGACACCTCCTGCCTCATGGAGATTGGACAGTGAATGAAACAGTGTTAATGTGAATGAGACAGAGGTCTGCAGAAAATGTAATTCAAGACTGTGGGCCAGATTCTGTGCTGTCTCCAGAAGTGCTGTGCCTGGTAGGGGAGAGCAAAAGTGATTTTTTTAAAGGTCTGTGACCTTTGAATTCTAGATCACTAAAGGGACCAACTGGCACCCAAAGAGCATAACTGTTCATGAGCCAAATAGCCAAAATTGTGGCCTGAGCAGAAGCTAGAAGGGATGAAGCTTTGTACAATGCAGATTTGGATCTTCATGATCTGGGTAGAGTTATCCCCAGCTAGTTATCCCCCCCCCCTCCCCCCCCCCCCCATGGATAGGAGCTGTTTTGCAGTAGCAGCCCCTGTCTGCAGGGGATCTGAGGACTGTATGTGGGGAGCTCGGACCTTGTGGCGATAAGAATTCATGCGATTATTAGTCTATTCTGTTATTTGATATCTAACATCCCTAGAATGCACCATACTGTACTGGTTTTAAGTCACTTGCTTTGTTTCAAAGAAGCTAAACAAATGTTGTTTATTCTTTCAAGACAGCCGTTTTCTTCTAGCTGCCTTGAACCAATGGGGAAGTAATCTTACTTTTAATCTTCACAGGGTATTTCTGGAGGAAAAAATAAGACTATTTCAAAAATTAGCATTGCAGATATTTGGTGTTCTGAAAAATCATTAAAGTGTCCTTTAATCTTTGTCTTAATGATAGTCACACTTTGATTCTTGTGGCTCAAGACAGGTGGTTGCCTAAAGTATTCAATAAATACCTTATTTGGCAAAAAGGCTAACAATAAATAGCTCCAAAAATGTCTATTTGTAAACACACAAGAGTGTAACCTGCATGTTCTATTCAGTAGTGTAGCAATCCTATGACATCTTTTCTGAGAGGTGGGTTGAATAGAATGCTGACTGACAAAATATTCTTGGTTCCTACATTTGCATCTCTTGTAGAAAAGTAAATGCTGATGCATGCACAATTGATTCCATATCTAGAATCTGATGTATGGATGTACAGGATGTAGATGGGTTTTTTATATTGACTTGTCAAAAGATGAAGTTAGTGATGATTTTTTCACTAGCTTTCATTATGGTTTATGACATTATTAGACACAGCCATATGAATGAGAAGAAAATATTCCACGTGTAAATATTTTAAAAGAATATTCTTGAGTTCCAGTATTTCTAACATAATCTTTTAATAGAAATTTCAGTTGTACATGAGCACATTGAGGTAAGGACATTTTGGGATAAGATCAAATCTGCTTGACCTTAATGACCTCCCTTATACATATTTAGATCAAATTGAAAATGAGACTTTGTTAGATGCTTAGATTTCCACTGTAGATATTCATATGTCTAAGAGCTTGGAACGGTTGTATGCCTTAGCCATACCAGTCAAAGGTGAAGGGAATAAGACAGTTGAAAAACTAATTCCAAAGAGTTCCTCAAAGTACTTAAACAACTAATTTTCAATCCGATGTTCTAGTTGATGATACTTAGAAAACTGCAGAAATTAAGAGTTAAGCAGTATTTGTCCTCCTAAAGCATTTAGATACAAGAAAAAAGGGTGGAGGTGAGGTGGGAGTGTGTGTGTGTGTGTGTGTGTGTGTGTGTGTGTGTGTGTGTGTGTGTGTGTGTGTGTGTGTGTGTGTGTGTGTGTGTCTTTACTGAAATAACTCCTAGAGTGTATGCTAAAAACCTCATTTTTCTAAAACTTGAAATTTTGAAACTTCCTTCATCCTTTCTGATCTCTGTATACTAATGAGCTGTCCATGTATTCTGTTTAATCCTCTCCAAAATCAGACTGTAACCCAGACAAATAAAATATTATATGATACAGTGTAAGCTTCAGACAAAAATATTTCTTGGGAGTGCCTATTTAAATGCTTTTGTCTCATTTTAAAGCTGAACAGGAAGACCCAATGCAGTTCATATTTTTAAATTCCATATATAGACTTGAGGTACCGTACTATTTGCATAAAAAACTATAGATAGCTCTTTCTGTAGCTATTCAAGTCTACATACTTTTTATTGATTATGATTGAAAGATTAATTGCAGTTTTTGACAAGTGTTCCTTTTCCTTTATTGATACAGCACCAACATTAAAAAAAAAAAAAAAAAAAAAAAAGGGCTCTGCCCTGGTAACTATTTGAGAGAATAGCAGGATATACTGTAGAAGGGATATGGCTGATCACAAAGCACTTTAGTGAAGGTACTATCCTTTTTAATGTTAATTACATTATCTTTATCTAGTGATCTATATTTATCTTGCTATCTAGCACTGATAAAGAATACTCAGTAAATAAAGTGTTACTTTTTTGTATAGACTGGAAATACCAGAATTGCTGTGGTTTACCACAGAATTGTTTTGAGTGCAATGCCGATCCATCTTCATCTTTTAAGACATTGTTTTAAAGAAATTAGGTGTTTTAATGATGGATCTTCCCATTTGTTCCTTAGAGTTCATCAGGTAGCTAGCTAAAGTGTAGATTGATTAGATTAGAAATAAATGCTGGTCCCTATTTAATCAACATTCCTTTACAGATTGATTATTCAGAAGAGTAGAGCAGAGCAGTTTTGTGATTGACTTCTGGTTCTTTTAAGGGGCCAAAACTAACTACCATTAAAGACAATGGGACAAAGTTTAATGGGAGTTGGATTTGGCTGCAAGATCCTTCAGGTCATTTTTATATAAACAAAAATTTTTTTTTTGCTTTGCACTACCTCTTATTTCTTTACCCCATGTCTTAACCTGTTTTATTTTTCTTAATGCTAATTCTTCCTCTTTCTGCCAGACTCCTTCCTGGGAAGTTCTGCTGATTTAAGGGATTCTAGACTAAAGAAACATGATTGCATAGATGTATCTCCTGAGCAACAAGGCCACCTTGACTATTGGCAGGGAATGGTATTTTATCAAGAAATTAAGTGTAAACAGCAAGCACTTTAGCAAGCAGGATTCTTGTTAGGAGTTTCCGAAGAATGAAGCTAAGAACTGAGTCATAGGTGAGAGTGAAAGGATGATGCAGCTGTGCATATGTAGTTGCAATCCTAATTAAATATTTTAGTTGGTGGTTGAATGGATCACAATTACAGTCCTGCTTTGGGTGGACCAATAGAGAAATTAAGGTTTTGGGATCCTGTTGTTGTTGATTTTAATAAAGACAAGTGAATTGCATCCTTACTTGTTCTCAGTACTGTGCCTCCACGGTTTTTGCAAGCTGTTCTGTATTCCTTGTGTTTTTCTTCTTTTCAAGCTTTCCTCCTGCTTAATACTGAAGGCCCCAAAGACTTTTGCATTTACTGTACTAGAAAATATGTTCCGTAGAACAGCTTGTTCATGTAGTTATTCAGTTCACTTAAACTGACTATAAAAGCATGCATAGTTAATGTCTGTAACACACACACACACACCCTTGAAAAACTCAATACAGTACAGAGGGACACAGTGCTTTTTATTTCATCAGTATGTTTTGTTCCCATAGGCTGTGGATCTTTCCATTGATGAATCAAGTCTGACAGGTGAAACTGCTCCTTGTGCTAAATCCACTGCTCCTCAGCCTGCTGCTACCAATGGAGACCTCACCTCTAGAAGCAATATTGCTTTCATGGGAACACTGGTTATATGTGGAAAAGCAAAGGTAATATCCTATTGGTAGAAAACAATGTACAGCATGTCTTAATTTTTAAGCTGTCAGACCTACTTGAAGTTCATCCATTTGTTGACAATGTAGTTTAATAGCTGTACAATATATATTTCTTAAACCAATATTTAAAATGCATGACCTTTTGCTATTTAACATAGAGATGTTTAACTACCTGATGCACTATAGCAGAACTTTTTTGTAATTTCAGTTACTTGGTTCCAAAAACCTGGGGTGGGGGGAGCAGAGACTACTAAAAAGAGTGTGTGCATGTGGAGAGACCTTGTAGCGTTCACAGGACAATCCACAGTCCCATCTCAGGAGCTCAGGACCAATCTGCAAAATCCCAGATCTTTTACTTCTGGGAACCATTCCTTTCAACTCTACTGGAAACAAACCACTGAGGGTGCCAGCAACTAGTTTGGTCATAACTCACCCACACTGTCTGGGGTCAAAAGTTCTATTGATCCGTTCCCACCCCCAGCATCATCCCTGGGAAAAACTCAGGTCGTTATAACAGGTGTCCTTGTACTGACCTCTCAATCACCAGTCTCCATTAATATCCTGGTAAATTAATGGTTCACATTCTTCTGGGCCTCATTCACAGGAGTCAGTTCATCAAATCTCTAATTCACCAAAAGGATTTCTGACCAGACCACTCTTGTGGCTGGACATAATTGCTTGATGAATCCAACATTTCTCTGGATTCAATCTCTCCTGTTCAGGCCACAAGATCATTTTTCCCCAAGGTGAATAGCCATGACTTCAGGTGCATGCTCATTATTCATTACTAAGGCTCTGATTCTGTGACATAATCCATGACTTTCATGCCCCAGAGCTGGAGCTCCTAGTCAGTTCTTCCCTGCAGCTCCCAGCCCATGACCTGTTATAGTGACCTCAAACCTGTTCGACATAGCCAGTGAGTTCCTGCAGCAATCAAGCTGCCACAGCCAGCCGGCAGGACTCTTTTCAGGGATATTTTTTCGTGAGATACAGGTCATGGTTTCTGTGAATTCTTGTTGCTTACTCATGACCTATCCATGACTTTTTAATTACAAATATCCATGATAAATTTTTAGCCTTATTCATTAGTGAATGTAGAAAAGCCATAAGCTGATCCTGCAACATTCCTCCACACTGAACCAGTAAGTGTGTAGCTTTAGCCTTGAAACCCAGCTACAGTCACCTGGCCACCTTCTTTTGGGTGAGAGCCTGAAAAACCAAACATCAACTATGTTTTGGATGTCCTCTAGAACTAGAAATAGAGTAGGTTAGTGACACTTAGTGCTTGCCCTGTTAACTCCTTGCCACATCTCCTCCTCTTCCCCCCCCCCCCAACACAGACTTTTAACAATTCAATTTCCAGTGCTCTAAAGCCACAAGCCTCTGTTGCTGCTGTACTTCTATCAAAATTAGCCAGGTGAAAACAAAAGTAGGCAAACACTTTTTGCTTAACTCTAGCACACCGCTTCCTGATAAGGTATCAGTCACACTTGTAAAAGTAGCATGCCTGGCTCTTGATTACATGTTAGGAAAGTTCTAATGGCCCATATTCCTTCACACATTCCTGTAGTGCTACCAAGAATCCTTTTTTTTTTTTTTTTTTTTTTTTTTTTTTTTTGGTGTCTGTTTGAGTACTCGAAGTGCAGGAACAGTGCTCTAGATGACATCTCTGTCTAGTAATTCCCATATTTGTTGGGCCTGTATGCAGCTACCTGAGACAGCTCACTTAGCCTGAACTCAATTGGAATGGAACAAAGGCTTCATGTGGCCCAGACTAGAGTTTAAATTAATGAAAGGGAGTGTGGGAACAATTTATTTTCTCCTCTGCTGGCCAGTGAATGGATAGAGCAGTAGTCTCCAGACTGTGGGCTGCAGCCCACAGAGGGGATGAAGGGGAATATTAGGAGGGGTATGGTGGGACCCAGGCCAGCCCCAAAGGGCAGTGGTGAGGGAGCACCACCCTGCTCTGCCACTGCCACAGCTGGCGTGAGTGTGAGGGGTGGTGCAAACAGGGGTAAGAGGGACATAAGGTAAACATTTTGGGGACCACTGGAGTAGAGCCTGTGGAGTGGGGGGAGGCCCTGCACCCCCCTCCCAATGAAGGCTTTCTGTTGGGGCTATCCCATCACTGCTGGTTCTATCAACGTAAGGTTAGGGTTAAATGGCATTGTATTCCTTGAGATATTACCTGAGAAGTTACTGAATATTCAGTGTACAAATGGCTTTCACAATGCTTATCCTGCATGTCCAGAATATTGACAGAGCTATAAAAATCAGTTCAACTAATCACTACTTGGTCCATAAACTGTAAACAAATTGTCAAGAGCCATTAACAGTTGATATAATGCCTCAAGTTAGAATAAATTCTTTTTTTATAGGGAATAGTGATTGGAACTGGAGAAAACTCAGAGTTTGGGGAGGTTTTTAAAATGATGCAAGCAGAAGAAGTAAGTACTTCAAGCACAATAGACTTTAGATGTAAATACTTTTCATCAAAAAATTGTTTATGGAGATTGTATTGGTATTTTAGCATATAAATTTGGAAGCTATAATCTTCTAGTTTTATTGGTGTCACTTGTTTTGTGTGGGAGAAAAGAAAAATATAACAAGTCTGAACTCTGAGCATAAAACCGGTAATTGCATTCAAGTCATCAAGTTAAACAAAATTTATGTAAAATGTTTAGATCATTCAAATAAGATTCTGAACTTTTTGGATTCATTTCTAGGCTAGAATAATTCTTAGAAAAATACATGGAAATGCATTTTTCGTTGGGGATTGTTTCATTTATATTCTTATGTTCATCGTATAGAGCAGGGGTGGAGGACCTCAGGCCAAGGGGCCAGATGAGACACCCAGTTTGCCTGGATCCAGTTCCTGAGGCTCAGGTTCCCCTCCAGCATTTGGGGAGCCTGTGCTGGCACTCCAGCCACCCCATTGCCCCACCATTTGTCCGTTTTGTGGTTTTTTTGGTCCTTTTGGTTTTGTTTTGTATTAACATGCTCTGTATCTTTCTATGGATTGTTCAGTGACAGGTCTCCTTGGAGATACAGGCAGTCCCCGGGTTACGTACAAGATAGGGACTGTAGGTTTGTTCTTAAGTTGAATTTGTATGTAAGTCGGAACTGGTACATATTGTCAGGGAAACTCTAGCCAAACATTTCTCCAGAGCTCAGTTTTATTCTCCCACACCTCACTTCCCTCAGTCCTTTATTCTCAAGCGGAGGTGTCTGCTGAAAAAAGCCGCTCCGCGTCTCCCTGGTCTGCTGGGGGGAAGCAGCTAGTGCGGGGTTGCCTCACCCTGTTTGTAAGTAGGGATCCGATGTAAGTCAGATCCATGTAACCCGGGGACTGCCTGTATAGTGGCCTTTCATGTGTCTGATAATTGTTCAGACTTTGACTAAGTAACTCTTGTCCAATGTTCCCTTTGAATTTTTTCCATGCATTCAGAATAAATTGTGGGCTGAGGCATGTGTGAATGTGAACCACTATTAGAAAAATATATCTTAGCTGTTGGCACTCTACTGATGAGCTGGGCAGTATTTGAATCTCTCCTGAGCGGCAGGACTCTGCACTTGTCTTTGTTGACCCTCATCAGATTTCTTTTGGCCCATTCCATTCTTCTCCCTCCTACTTAGCCTTGTCCTGGTTATTTTTAGGAAAGTCATGGATAGATAACAAGCTCCATACATCTTTTGTTTATTGCCCCTGTCTGTTACTTATTTTTTTTTACTAACAATAATCATAGGAAGATATTGGCTTTGTTGATTAATTCTATATTTTGAGGGTGCCAGCTTTGACAGACTAAACTTACATTTTTTGGAAACTTAGTATCATTTGTATGGTTGTATTGCTTTAAACTATAATGATTCAATTGTCACCTGAACTCTTAAATTTCTTCCAAGGCTCCAAAGACACCTCTGCAGAAGAGTATGGACCTTTTAGGAAAACAGCTTTCCTTATATTCCTTTGGTATAATAGGTAAGAAAATATTTGTATCTGCATTGTAGCTTTTTAGTATAATTCATAATTCATTCCTACTAGATGCTTATGTAGCTGTAAATGAAATAATATAGTCTTGGAAATGTTGGGGATTTAAAACAACTACTTGTCTGCTTGCTTTAATGTTATTGATCTCTGTTAATTGGTGTGGATCAACAGTTCGTTGAAAACCACTAAGTCAGTGTTGCTTTCATATTTGTAGATATTTGATGCATACGTCTTTGATTGCTATAGATCTCTTCCCACATTGCCTTATTTTCTGATACTTTCCTACTCTAAATCCTCCCTTCCTTTTTAGATGGCCATTGTGGCTCTTTTTTTAATTCTGAATCTGTGAAAATACTGTTCAGTAATTTAGCTGACAGAAATTGTATTCACTTTTTATGCTGAAGGGTATCACCATGCTATAACAGACCTGCATCACCCTGGTTAAGGAAACTAAACCATATAATGCACTGTTGCAGAGCAGCAGTATGTTATACAAATGACAAATTTAAATATGCTTAATGTTTGATCACTCTGAAGCCTCTACATTGTTTTATATTTAAATACACACCTGCTTTGTTCTGTTTGTAGGTATTATTATGCTGGTTGGCTGGTTGCAAGGAAAGCATATCCTTGATATGTTTACTATTGGTGTGAGGTGAGATTTTCACATCAAAATGAAAAAATATTCTTATTTGAACACTAAAGCAAATGCTTGAAAATCAATTGTACATGTATTATATGTCATGTCTGTATAATACACACTGTGCTCTTTAAGCTCTGTACATTTCTTATAAATGTAACACTGAACAGCATAGAACAGTGCTGTGCAACCACAAATGAGGGGGTCGCAGCAGCCTGTGGCCCACTGGGGCTCTGCTTGTGGACCTCCACTCTGCCCCCTCCTCTATGTGCCTCTTGCACATTGGGGCACTGGAGCCCTGCACTTCCCCCTCCCTTCCAACACTTTGAGTGCCGTGAATCTATTGGTGTGGTTTTGTGTGTTTTTTTTTTTCTTTGCTCCATCCCTGCTTCTCCTCCCTCTGAATGTGAACAGCCATGAACCTGCTTCTCCTCCCTGTGAATGTGAACAGCCATGAACAACTGTGAAGAGATAGTGATTAATTTTGTGCAGCCTGCAATAGAGAGGAACTTTTTGGCATTTTCCTAGAAGGAATACATATTGAAAAGCTGAATTGCCCTTCTTATGTGGTAATTTGATATGATTTATGCACAATTCAGATTTTATTAGTTAGGGAGGACACTTCACAATGGATCTTCCTTCCTTATTTTCACACCATTTTGCTTAAGTATCATAGTTCATCTGAATTTGTGCATCTGAACAGTAAACTCTGGAACCATGGCATATTGGTTCATCTACACAGGGTACCATGTGTTTTTTTTCCAGACTAAATGGCGTTTGTGTACCAATAAATCATTCTGTATAACTTGTTTTAGTTGGTACATTAAATTCTAATGTGTTGTGTGTTTATATTTTTATTTTAGTCTGGCTGTAGCTGCAATCCCTGAAGGACTACCAATTGTGGTTACAGTGACGTTGGCCCTTGGTGTTATGAGAATGGTCAAGAAAAGGGCTATTGTAAAAAAGCTACCTATCGTTGAGACTTTAGGTATGACTAAACCAAATAATAAATACTGTGATATGAGTATTATGGAGTTAGCATTAAAAGCAAAGTTTAACAAGTCTGGTCAACTACAGTTATAAATGATTTTACCAAGAACACAATAATACCAACTATGTACCCTATTTTTAAACAAACATTTTTACAAAAATCACTGCACCATTGAATTTATTGCAGGATCTGTAATGCATCTTCTCCAGGTTCTTGAGCCTTGCATTGTGCATACAGATTTAATTGGCCTGTATGTCATTGTCAGGGCTATGATTTCACAGGGGTAACAGTTTGGAGGAAAATGGATCACTAATTAAAATATTTAACCAAGTACAGAAAAGTGAATAACTTATCAATGCTTTTAAAACTGTCAGGTTGTCATTTATTTAGGAATAGTATTATTCTGAGTTGTGGTACTTAAAAATTTGCATGTTCAATCATCAAAGTCTTCATGTAATTTTTCAAGTACTTGTGTTTTTAATGTCATACATGAAGCTTTATTGCAGATATTTGACTGAAGACAACATCTATATCCATTCTGTTTTTTTAGTGCATGGATACTAATGAACATGCAGAGTGCTTCAATGCTGCAAGATTCTCTTAATCTTCTTATAGTTCCTAAAATGTCAGAGGCATTGAGACGCTGTCTCAAGATACTGTAACTTTTCTTGCATTGTAGGATCAATCAATCTCACATTCTGAAAAATCTGTGCCATTTAAACTTGGATATTTTTAATTAGAACAGTTTAAATATCTAAAGAAGACATTATAAGCTTTTAAATGCTCAAAATAGGACATTTCTGTAGCCATTCTCTTTGGTAGAGTAATAATAAATTCCTTGTTGACATGTAAGGAAGAATTTGTGGTTGCTATGGAAATAAGAGCTTTTAAACCAGGTGTGGGCAATAATTTCTGATGGGCGAGACTCCAAGATTTTGAAAAGTGGTCAAGGACTGCACTGTTCCATTATATTAATGGAGGTGGTGTGGGGTCTGGGATGGAGGTTGAGGGCAGAAGGGAGCTTGGAGTAAGGGATTAAGGTATAGGCAGGAGTGTGTGGTCTGGGAGGGAGTTAGGGTGAAGGAGGCTGTTGTGACCTGGGGCACTGGACTGGTGTGCAGGGGTTTGGGTTGTGGCCTAGGACGGGACTGGGGGTGCAGGGGTTTGGGTATGTAACCTAGAGCAGGAGGGGGTCATGACTTGGAGCAGGGGAATGGAGTATAGCATGGGGTACAGGGGTTTGGGTTGTGACATGGGGCAGAGGATTGGGGTGCAAGTTCTGGGAAAGGGTATGGATGTAGGTTGGGGGAAGGAAGGGCTGGGATGCCAGAGATACGCTCTGGCCTGTAGACTTACCTTGGTGACTCCTGGCCAGTAGTCCAGCACATATGAGGCAGCCTCCCTGCCTGCCCCACCCCTGCACAGGCTGCAGGGGCCACACGTGCGTGTGAATAACTACAAGCCTGGGAGGAGGGAAGTGGTGCTTCATGTGCTGCCTGTTTTTCTGAAACCAGCCAATGGTATTGTGCTGGAAGCGGGGGCAGCTCATGAAGCCTTCCCACCCCCCAGGCTCACAACTGAGAGAGAAAGCGCCTGGCAGCCACTTTTTCTGAGCAGTGTGTGGGTAGGGTGAGGAAATCAGGGAGCCTACCCGGGGCTCCATGCTGCATCCGTGGGCCATTTTGCCCAGCTCTGTGTTAAACTTTACTGTTCACAACATTTTTGACATTTCCTTTATATAGTTTGGAGTTCAGTAAACAGGAAGACAAACTTTTTGAAAAATTATAATTCTTAGCTGCATTCATAAATCTTTGCGTAGTTTTTTTGAGCTACTTGTTGACAATCCTGTGCTGAATCCTTTAAATCAGTTTGACTCAGCACAGGCAAAAAAAAATTTGACAGGAAAAAAATACAGCAGTGGACTTATAAAATACAAAAAATGGAATTATAACTTGGGTATTAACTGTATAGGTTGGACCTCCCTTGTCCAACGCCGTTGGGATCTGTCTGGTCTTGAATGAGGGAGTTTACTGGATGGGGCGAAAGCCCAGTGGGAAAACTGACACCTCTCTCTGGTCGCTGGCCTCTGCTGCCCCTGTCCTTGGAGACACTGGCAGCCCCACCAGCACCATGGCCGTGCTGGCTCAGGGGGACCCTACTTGCTTTGCTTCACTGTGGGCTCCGGTGGCCCAGTTGGCTTTATTGCCCCACTGGCTGCAGGCTGTGCTGCCCCATAGGCTGTGCTGCTTGACAACCTCTGGTCCTGCAACATCCTATGATCCTATTGGACGACGCGTTGCTAGGTCAGAGAGTCCCAGACCACAGAAGTTCAACCTGCATTACTTTTTTGGCATATAAGAGTACTGGAGGTGATGATGAGAAATTAAAGCATAAATGAAATCCATAACTAGATAAATTAACACCCTCTTTCTAATGAACTTCTGAAACATTAACATCTGTGGAGGAAGGAAAAAGGGGAATTTGTGTGCAGCCATCTTAGTCTTGTCAGTAGCAGAGCAAGAATCAGGCTAAATTTTTGGCCTGACAACGCGAGAGCTGTAATGAGACGCTGCCTTCACCTCTCGCCTCCGTATGGAGATAAGGATAGAATGCTAACTGTGGCAGGGAACTTAAGATAAGGAACATCTGGGTGGAACTAAAATAATTGTTAGCCATTGGTGTTTGTAATGAGAAGGAGACTAGTTGTTGTTGTTGTTGTTATATCTAATGGACAGTATGTAAACTTCTTCATAATTGCTTATATTCTAAGAGCTGCCTGGGTCCAAATGAAACTGCCTCTGACTACTTGTTGCTTACAAATGCAGAGTGAGGACAATGTTTTCTTCCACACATCTTATTGCATGTTTCAAACAAGACTCCTATCTTGTGTGTGAATTTTTTTTTCAGGTTGCTGTAATGTGATTTGTTCAGATAAAACTGGAACTCTGACAAAGAATGAAATGACTGTTACTCATCTTTTTACTTCAGATGGACAGCATGCTGAGGTATGTAGTAGGAATATATTTAACTTTTTTCTCTTGACTTTTAGTGCAGATAAAGGTTACGAGATGGAAATATGTTACAGTAAATTCAGAGCTATCTGATGTAGGGATGTTTAACATGTGTTTAAGTAAACGTGTAATTGCTGAAAATTTTACTGGGAGCTAGTGTGCACAGGAAGCTGGCTTTTAAGCCAACTCCCCACGTGTACCTATGAAGGTAAACAGATGAACCCAGGTTCTTCTGTTAACAGCGTACGTGGTTGTACTTTCACATCCCTAGTCTGATGTAGTGTAACCTTCTACATGCCATTGTACTATGCCTCAGTACAGTTCTGGAGAGACTACCTCTTGGGGAAAGAAGTAGCTTTCTCTCTTGCCTGTTCAGTGTTCTAGGATTTCTGGGCCCTGTTGTCCCAATTGTGCTGTCTATTGGGAAGTCTCTGGTTTTAAAAAAAAAAAAAGATAGTGGGAGATAGGTCTTAGGGATATTATGATGGCTGTGGTTTAAAAAAAAATCCCAAACATTGAGAGGCTCAGTTTTTCCTGTCATTACTGAAAACATGATTGTGGTGGCTACTTGCTATAGTATATGAATAAAAATGGAATCTAGTTGTAGAATTAGAGCTGGAGTATCAAACGTACCAGAATCATTTTTCTGCCCTCCTAGTTGCAAACATAAACTTACAAGTGTGAACCAAATGTAATTGATAGTGATGTCTTGATGAACATGGAGGCAAGTTATAATAATTCAGTGTGGATTCTCCTACAAAGTTAATGTCTTAAGAATTGACACTGATGATGGCTCGTTGGTATAGATAGGAACTTTTATTGCAGACTTGAATGAAGGGTGAAAAAGTAAAGGCATGGAGAAGGGTGTGGGAGTAAAGGCATGGTGAGGACTGAGAATTGCTGCAAGTAGGGAAAAGTGCAAGGAGATAAAAAGATAGAGGGAGACAACAAAAGTAGGAAAGTCAGACAAATGACAGCTTCTCTTAAAACTACTCTGATTTTGCTCCTGTTGTTGTCAGTGGGCATCTTTTCTTTCACTTCAGTAGAAGTAGGAAGGTGGGACTATCACTGCTATCCACATCCCTTCTCTTCTTCTTTTGACCACTACTGTCTTATGCCTACACTGGGAGAAATATAGATCAAGTGATATCCCTCTGGTTGCTCCACTCTAGGTCCTGGTGCGTCCTTGTACCAGTGACCGGAAATTTTTTCTAGCAGTGCCCTGCTGTGCCACACACATGCCGCATCATCTCCTTGGGCCATTGGTGTCCGTTAAGCACACTCATGGTGTGGCCCTCCGTTCCTTCTCCACTGTCCTTGACAGCAGACAAACCTCTTGTTACTTGCCCTTTTTCCACCAGAAACAACACATCCATTAATTTTCCTCAGTTTTTCTTCATGTCCAAGTTTTTTACATCTACCCTTCCTGTTTGTCCCAAACCTCCCCCCCCCCCCCCACCACCAAAAACACCTCAGTTCTTTGTTCATTCTTCGCTATGCTCGCCAGGATTTAAATGCTGAGACTCCTGCTGGGAGACCATGCCTGTCTTGGATGGCCATGCCTCCTGCATAAAGTGCCTCAGGGAGGCAGATATGACGCAAAAATGCTTGCACTGCTCTAATCTTACCGCTAGAGCACGATGAAACTGCGCTAACAGACTTAAGACTTATCTGTACAAAAAGTCGCTTCAATTTCCACAAGACAACTCTCACCATCCATACATGAGGACATGGATAAACCAAGAGGTATGGACAAAGGTGGTCCCTCTACTTCATCTGACAGGGCAAAGAGTAAAACTCAGTTTCTCTGCCAAAATTGCTGCCTCTGGCACCAGCTCATCTAGGGTCAGTGTTGGTGACAAACCTGGCACTTCAGGCACAGCACTGCTTAAGCATTCAGTGCTGCCCAAGAGAGCTAATTCTGAGCCCAAGCAGAAGTAATCAGCAATGACGATACTGTTAGTACTGCCTTCCACTGCACAGACTAAACATCACAATTTGGTGCACAAGATGGCACCGGATATGGCACCTAAGAGACCCTCTACTGAAATGCCTCCATCTCGGACACCGACTCAGACTCCTTCGTCTGCACCATTGGATCCGTCCATGAAGCACCTTGGCTTAGCACCATCGTACAAGCACCCATCAGGGACAGCTCGCACTCCCTCAGCACCACCTTCATCAGCTTTGTCAGTGTGCTCCATATACTCTCCCAGGTCACCAGCTCTGTTGTTTTCTCTGATACAGGCAGTGGTCAGCATAGTTGTTTCTTGTTGCAACATTCCAGCCCCACTCAGGGACATCTGCCGTGGGACCCACACGCCACAAAGTCATCACATGCTCCTCCGCCACCTACCTGGTATCCTCATCATTGACCATACCCACCATCTCCTCACCCGAGCCAATGGCATCCTTGGGACACTTGTTCCTCTCGTAGGAGCCACCACACTGCTCCTTCCACACTGACCAGGAGACCCCTCTCTCCTCAGCTTGCACCCAAGGACATGGCACCAAACTACCAAACTCTCTGGAACAACTGCAATCACCAGAGAATGACTCCCTCTCTGAAGGAGAGGCAAGATCCCCACTCCACAATTCCTCTTCATCACCTGATGAGGCCATCATTCCAATCACTCCACAGATGACACTAAACAATTTCAAGAACTGTTTGAGGGTGGCTGTGGCACAAGAACATGATCTGCAGGAGGTGCAAGAGAAACAGTACAGACTCTTGGGGTGTGTCTAGACTACAGGGTTTTGTCGACAAAAGTGGTCTTTTGTCGACAAAACTACACCTGCGTCCACACTGCCTTTGAGTTATGTCGACATAACATCGACAAAACTCAGCAGTTTTGTCGACGTATGTAAACCTCATTCTACGAGGAATAACGCCTTTGATCGACAGAGTTCTGTCGATAGAAGGCATTATTGCATCTACACTGTCCTTTGAATCCACACTGTTATGTCGACAAAGCGGTTTGCTTTGTTGACAGAACTGGATATAGTCTAGACGCGCTTTGTCAACAGAAGATTTGTCGACAGTATCTGTCAACAAAACTTCTGTCGACAAAACCCTGTAGTCTAGACATACCCTTGCATACCCTGCAGCCTCCTCTCTCTTTCAGGATCACACTCCTGATGAAGGAAGCCATCATGGATTCTGCTGATATCTGGCAGACTCTAGCATCGGTCATGCCCACCAACAAAAGGACCAACCAGAAATTCTTTGTCCCTGCCAAAGGGCTGGATTTTCTGTTTTTTTTCACCCACCTCCTGACTTTTAGTAGTGAACTCTGTCCATCACAAAACGAAACATCCTAACATGAGATCCACTTCCCAGAATAAGGCCTGTAAACACCTGGACATCCTGGCCAGAAAAATTCATTGGCAATGCTACAGCTGAGGGTTTCCATCTACTCTGCTATGCTTGGTGACTAAGACTATATCAACTAATCCAAGCTGCAAGAGCTTTCCCAGTTCCTTCTGAAGTACAAAAGACCACAGCTCCATAGTATTATTCAAGAGGGATACACTATTGCCTGCACCACTTTACAGTCTGCAGTGGATGAGGCTGACACCACAGCTCATACCACCACAATAGCCATTGTCATGTACAGAGCCTCATGGCTCCAAACATTGGGCATACCGAGAGAGCTGCAACAAAAGGTGGAGGATTTCCCCTTTGGTAAGATCAATCTATTAGCAACCAAGGCTGATGAAATCTTACATTCTGTGAAGGACACCTGGACTCTACGGACTTTAGGCATGTATAAATTGCCTAATAAAAGGCTCAAACATAACTATTCCAGACCATCACCCTGCTATGACTTCACAAAGAAACACAGACAGCAGAGACACAGACCTCAGCCTCAGACCACAGCAACCCAAACTTCATCTTTCAAACAAACAACAAATTTGATCGTTTGGTTGAGAGCCAGAGAGAAATCCCTACAGTTCTGACACCATCTACACAGTTGCAGTTTAACCACTGCCTGTGGTCCTTTCTACATCAATGGACTCAAATAACTAGAGGTAATCAAGTGGTCTACTCCAACCCATTCATTTCCATCC
Source organism: Pelodiscus sinensis (assembly GCF_052426305.1). NCBI lineage: Eukaryota > Metazoa > Chordata > Testudines > Trionychidae > Pelodiscus > Pelodiscus sinensis. Next base: position 183,598,830 of record NC_143053.1, on the reverse strand, counting down.
TCTTTACTTATCCTCCCTTCCCATCCCTCTTCAGGGACCCCTTTCATGACATGACATGCCAATGCCAGTGGCTTTCCACGGAAGGGGCTTCTACTTGAAGTCATTTCCTAACTCGGGGAAAAAAAGCAGATGAAGCCTATCTTCTCTTCCGTAGACCTAAGGAAACTCAACAAATATGTAACACACAGAAGGTTCAAGATGGTAATGCTATTAACAATTATACTTGCATTGGATCACGGGGATTGGCTCTGGGCTCTTGACCTTCAGAATGTGTACTTCCATATCATTATCCATCCTGTGCACAGATGCATTTTACATTTCATAGTGTGCAACCAACACTATCAGTATTGCATTCTGCCATTTGGCCTCTCGACAGCTTCAAGAGTTTTTTTTTTTCCAAAGACTCTGTCCATAGTAATGACACATCACGAAGTATGGGAGTATTATTACTTCCAGACAATGAATGACTGCCTTGTAAAGGGTATGTTGCTTCACGAAACCCAGCACATGATCCACATAACCATTTCTCTCTTATTCGACCTAGGGTTTCAGATAAACTACCAAAAATCCATGCTCCACCCTACACAAACTCGAATTTATAGGAGCACGCCTTGATACCATGTCAGCCACAGCAGTGCTACCCAGAAACGGATTTGAGGCTCTCCATGGCCTAATAACTGTGGCCTGCATTACTCCAACTATCAGTGTGTGAGGGCCTCAGAATTCTAGGTCATATGGCTGCAACTATGTATGTGTGAGACTTGCCAGGTTGCACGTGAGGTGCTTATAGGTGTGGCTTGCTACAGTCTACACCCCTTCCAGAGACTCCCTCCTCAAAACTGTCACTGTGCCACCACATTCTCACTACTTTACATTGTTGGACACAACCTCACAATATGCTACAGGGGGTACCCTTCCAGAAACCTGCCCCCATTGTCCATTATGGCGGACACGTCTCTCATGGGATGGGGAGCCCACCTCAGACCACTCACAGTACAAGGCAGGTGGTCCTACAACGAACAAATGCTGCACATAAACCTATTCGAGCTCAGAGCTGTCTGTTATGCATGCCGTCACTTCCTATCGTACATAGCACACACGAGTTTCAATATTATGACAGACAATACCACATGCATGTACTTCATCAGTCGCCAAGGTGGAGCCCAATCCACTTCCATCTGCACAGAAGCACTGAGACTATGGAATTGGTGCATCTTGCACCATGTTACCCCCATTGCCACATACCTCCCGGGGGCATTCATTGTGATGGACAACCTCACCTGCAATTTCTTCAGTCACCATGAATGGGAACTTGACTCTCGAGCCCTGCAAGAAGTATTTCACAAATGGGGGAAACCAGACATAGACCTCTTTGCAAGCAGAGCCATTTGAAAGTGCCACCTATTCTGCTCCAGAGCACATCTGGGAAAAGAGTCTCTGGGAAACGCTTTCTTTCTGAAATGAAGTGCATCTTTCCTACACATTCCCATCACTTTCTTTAATCCACAGGATAATTAAAGAAAATCAGACCAGACTGAGCTTGTGAGATTCTCACTGCACGAGCATGGTCGAGACAAACATGGTTCCCTTACCTGACAGATGATTGGTAGAAGATCCTCATGCCTTCTTCCCACAACATAATCTCATTAATCACAGCAAAATTCTCCATCCCGATCCAGAGAGAATTCACCTCAAGGCATGGCTCCAGAATGCTGAAGATTGCTGTTCAGATAGTGAAGCAAATACTGATCAACATAGGTGGGAATCCACCAGAAGAACTTACCTTTACAAGTGGTCTAGATTCTCCTAATGGATGAAACATAATTGCACCATACCACCTGACAATATGCACATTCCCATAATGTTAGACTATCTCTTAGAGTTAGAGAAGGGGGGGTGTGTCTCTCTTAAACTAAAGGTTCATGTGGTGGTGATAGCAGTCTTCCACAGAACCAATGATGGCAGTTTGCTTTTCTTGCATCTGTTCACCAAATGCTTCCTGGCGGGTCTCCAGAATACCTTTCCACTTGTACGACAGGCAGTCCCAATTGGGATCTAAACCATGTTCTGAAGTGCCTAACTAAATCTCCCTTCAAACCACTAGCCACCTGTTCCTTGTTACACCTCTCCATGAAGGTGGCCTTTTTGGTCGCCATAACTTCTAGCAGGAGAGTTAGCAAGTTAGTGATGTTAATGGCTGCCCCACCATACGTGATATTTACCAAGGACAGAGTAATCATTCTATCCCACTCCAGATTCCTCCCAAAGGTCTGATCCCCTTTCCACATCAATGAACCCATTCACTTTACCTGCATTTTGACCCAAGCAACATGCTGATCCATCCCAGGCAGTGCTACATACCCTGGACGTTTGGTGGGCTCTCGCCATCTAGAGCATAGAAAACTATGGAGAAAATCAACAAGACTGTTCCTTTCATTTGCAGAGCTCTCCATGGGTCAGCCATCTCCTCTCAGAGACTATGCAGATGGATCTTTTCTTGCATCTACACATTAAACTATTCATAATAGGCAGACACCACCACTGCTCATTCTACAAGCACGGCTGCCTCCACAACAGCCTTACTCAGAAATGTGCTTTTAGAGGACATTTGCAAGGCTGCCACTTGGTCGTCCAATCAGATATTTGCCAAACATTACACACTCGCCTCTGCAATCACACCATCCATGTCGGTCAGATAAGTGTGCTATCTTCAATCTTAGGGGCAGGTCTCCAATACTGCTGCCACGATATGGACACTGTCTAAAGATACCCAGAGTGGATCATCCATGGAGTAATCACTCAAAGAAGAAAAGGGAGTTCCTTGTGCAGTAACGGTGTTTCTTTGAGATGCATGTCCCCATGGGTGCTCCACAGTTCTCCTTCCTTCACCTACTTTGGAGCCCTTATTGTGGACTGGAACCAGGGTAGAGAAGGAACCAAGGGGTTGCACCACATGCGAGCCTAACGAACACCAACAGCATGAGGAGAAGCTGCGATGCATGCATGGAGAAGCTGCGATGCATGCATGGAGAAGCTGCGATGCATGCATGGTGCAGCAGGGCATTGCACTGGCAACCAAAGGTGTGTGTTTTGTTTTTTTTTAAAAGCAAGGACACATCTGCACCCAGAGTGGAGCACTCCTGGGGAGATGGGAAGAGGAAGAGAAATGACACCTCTCGATATTGCACAAAGGGAGTAACTCTTTTTTTCCTCTGGCAAAAATGTATTGCAGTTATTCTAAGGAAAAGAGCCTAGAAAATAAACCTAGAAAGATGAGGAATAAAAATGGCAAAAATTAAATTGTGCTTGTCAGCAGTTGGACAACTTGCTTAGTTTTTTCTCTTCTAATTTTTACATTTTTAAATTTAATACGTCAGTGTGAAAGCTTGGAGAGGCTCTCTATATTCCTCTAGTTTCTATACCCAGAGTTAAGGTTCAGTAACTTCAGTGTGAGCAACTCACACCCCAAAGGAGGGGAATGAGTGAAAAGGCTACTGAACCTTACTTTTAAACTCTTCCTTTATGTTCCCAAATGGGATTTAAACTGAAACGGCTACAATGGTTATCACTAGTGGTTCATCTAATCAAATTTTCTGCTACTGATAATGACCAGTACCAGATGCTTTTGTCTAAGAGATTTTAATCCTAAACATGGGCACATAAACAAAATACCCATGATGCTAACCTAAGGGAATATAGGGCCCTGATTGGGCCCCCTCAGTGTTGTTGCAGTACAAATATTTATTAAATATAAATTAATAAGTCTTCAGAGTCTTTTTCCCATGCCTTGTGGTTCTTCAGGTAGCCCTCTTTCTGACCCCCCTCCCCCCCCCCCACAAGGTGTATGCATTGTAATCCAGTTACAACGAGGAATGTTTAAGGCTATCTCCACACCAAGGTGCTTACAGTTGCTGCTCTGTTGTAAGGTCTCCTATATAGTTGCTCTATGCTGACAGGAGAGAGCTCTCCCAGTGGCATAATTAAAACACCTTTATTGAGAAGTGGTAGCTATATTGGCAGGAGAGCATCTCTGTCAGACAGACCAGCACTTCTGTCAGTTGGGGATCTGTGTGGTTCCTTCTTCCCTCCTCCCCCCTCCACACCATACTCTCTCACTCCTGACCGACAAAAGTGTTAGTGTATACGTAACCTAGGAAACAGCTTCTGGTGGTCCTGAAGGGTAGGGAAACCAATATCCTAAACTTTTGCTTACCACTCATACCAATTAATATAACAGTTGAACCACTACCAAATTAATTCTGAATTTGAATTACAGATTTGGTAGTTCTGTGATCTGCCGTTATATAGATATTAAACTGTTCAGACATACTGTAGTTAAATATATCTTAACCTAAATCTTTTGCATTAGAAGCTAATTGGGAAATGTGGTATAATTGTTCTATTTTAAAATATTGTATTCCTTCTTCTGTATGGGAGGTTTTGGATTTATTGAATGAACCTGTAATATTGCCTCTGAGTCTTCCAGATAATCCAGTATAAAATGGATTTATCTGTTTTGTATCTTGCAGGTGACTGGAGTAGGTTATAACAGGTTTGGAGAAGTCATGCTTGATGGTGATGTTGTTCATGGGTATAATAACCCCTCTGTTAGCAGAATTGTTGAGGTAAGGTATCACAACAGTAAATAGTCTATTTTCATTGAATTAGCACAGGAATTGTATATTGCCTGACTTCCGTTTTATTTGTGTCTTTAGGCAGGTTGTGTGTGCAATGATGCCATAATTAGAAACAGCACTCTAATGGGAAAACCAACTGAAGGGGCCTTAATTGCACTTGCTATGAAGGTATGTACCTACTTGATGATTTTCCTCCTCATGTCAGCAACAATAAGTTCATAGGAATGTTTAACTATGGCACTAATTGTAGGTTTCCACTAAAGAAAATCTCCCCTGTCCCATAAAGTATTTTTATTATGAAAAATTACAGGGCACTCTAACAGTTTAGATCATGAATACGAGAGGAAAATGGACATGAAGTAAAATCTTGTTTTGTTTTGGACCTGATTTTTAAGTTTACAGTTTAAAAATGAAATTTAATTTATATCTAGAATAAAATAATTTGTCTAGCTTTACTTTGAATATTTGACTATTTAAAAAAAGCTGCAGCTCTGAAAGGTGGCTTTAAGTGCAAGATACAGGAAATTTCAGTTGCGTAATCTTGGTTAAACAAGCCTTCCTCTGTGTGCTGTGATGAACTACTAGCACTGGAGCCCTCGCCATTTGGAGCTGACAACGTGCAGAAGGGCATGCACACCTGGGAGGTGGGGATAAAGAGGATAGCTGGAGCCCCACAACCCAGGCTCCGGTTCTCTTCTCTCTCCCTCCACCCAATGCCTCACCAGGAGGTAGCTGGCTCCTGCACCTAGAAAGCAGAAAAAAGGGACTTGCTGAAGGTGTAGAGAGGTAGAGTGGGATCTCCTGTGAACTCAGGCATTAGCCTTTGGAGCACAGGGTGGTGGGCTGGCTCCCACCCATCCAGGCAGCAGTTGGGCAGCCAACACAGGCTGCCCCAGGGATGGATCTGGCTCCCATATTAGGAAATCAGGATAAGGAACCCTCAGGAGGGGAAATCAGTCCATCGGTCACACACAGTCTGGGTCCGGGTGAGGTGGAGTCCATAGGTTGAACCCCCGCACCCCCCCTTTCCTTTTGCGAGTGTTCTCTCTTGGGGCATCCTGCTTACACCACACAATTCTGAAACAATAGAATGTCCTTGACTAGGTCTCTCTCTTGTTACTCCTTATCTGGGAACGTTGCTGCTTTCTGTACTGTTTTGTCTGTGTAGTACACATACACAAGCACACACACAGTTTTTATTTCACACAGTCCTTTTTCTTAAAGTTGTAAACAAGTCCGTAATCCTCCTGGGCTCTTGCCTGGACCTCAGCATGGCCTCGCTTCAGCTCGCTTACTGTTAATTCACTCATGTACTCATGCTAACCGTTCACACTATCCATGATTCGTGACACTTGCTGCTGCATCCAGATAAGGAAAAGAAGAGGAGGCCTGAGCCCAGATCTACCTCCTGGTGAGTCCTTGGGAGCAGGGAAGGAGAAGAGAATCTGAGCCTGAGTTGTGGGGCTCCAGCTATCCTCTTTATCCCCACCTCCCAGGTGTGCATGCCCTTCTGCACGTTGTCAGCTGCAAATGGCGAGGGCTACAGTGCTCTTTAATATTTAAATAACCTTTAAACATGCATTGTTTGCCTCCCTTGGGAGGTCCCCACTGACTTAATATGTCTGTCTCAGTTACCCAGCTATGCAATAGAGGTAACATTTGCCTATTACAGTGGTGTGTGGGCTTGAGTCATTATGAAATGCTTTTAAAAACCTATAGAAGGGGCTACAGAATATTAAATTATCTGTGCTCTAGAAGTTCAATATGTTTTAATTAATACTGTGCATAGCAAGATCTGTGTTTGCATGTTGGTATAACTGAGATGCTGAAATCTTTGGGTTATAAGGCACAAATACTGTACAAGAACAAAGTAGATATGATTTGAAAATGTAGTAGAAAAGAGTGTTAGTGACTGACTCTGAAACATAAAAAGATGTGTGTTGCTCACTATTGTTGACTATGGAAAACCTTAGATTTGAGCTTGACTAGTATGACTTTCCCTTTCAGTTTAGATAGGGAAAGAGATGTAAGTGGGCCATTGTAGCACACTGTTAAGAACCAGCTGCCAGACCAGCATGCATGCACACGGCTGACTTTGCTCCCTAGGGAGCAAAAGGGGTGGTTACCCTGAGGCCTGGTGATTTTTAAAAAGGCCTGAGGCTTTTAGCTTCCACTGCTGTGGCTCCTAGCTGCTGGCCATGAAAGACTGCCTGGGGGGATCTGCCACTTCCACCTCAGGCTCCATATTCTCCAATAGTCCCAACCCTTCCTATCCCTCCATCTGGTAAGATGCTGGGCCCAGTGCAGGGTGTGCTGATAAATCCCAGCATCTACTTTCACCCCTGTGCAGGGAAATAAAAACTGAATGGGTTTATAAATAAGAATGCAAACAAGTCATTTGAACTTGCAGTTTGAAAGCTAGTAGCCTAGCTAAATGAATAAAAATAGTTTTGATACTACTCTTACATTTTACACAGATGGGTCTAGATGGACTCCAGCAGGACTACATTCGAAAAGCAGAGTATCCCTTCAGCTCCGAGCAAAAATGGATGGCTGTTAAGTGTGTGCACAGAACACAACAGGTAGATCTCTTCCATGGCTATTTTCTCATTTGTTACTAAACATCCCAAGTACACTTCTTATGGCACAATGAATGGTGTAGACAATATCTATTAACTTCAGAAGTTGTGTACAGGAAAGGAGTAGCAAGCCAGAAGCATAGTTCTTTGCTTGTGAATGTGAAGGAGAAAGTTTGATGATGAAACTAATTTAATTTTCTATCTCTGAAGTGGTGGTGAAAAACACAGGGAATGTGTGAAAGTATACTATGAAATTAAATATTTAAAATTCTAAACTTGAGCTCCTCCCAGAAATCTCATCAGATTCTGTTAATGTTCTGCTGGTTTTTGGCAATGTAGTTACCTAGCAAGAAGGAATATACCAGTTGACTAGAAAAAGGAATTTCATTATGTGAAACAACCACTTCATTTGGAATAATGTGGAGAAATAACTTTCTTCATTTTTATTTACATATGTTTTATATAAAACGTATTTACAAAAAAGTCAGGTGGCATTTTTTTGGTGTGAGTGAAAGAATCTGAAGTCTGAACTGCATGAAATAATCACAGGCTCATAAGCAGCATGTGTCATGGAAGACAATGGATCCTGGATTTATGGAATATTTCCCTAATGCCTATGTCGAAAAGTTAGCTTGCTGTTCAAAGGTTCAGAATATCACCAGAATAACTGAGTGAGTTACACTGACCAGGCTCCCCTGTGTCAACAGACTTTCTCCCTCCAACATAGCTACTGCCTCTGAGAGAAATCAACTACACTGAGGGAGAAACTCTTTAATAAAGTGCTGCCGAAGAAGCTGTGCTGCTGTCAAGCTGCCTGTGCAGATAAGCCTTACTGCATATTAAATGCTCAGGACATTAACTGTGAAATGTGTGTATGTATCTACAATGCCTAATAAAATGCCCTAATTTCAGGAGAGCTTTCTAAAATTAAACTACTGTGAAAATAGATTATAGTTTGAAATGAATGGGTTTGCTCTTATTTCAGAATGTATGATGTAGGTAAGAGGACTCTAGTAATTTGTGCGAATATCTTTTTCCTTAGGACAAACCAGAGATTTGCTTTATGAAGGGTGCTTATGAACAAGTGATTAGATACTGTACAACATACAACAGCAAAGGGCAGACCCTGCCGCTCACCCAACAACAGAGAGAGCAGTATCAGCAAGAGAAGATATCTATGGGTTCTGCAGGACTTAGGGGTAAGGCTGTTCTAATGTACGATCTCTACAGCTTAATAAATCCTATACATTTGCTTCTTTATAGTAAGTAAAACACACAACTTTGGAGGCCTTAAGAAAACACTAAACTCAACCTTGCTCTGTTTGTTGTGTTCACCAATTTCTTCAAATTAAGACTAGGTGTTAAATTCTTGTTGGTAATTCCAGCTCCCCCTCTCCCTTGTTTTCTTCTACTTTGTTTCATCTTGTATGTGAGTTATAGACATCCATATTTGAGCGAGAGGATGATGACACACTTGCCTGAACTAGTCACGTGGCTAAATATTGGTCCGAGTGGCTGTTAGTTACTGGCACTGCTGCAGTTAGTGCTCCAAGAGAATGGGCACTTTACCGGATGATAGTCCCTAAGTGTATTCTACATGAATGTATGCATGCACCCATGTCCAGAATTCCTTCAGTGCCGTGCAGATTGACCTGCACATGCACAGTAGCTCTCCTTGTTCTTCTGATCAAAGATATGAGAGGCAATGTGGGTCAGCACCTCTTCATTCTTTCTAACTGTTGCATGGCCTGAGTTGGAATTATGTCCTCATTTGCTATTGCAGAACCTGTAAAAATTTAATTGTAAATAATTTGTATCTTAGTTTAAGAATTCTAACTAGTATATAATTTAATACAGAATAAAATTACTCTGTCCCCTTCCCCACCCTTCCACACAGCTGAGTGGAAATACTTTGAAGACTATGCCCAGAGTCCTGGAATTCAAGAACTGTCTCTCCTGCCCTTAATCCTTTTCCGTCAGTGAGAAGCATCACCAGTGCATGTAGTGTCTGGGTGAGGCACATACCTCTGTGTGGTATATGTAAATCCTTACTGTCCAGAACTAGAGGTCTGAGAGTTCAGACTGAAAGCTCCTGATGAAAGACGCTATAAAGCCCTGCATGGGACCTGAGACACCCTCCCCACTCCATGTACATCAGTCTCAGCTGACCAACAGCACCCCGCCAAGCATGAGCATCAGAATGGAGCACTTAAAATTGAACCCCACGGATTTGACACCCCCCTCCTCCCCACAAGCAGATTGTCTAAAATAAGTGAGTTTCCTCCTTGAGCCAGTCACCATTAGGTGAGATGATGTTGTGTACAGATCTGGCAGTGCTGAAGACCTCTGAGCTGGAGGTAAGACGTGAAAGAAAAGGGATGTGCTGGCTCAGATGTTAACTGTGGGGAAAATGGAGACCAACTCATCAGTTCCATCCATAAGTGCAAATCTGAACTCATCAGTACTGCCTCGCTTATCCATTGATCATCTGGCTGCCTCATCTGAACTGGTCCATCAGGAGTTTCTGCTAAGACTCCTCATTCTTGGCTGTACAGAGCTTTGTGATGATAGAGGATATCTTTCTCCTTTACCTGCGGTCTCCACTCTGTCCAGGGCCTGCCCTCCTGAGAGAAGTCCTTATCCCAGAAGAGGAACTGGTACTTTTGTCTTAGACTCCATCTCCATCCATGAAGCTAGAGTGCCTCTGTACTAATGGTATCCCTGTTATGCATGGAAACATCCCTTGAATTGGAGGAATCAGAGGAGATAGCTGCACCATTATCTTTGAAGGCACGGAGCCTTGGTAGACAGATGAGACCTTGCTATTCTTCTAGCTATGACCCAACCAGGGACAATGGTTTTGTTTCCTGTGAATGCTACTGAGACTCATAGATCCTTCCATCTGGCCTTATTGAGGCCTTGGGTAGGCATTTGGATCCCTCTCAGGAGCTGTATCATTCCTCCCCTTGGTCTGTATCATTGGAGCTGTATCATTCCTCCCCAGAACCCTCAACATCTACTGCTGGATATTTTACTACCACAGGAAGTGACCAGGGTGGCTTCCCTAATTAAAGAGGCAATATTGGAACCAGCCAGAGCAGTTTGGTGAACATCTTGAGCCCCGTACTTTCTCTATAGCAAGAATTTGGCCTCACTACCTGAAATCTACTTTGGCAGATAAGGAGTCCAAGAGATTGGATTTCCTGGGAGGAAAGTTTTCTTTTCTGCAGGTCTCTAATACTTATGTTGCTGCTTGCCAAACCTTATTGGCAAAATAGGATTGACACAATAATTGACTTGTGGACTTTAAAGACAAGCTACCCATACAAGATGCAAAGTAGTTCCAGTCCTCTGGATAAGGGGAAGTTGGTCTCAAAGGAGGCTGCATGGCTGCCAGATATGCCAAGGATATAACATCCATGTGAAGGGACTTGTGGCTTCAGTTGTTGGGCTTCTCTAATGAGGTCCAAAATATTATCCAAGATATTCCCTTTGAGTCCAAGCTTTTTAATGAGAAGACAGTCAGTCTGTCTTGTTCTGTAAAGGACTCAAGATTCACCTTGCCATTCCTGACTATTTATACCTGAAATAGTCAGCATTGCCTAAGGAACATTTTTTTAAAAATTGGCATCAGATTGGCTATCCTTCAGCCACCTGGTATAGAAGCAGATTTAAATGATAGGTTATATACCCCAGCTAGTAGTTCTGCAACTTCACACATTTTCTTGAACACTTTTGTGTGAATGCTATCTTGTCCTGGTGACTTCTTATTGTTAAACTTACCAATTTGTTCCAAAACCACCTCTAATTACACCTCAATCTGGGACTGTTCTTCAGATTGGTCGCCTAAAAATAATGGCTCAGGTGTGGAAATACCCCATCCTCAGCCATGAAGACCGTTGCAGATCATTGTTTCTCTGCAATGGCTATATTGTCCTTGAGTGCTCCTTCAGCATCTCATCCTTTAGCATATCCTCACAGAGAACTTCTAAATGCAAGATATATGCATTGCAATGACTTGGAGTTGCATCCATAGTTTCATGGCACACAATTCTCTAATTCAAACAGCAGTGGCAGGCGCAGTCTAGGAACAGCAGTACTACAAAGATCTTTGCTGCCACCTTACTCACATCTACTTCCAATTTGAACACTGAGGAATATACATACAATGTCACTAGAAGAAATAGAGGTTACTTACTGTAATTGGAGGCTCCTTGAGGTTTGTGGTCCCTATCTTGTATTCCACTACCCACCCTCTATCCCCTCTGCTTCAGATCCAGTTGGACTGCAGTAAGAGGAGGGACTGGAGAGGGGTTGACCCACGCTGCCTCTTACCCTCGGTGGGGAGCACAAGGAGAACAACTAAGTATGTGCGGGTGAATGGACACTGCTTTGAAGAAATTCTGGACTCAGGTGCTTGGTACATGTGAATACCCATGTATGGAATAATGATAGGGACCACATATCTTGAACCTCCACTACAGTAAGTAAGCTCTTTCTTTTCATCTGTAGACTCCTAAATTGTCTGAGAAGACGCAAATACTTAAATATGTCTGCTTGGATTTTTATTTTTACATTAAGGTTGATAGGAGTTTAGTTGCACAAGAAACATGTAGGCTTAGTTTATCTATGACAGTCTTTCATTGGCCTTTGCAAAGAGTCATGGACAGGGTATACTGATCTTTGGTTCATGGGTTTAGTTTTAGCCTGCTTACCTTATTTGTTTATGATATTTGTGTATTGAAATCACTTAACCTCTTTATAGAAGCTGACAATATTTTGTCTGTACTGATGGGCTAGTTTGTGCACTTAGCCTCCTATTCCTACTAATATTATGAAAAACAGTGATTGTGAGCAATAATTAGATCCTGATATCTTTCTCCAAATACTAAAATTACTGTTTCATGTGCTAATGATGGCCAAAGCTTCCTTTAAATCCTTAAAATAGGAATACCTGGGAAAGGGGTGTGTCTCTCCACATTCATTGGAAAGGCAAGGCACCAAGAAGCAAATCAAAAAATATCTAACAGCCATTCCCATTCAGAGAATTGTAACCTGTGGGTGTTAGCATCACTTTTTCTGTTAACCTATTTTACTGAATCATGTTCCTGTCCTACTAATATATATGTAATAGATTAGCTGATTTCAATGGGTAAAGTTGTTCACGTGTATGAGTGTTTTTATAGTATTGAGCCCACAATCTGTATGCACCAATCATCCAGTCTTTTCAAATTAAAAATTTATCTGAATAATATCCATTTACAAAATATATAGCGTTTAGGGTTGAAATACTTATTTTAGAAAGGGGACCGTTAAATGTACCATGCTGGTTGGTCATTAAACTGTTTTGTTTTAAAATATTAACTTATTTTTCTCATTTTCTTAAAGTTCTGGCCCTAGCCTCTGGCCCTGAGCTGGGACAGCTTACCTTTTTGGGGCTGGTAGGAATAATTGATCCTCCAAGGACTGGTGTAAAAGAAGCTGTCACTATGCTTATTGCTTCAGGAGTAGCAATAAAAATGGTTACTGGAGATTCACAGGAGACTGCGGTTGCTATTGGTATGAATACACCTCTTCCTCTCATTTTGACTCATTGGATACCATTAGCTACCTTGTTAATTGTTACTCTAAAATGGTTTGTTGGCTAATATGCGATACAAATAAAAATAAGGTTTTGTGACATTTACAATTGGGACAGGGATTATCACTTAACACAGAGCACTGACCTGCATGAAGCCTCTAGATGTTGGAGCAAATAACAAATGTTAAGTCTATTCTGATGAAAATGTTTGTATTTCTCAAGTTGTGAAGCTACTGACTAAACATACATATAGAAAATACTATAAGGCAGAATAGAATAGATGCACAAAATCTTGCATATCTTCTAGGAAGAAATTGGTATTTAAATCACTTTTATTTCTTCTTCTTTCCAGCTAGTCGCCTTGGGTTATATTCCAAAAATTCACAGTCAGTCTCGGGAGAAGAAATAGATGCTCTGGATATTCAACAGCTTTCACAAATAGTACCAAAGGTTAGTATAGTCCCCTTATCTCCCAACTAATTGCAGTATGTAATAAAAGGATTTAGCCTATGTTGAGAGAAGCATTTTTATTTATGAAGAGCAAAATCAGCAATACTTCCTAAGAAGCTGGCAAGATGATTTGAATAGAAATTGATGAAAATAAATTATTGAAAGCCAAACCCTTTATTTTTAAGAATATGGAAACTGTCATAATAAACCAGGTCAGCTGTTCACTTTAGGGCAGTGTTTCTTAGTGGTCTGCAGATCCACTCTGAGAAATCTAACTGGCAGCTCTGGTTTGTTTGTTTGTTTACCAGCTCTGCAGCCACTGAGCCTTGTGGCTCCCATTGGCTCCGGCTTGCTGTTTGGAGCTAAGGGGAGCCATGGGAAGTGGTGTGGGCGGGGCTGCTGCTTCCTGCAGCTCCTTTTGGACTTCACAGTGGGGGGAGGGGGGCTAGGGCCTGCTGTGGCTGCATGGCCGGGAGGCTTGGGCCTGCTTCAGCAGTTGGGGGTTAGGGCGTGATTGTGGGGATGAGGCCTGCTGCAACTGCATGGTGAGGAGGCTGGGGCCTGCTTGCAGGAGCGGAGCCAGAGGAGCTGTGTGGTGGGAGCATCTGGGAAGTTACTATGTGGCCCTGTCCCAAGCCCTACCCCCATGTTAAAGGTGTTTGGCTTTGTCTTAATTTGGGCCTCTCTTAAATTATAAACAATTTTTAATATGCCTCTATATCTTGCCTGTTTGTGATTTTTGGTCTTTTGTTGACAGAATCATACTAGATTTTTATATTGAAGTATGTGGAGTTTTGATTATAGGGCAATATTCTGGAAGAAATGGGGAAACCAAACCTTAATTTACTCTAAAGATAATCTTGTAACAAATAAGTCTTCATTTAGAAGAAGGAAAGTGGTAATTAGGGCACATAGAAAATCATTCCAGTGACACTGAGAGACCTTGAGACTGAGCAAAAGAATTGAGTATTATGCTTGATTTCTTAACTGCCCTGTAAATCTTATGAAAGAACATAATCAACATTTAATAAAATAGTATATTAGGTGCTACTTAAGGGCGAAGATATTTTTGTTATCGTTATCTGTAATGTCATGAAAATGTACCTCAAGGACTTTAAAAAATATATACAGATAATAACTATAATCCTAAGTCTCACACTCAGCTCAGTGCATGCTGGACTGAAGGTTCAGACTTTTGTCAAACCTGAATGAATACTCGTACATTGTAGACAGTTAAATATCTTACTAAATGTTAATGCATTAAGTAGAACTACCATATAAAGCAAATAGAAATATAGGTTTCACCTTTGAAGATCCTCTGAGGATCTCAAGGGTAATATATGTTCTCTCAAGTGCTTGTGCCTGTTTTTTAATCTTAAGAAATCTGCAATGTTAGATGAGGTTTTTTTCTGCTTTTAGGACAAGACTTGTTGGAGGTTTCAGGTGCAGGCTGAAAGCTCAAACTTTAATTGAAGTGATAGCTGGATTGTTTAACAAACACATCACTTGTCCTGGATATTAGACACTTCAGTTAGATATATTTTTAACTCTATACCCCTCCCCATGAAAAAATAGGTAAGCTAACTAAAACCAAAGCTCCCTCCACCTTCAACTGCTTACATTTGAGTATCATGGAATTACAAATAAAACAAAATAGTTCACCAGCTGCCTACAGAATTTCAGAGTATTCAAGAGCTAAATTTCAAATGTGCCAAAAAAAAAAAAAAACCACACCCCAACCCATCAAGGCTGTTATGTATCCTCAAACAGCATAAAAATTCAAAATCTCAATTCAGCTGCCCATAACTTGCAATGCTACAGGTACTATGTAATATGGACACCAATCCACTAGATTATCAGCTGAGACCACAGACTCCCTTTCATGTAAACTACAGAATAGCTATTCTATTTCACATGACTTTCAAACACTATTAGCCAGAGCTTGATTATGCTACCACTATCTACCACAAAGTGCTTGTTGTTGTGAATTGTTCCATTGAGGTTGGGACCAGAGTTCCCTCAAAGCTGCACTGCAGCACAGCTTCACAGGTGATTAATCAGTCCCACCCAGTCAGAGGCTCAGGGCTCCTGCACAGAGCTGATTGACTAGAGACCAGGCTGATTAATCACCTGTGAAGATGCGCTGCAGCACAGCTTAGAGGGAACACTGGTTGGGATTACTTACAGCTGTGAGCCCTTGTTTTTAGTATTCTTTCTTCCATAATACAAACAAAAATCTTAAGATTTTATATATATATAAAAAATAAAAACAGGTGGGTGCCATGGTGGCACACATCTGAACAAGTGCACATGACCTCAATATTGGAGCACAAGACAAAACTCACTGTGCTCATGGATGGAAAAATCTTAGAGGGAACATTGGTGTGAAAGACCCTTCCCTCTGCCCCTCCAAGCAATGCAAGATACAGTGACTTAAGGGACTACCTACATTGATGCTATATCTGCAGGAGAAGATCTTCCTCTAACATTGCTCCTGCCTCTCGTGGAGGTAGAGTGATTATGCTGATGTGAGAGTACTCTCCATAGGCATAGAGCATCTTAACAGATGGGCTACAGCAGAGCAACTTCATTAGTGAAGCTGTGCCAATGTAGCATTTTTAGTGTAAACCTGCCTTTAGTCTGACCATGTCCAGATGCTTCAAAAGAAGTTGCAAGAAACTCTGTCATCAGTAGTTGGAGAATAGCTCACTCAGAATTTTCTGTTGATGTCTCAATTAGAGGCTGTCTTATGAGATGAAGTATGATGCTTTATTTCCCTTTCAAACTTTGGATTGTATAAACCTTACTAATACAACTGTTGAATGTTTTCATTATCTGTATAATTGGTTTTGGAGTGCTGCTGATCCTTTAACTTCTGATACCATGTTGCAGTGAGTTACAACCAGTTAATTGTGCATGGTTTCTTTTTAATAGATGTATTCAGTTTCAGTGAATGGTCTCATTCTCATTTCATAGAATAGAAATTCCCAATTAACCTCATATCTACTCTTTGTCTTGTCTCCCCTTATTCACCACCTCTAAACTATGACAATCTTTTTAATCTCCAAAAAGAGAAAATTTCCACATCTTTTAAATCAGTGAGTTCCCTCTAACAAACCAGTTACTAGCAAAGGATAGTTAACTTGCTTGAATGATGAATAATCTCATTTGGTTTGCAATTTTGGCAGTTGTGAATGATTTGTTGTTAAAATTAAAATACACAGTTTACTTGGCTAAGACTTGACTCTTTCACAACTTGTGTTCCAGAATATAGCTTCATTGGCAAAAGAATGCCAGCTTGCAAAAATGAGGATTGCAACATTCTTAATCTGTGACCTTCAATGAAATATGCTTAACATCTAATCTGATTAATATAAATTTAGCACCCTGAATGTTCCTACTGGAGAGCTAATGATATGGGTTAGCATTTAAAGTGTTTTGTATAATGAAATCTTTAAATATCAATTTCAGTTCTTAATTTCTCAAGTTTTCAGTGTTCATTCTTTATGCTCTTTGTTTGATAGGTTGCAGTGTTTTACAGAGCCAGTCCCAGACATAAATTGAAAATCATAAAGGTATGTTTCTCCAGAGATAAGTGCAGGATAACTGCTATAGATATTTTATAATATATTTACTAAAATTGTAACAGGTTGAGATGCCAGAATGAAATAGGTTTGAAATGTATTTGTTAAACAAATATATTGGTGCGAAGGAGGAGGAGATGGTACCAGTTGGGAAACCTCAGTGCACCAGAAAGAGACTGCATTGGGCAACATAACACTTTCAGATGCCAGAGGACCAACTGAGATTCAGTATCACATTTCAGTAGAATTGACTAGAAACTTACGGGAATCCATTAGACTCTGATTAGAGCATAATGAAAAGACTTGAATTTCAAGCTTTTTCTGAGGTAATGCTTTAATTCTGAAGCTAAGAATTTGGTGATATAAAGCATGTGTGATGCATGGGAGGAGTGCTGGCCAGCACCCGGTGACTAAGAGGTTAAACTCAGGTAGCTAGCAAGGTTGTTGGCAGGAAGCCAGAACCACCAATGGGGATAGAATGCTGAAATTTGAATTGTATAAGATACCTTGCCTGTTTTCTTTGTGTGGGAGAGTCAAACCAAGAGTTGACACAGAATAATTTAAACCCAGGTAGGATAACCATGCCTCCAAGGAATTTGGGGCATTGAAGTGGACTTGAACCCAGAAGGGATCATGAGTAAATAAAGGGGAAAAAAATGTATCTAGTCATGATTAGGGTATTTTTCTTTATTTTTGTGGCTTAGTTTGAACCGCTCTGTGTGAATTTATGCCTCTCTTCCCCCCATTCACTAAGAGTTGTTGACAGATTTTCTGTGCTCTAATTTTGTACTTGATTGGTAGGTGTTAGAGCAACTAAGTATGCTTTATCAAGTGTATCTTTTGTTTTGTTAATAAAAATCACCTTTTAAAGGTGATGATTTGATTCTTGTGTCCTGGGAAGAAACAGAGGTCTGTGTGTGCATGTCTGCCTGCCTAAACTGAGTAGTCAGCTACCAGAGACTGCAGTTTTTTTCTTTTCTCGCTTGGGGTACCCTGTGGGGGGATTCAAGTGTTCCCCCTGTTTTTTAGGGTAAGTCATTTGATGATGGCAGCTATACCCCAAGGTCAGTAAATCTGACTTTGGAGAGTTTTTGTAAGCAGAGCCTATAGAAGCAGGGTATTTTTAAGGTCTCTTGTGGTCCCCACCTTCTGCACTCAGAATGCCAGAGTGGGGATCAGCCCTGACTGCATGACTATCAATATCAATTAGCATAAGCAAAAGAACAAAGATAATGAAGAAATCAAACATTTAGGAACAGTTGGAATGTAATTTTGAGAAATACAGACCAGCATTAAAAATATACATGTGAATTTGTTTGTGGAATTTATTTCCTCTTTTGATTATTTCTTAAATACAACTTTTGAACAAGCTCTCATGTCTCTACAAACATGTTTTTAGCTGGGCTTCCTGGGAAGGAGTACAGTAACTTTAAGACTGAGGTGTGGATTTTTTAAGAAAAATCATATGTAAGAACTCATTTAAAAGAAAACACAATACCATTTTTATAATTAGATGATCTGTTAGAATAGTAGTGTAGACTAGATTGGACTAATCATTGCCTTGAAACAAATTCTTTACTTTTTCTCTTGTAGTCCTTACAAAATAATGGTGCAGTAGTAGCTATGACGGGAGATGGAGTGAATGATGCTGTAGCTCTGAAAGCTGCAGATATTGGAGTGGCAATGGGACAGACTGGAACAGATGTTTGTAAGGAAGCAGCTGATATGATCCTAGTGGATGATGATTTTCAGACAATAATGTAAGTTCCTGATTTCTGCAAGTGTTCAAGTGTTAGATAAAATAAACATTAGGAAATCAGTCCCCCAATTAACTACACTTCTTGTAAATTTACCTGTAGTTAACGTGCAAATTCCTAAGAATTTCTTTAGTGCTGATTAGTTTGTCTAAAAAATGTAATGCCTTAATTCAAACCGCTATTTTCTTAAGTTCTATATAAGCTTTTTATATTATCTTGTTACCTTTCATAAAAACCTAAGCAGCTTTTCCTCAAGAGTATGCAGATTTCTGTGGATGCAGTTGTACAGGGAGAATGATGTGCATTCTTAAATACACATTGGTATTAAAACTATCGAAGTCTTTAGGCCTAATCTACACAACTTCTTCCCCTTAACACTTTCTGCTGCTGCTAGTGGTGATATATGGGAGTGTGGTGAAGTAAGGACATCCATATGTTAACAATTGTTGTCTGAAGTGCTCTGAGCAAGGCTAGAGCACATTAGTGATGTATGTGCACACAAAAACACAGGTTTCTGATCTGTAGTACTACTACAAGTGGAACTGTGGTGGTGTGAAACTGAAAGAAAAACCTAGTTGTAGGCACAGTTAGCTTAAATATAAGAAGTATTAATGTAGTTCAAATAAATAAAGATGTATATGTTGACATTGCAGTTCTTCCTCCAAGTTGAGATTTTTGTTTCTAAAGTAGTTATTTGAAGCTTTCGAAACTGTGCTTTGATTTGATTTACTCTGTATCGTTTTGTAATTCCTACAAAACCTTGTTAGCTGAATAAAACAGGAAGGGTATTTTGGCTGTCTTGAACTATAAATAAATACAAATTGAGCATGCAGATGCTTGACATCCCCCCTTGAAAAAAATTACTCTAGCATACGTATCTCGTAGTATAGGAGGAGTATGTTCTGTTGCACTAACTATTATTTCTGTCATTGCTTGCCTAATTCTACCTTAGATCTAGAAAAATCAGTTTTCATCCTTTCTGTTTCTAGTCTGTGCTTCTGATTTCCACCTTCTCACCCATTTTACTCTTTAAGATCAAGCTATTTGTAAAACTGAACTTGTTTTTCATCAAGTTTGGGGAATATAGAACAATAGAATTTCAAAACACTTCTTGGGCTTTCACCAACCTTTGCATAAATGACACCTTTCAGCTCTTAAGAGTTTTCATATGCATAGATTCCAAGGCCAGCAAGGAACCATTGCGATCATCTGGTCATACAATCCTGTATGATACAGGCCTTAGAACTTTGCCAAAATAATTCCTAGAATGCCTTTTAGAAAGTCCAATATCGATTAAGGATTTTAAGGAGCCCTGGAGTCAAACACAGCCAACTAATCTCTAGTGTATATTTAACTTCTCAACTAGTCTTATACTTTCAAATAGGTTAACTTAGTTATGCTCTGACCCTTAACTTCTGAAACTAACCACTCTCTGAAACTCTTCAAACTGATTATTTCTTAAAGAAATATATTTTGACTTAGCTTCATAGCATCAGGATATTCCAGTATCTTGTGAAAAATGATTTAAAAGTTGCTCTTCAAAATCGGGTATTAAGGTCATGTGTAAAGTGATCTCCTTTTAAATTATATCCTCTTATTTTGAAAGTCATGTTGTATCAGACCTGGAACAAGAAACTTAATGTGATTAAATTAATAACAGATAAGCTGAGAGAGCATGATTATAATTGCCTGAGAGGAAGAGAAGTGTCCTGTCACACTTTGTGAAATTCTGAAACTACTTAAAATATAATTAAAACTGCTGGAGTTCACTTTTTTCAAAATAGATTATTATTTTAAGATTTTTTTTGTACATTACCTTCATTGGTCTAACGGTAAGGATTGTTTTTTGTTTTGTTTTGTTTTTTTGTTTTTTTTTTGCAGGTCTGCAATTGAAGAGGGTAAAGGAATTTATAATAACATAAAAAATTTTGTCAGATTTCAACTAAGCACGTAAGTTTGCAACATCCTTGCCAATGCCAAAAGCTTCCAATTACACTGTAAATGAGTTAGTCTTCATAAAGACTGCACAGAAACCGATGTGATGTATATTAGTGTAGCATCTACATGGATTGGTAGTGATAGTCACGAGGTTAGAAGACATTTCCCATTATTGTGAAAGGTTCCTAATGAACTATTTTTTCCATTTTCTGTTTCACTGTTAGTAATTACTTGATCAGTTTTTAAAAAACGGCACCATAACCAGTGTCCTGACACTTTGCCAATCCCCCTTAAGATGGATAGGATCTACTTAAGCCATCCTCGTATCGGTCATATATATAGGATCATTGTTGGAGAGGTGCACTTCTTTATGTACGATGCCTCTTCCTCTCTCGGTGTCCAGAAAATTGTGGGGGCAGATAAAATTGGAATAGCGCTCAACCACCTGCCCATTTATGAGGGATGAGTTAATTGGTTGCCATCAGCCAGCCCCCATTTCCTTTGAAGCATAAGTATTACTGGGCATGCGCAAGTGATTCTTGGTGCTGAAAACTACCGTCCACTCCCTATTCTATAAGGGTATGTCTACACAGCAGGGCTAAAGTCAAATTAAGCTACGTAACTTGAGCTACATCAATTGCATAGCTTAAGTTGAAATAGCGTAATTCAGCTTTTGGTTTCAACAGCAAGAAGTTGAAGGAAGAACAATCTTCCTTCAACTTACCTTACTCCTCATAAAATGAGGGTTACAAAGAGTTGGCGTAATAAGTCTTCCAGCTCACTATTATTTCAGAATAATGGCTTGCAGTGTAAAACGCACGCTTTGTTGTTTCGGAATAACTGATGTTATTTTGGAATAACGCTGCTATGTAGGCATAGCCTAAGTGGTATAGTTATCAGAGCTTTGTTTTGAGGCTTGCTGAAGGATTAACCTAGCATTTTCTGGATTCAAGAATTTTTTTTTCTTGCTGGGCAAGATGATGCCTGTTGGGGGGTGTGTGTGTGTGTGGCTTTTGGGGGGGGGGGTGGTTTTTTTACCTTACCTCACTCGTAGCGTTCTTCAGGCTTGGTATGTGATGATATGGATGAGTATTTAAAAAGAGGCAGGGATGCAGAGGGAATAATGAATGTCAATCAATATTATTGCAACTTGTGGCTTTTCTTGGGTATATTTGAGCACAAAACCTAGACGGGACTAGTGAACTCCGCCTAGGGTGGGTGGTGGTACATCTTTGCAAACAGAGTGGTCTCTTGTATGTATGTCATTTCTCCTTTGCAGGAGACCTGTGATGGTATACAGCAGTGGGCTGAATCATGAGTCACTTCTTGGTTGTGATGTCAAGTCACTTAACTTTGCACTGGACCCAGTTAATTTCTAGTATCTTGGGGAAGTCAGTCCCTGTTCAGTATTAATAAAATTAGAACCTGCCTCTTTAATTCCATTCACCTGTCTGTGTGTTTTCCTGTGTCTGATCAATCTGTAGAGAGAAGTGTCCCTATCCTTAAGTAACTTTTTTTTTAAGGAAGTCTGGGTAGTATTTCACTTGGTTGATTAAGGTTATTAGTCTTTATTTTCATTAAAAAAAATTGAGCTAGAGACTTGCATTTTAAGGACCATAGTTAAAAGTTCAGCTCACTATGCTACTTAACCAAAAATATACAACAAAATATGCAAATTAATTATTGCAAAAGTCTAAGTTTTTCGGTGTAGACCAATGATGCCTTTTAAAAGATTATCTGGAAACTTGGGAGTCTTTTTAGACTAAAAGAAAAACTTTTGTTGCATTATGAAATACAAAACTTTGCTATTTTAATCAGTCTTTTTGACAGATCGAATGACCCCAATGCTTTGCCTTGAAAAGTTATGGTTGGTCTTCGTACTTATGTTTAGATAGCTTTGAAATCAACATACTTAATTTTCAAGCACTTGAATTGTTGAGTAGAAAATATCAAAGAATCTTCAGGAATGTGCTATGCTCACAATTATAAAATGGCTTCCCTCAACAGGAGTATAGCTGCATTGACTTTAATCTCACTGGCTACATTAATGAATTTACCTAATCCTCTCAATGCCATGCAGATCTTGTGGATCAATATT
This sequence comes from Pelodiscus sinensis, assembly GCF_052426305.1. NCBI lineage: Eukaryota > Metazoa > Chordata > Testudines > Trionychidae > Pelodiscus > Pelodiscus sinensis. The sequence continues at coordinate 183,576,206 of NC_143053.1, read as the reverse complement.
ATTATGGATGGACCTCCAGCTCAAAGGTAAAGTATTTGATTTTATTACGTCAGAGTCTGATAAAATAAACAAATATCGTAAACTTTCCTGAAAAGTCTTGAGAACTGTCTCTCCAGGATCTTTAAAATGACCTTTTAATGGGTATGTCTAAAAACTGGGAGCACATCTTTACTTGTGAAACATTGCTACCTCTTGTGATGTTTGAAGCATATCTCTGTATCATTATCTCTTCTGCTCAGTGTGTATAAATGGCTGTAAAGAAGAAAGAGTAGGACACTGCAGAGACTCCCATATGTCGATGACACTTTGGAAGGAATGATAGCCACCAAACACAGATTCTGTTGATCCACTACTTTCCGTATGCCTGGTTGAGAGCGGGACCAGGATAAAAATGAGTTGGCCATAAATTCTCCTTGATAAGAGAGAAATAACTCCTTTTTCCGAAAGCCAGGAGCAATATGAATCTGCTGCTTTGTCCCACTAGTGTTTGGTAGGCTCTACAATGTAAAGCTCATCCTTTATTTTGGTCTGATTCTTACCCAGTGAGTGATCTATTAAGGTTCTAGTAACCATAGTTCAGAGTTCTCTGTCTGACTGCCATTATCAAGAAATGGAATAATACTTTAGGTACCATATGCAGCTAGATGTATTACTTCAGAGAAGAGGGATTTTGTTGTCAGAAGGGCCTGGATTCTTTCTACTGAACAAGGATGATAACACCTTCTTAGACAGGGTTTAGACTTTGGCAGAAGGATAGGCTTTTCTAAGCAGAGGCAGAGACCCTCCATTGTAAATCTCAAGAGGTTGGATGCAGCATTTCATAGGCTACTAGCTAGACCTAGTTTTGAAAAGTTCTGCATAATGATCAAAAGGTTTGAGCTTATATAGTATTTCTAAAATAATTTTATTTTTCTAAATTATTCACTACTATTTTGAAATCGATTTTGGTGATTAAGTCTAGTATTCTAAAATGTCTTGATTCATTTATTTATTTACTTTTTTTAAAGCCTGGGAGTGGAACCTGTGGATAAAGATGTTATTCGGAAGCCCCCAAGAAATCTGAAGGACAGCATTTTGACCAAAAACTTGATTGTTAAAATACTAGTGTCATCGATAATTATTGTGTTTGGAACTTTGTTTGTGTTCTGGAGGGAGGTAAGAACAGTGGCCAAGTGTTAAAGCAATAAGTGAAACTTCATTTAAAGCACAAATCCCATTATTAGCAGTTAAATTAGGAAGATGCATAAATTTGAATTTGTAGTTTTTGGAAGCCAACTAATTGTGCAAACCCAAAGATGCTAGCCCCCACCCCGTTCTCTGACACCCTGCTCTTGTTCACTCCATCCCCTCCTTCTTCCATCCCTTGCTCTCCCCCATCCTTGCTCACTTTCATCAGGCTTGGGGCAGGGGGTTAAGGTGTGGGAAGGGATAAAGTTTTAGGCTCTGGAAGGGAATATGGGTGTAGGAGGGGATGGGGGTTCAGGCTCAAGGCTGGGGCAGAGTGGATCAGTGCTTACCTTGGGCAACTTCCAAAAGTAACCAATACACCTTCTGACAGTGGCTCTTTAGATGGGCAGGGTGGCGTGAGAGGGGGGTCTCTACACATGTCCGCTCTTGGGGGGGGGGGGTCTCTACACATGTCCGCCTCTTTGCCTCCTTTGTTGGTGGGCCTGTGCTTACCCACAATGAGAAGAAATCAGTCTTCCCATACCTTAACCACTGGTTACTCCTATGAAAGTGTCACCTAAAGTGGACCCATCCATCAGGATGCCACTTGAAGAAGTGGTTACTTTGTGCAGTAACTGTGGTTCTCCAAGATGTATTTTCCTTGTGAGTCTCGCTACCCAATTTCCTTCCCCTGCTTCAGACTGTGCTCTGCAGGATGTTCACATGGAGAAAACTGAGGGCAGTTCTCCTATATAATTTGTGTGTGTGACCCAAGAAGTCATAGGTTGCGTGCATGGGCTGCATGGATGCTGTTAATTAAAACTTCTGATCATGGGTTCAAGAGAGTACCTGGAATGGAGCACCTTTATGGGGACACATCTTGAAGAGCCAGAGTTACTGCACACGCTGAGTAACTTCTTTAAAAAAAAAAAAAAAAAAAGTTTTCCATTTCTCCCTGCAACTCCACAAACATGCTTTTCAAATACATTTTTGTGAGCATTTTGGGCCATGCATTTTTTTTTCCTCCTACCCAGGCTATTCTAAATGATCATGTAACTTAGTAGCCTTAAAGGAAGGAAATATCCAATCCTGTATATTTGTAATGCGTTATATTTTCCTGAACCGAGGGTGCATAAACCTTTGCAAAATCACCATTAATTTTATCACAACTTAAGTCAAGAGTGCTACTTAATGAGATTAGTTAGAAGAACGTGTGTAAGTGTTTACTATAACTTGCTATACCAGGTTGTTGCGAAGTGGATTTTTTGCTGTTTCTAGCTATTAGAACCGGGGATTTAAAACTGGATTGGGCCCTCAAAAAAGGTTGTGAGCCTTTTTTAAGGGGATTTCAAAGGCTGGCGTTGATCCTGGGCACCTACAGGCATGAAGACCAAGACCAAGCACCACTGCTGAGGGCTCAGGTTATATGCCTCTGCCCAAGGAAGAAGCTCTTCTGCTTTAGCTTTGCCTCCATGGGCTTGCGGGCCTTGGACAGGCTTGGTCATTGGTCCCTCAGCTGGGGTTGTGTAGTATTTGTTGTTAAAAGGAGGTCACAGTGCAATGAAGTTTGAGAATTGCTATATTGTAACAACTTTTTACAATAAACACATTGAATGTTTTCTTATTTGAGGCTATGTACACTAAAGCCATTTTCTTGGTTTCTCCTGTTAGTTACGAGATAATGTCATAACACCTCGAGACACAACAATGACCTTCACCTGTTTTGTGTTTTTTGATATGTTCAATGCTTTGAGTTCCAGATCTCAGGTATGCAGTCCTGTATCTAACATAAGTACCCTGAGATTTTTGATCCTTTTACATAGTAACTACACTTTTCTTCTGTTGAAACTGTGCTCATTTTACTTCGAATTTTTCTTAAGTGTAACTTTTTATCTTGTGAAAATGCAATGTCTCACAGCTTTAAGGTGTGCTAGCAACCTTAGCAGCTCCACAAGCCTAACAGGGCAGCATTTGAAGTCACAGATCAGTTGATAAGGTTTTAATTTGGGTAATAGATGCATGAATTCCTCAAAACATTTAGCAATGTTGACTTAAACTCACGGGCGTAAGAAACTTAATTAAAAGTCAAAAAGCTGGTTTCTCTGTGTTGCTACATGTATGTATTTAAGCATCATTCTTCTCTTACTATGACAATTAATGACTTCAGCTTTTTAGGGACCTTTACAAAATAAAATTGCTGTAGTTAACTTTTTATCCTCAAAAATCAAGGACAATGTGTTTATGCTGTTCTTTGTAACAAAAATAAATCTGTGGAAAGAAAAATATGAAACTGTTGCACTGTAAGAAAACAGACTCTTAACTGTCCAGCTATATTTTCATGATTCATTCTAGTCTGTTACATTAATAATAGATGTCCATTGATACTTGTGCAGAAGCAGATTCCCTCTCATTTTATTTTCTTAACTTACTAGAGTTATGAAAGTGTATTTAAATATTTAAAGATGCAGATAGGTGCCTAGTAGGATATCCAAAATTTCCAAAGTGAATTAGGCACTTAATTCTCATTGAACTCAATTGGAGGTAAGCACTTAACTTGCTTACGAGCTTTTGTGAATCCCTCTAGTGACTATCTGCCTCTTTAGGTGCCTAAATAATCTCATAAATTTGGCCCCTAGTTATGTGGATTGAGAACATGTTTAAGTTAAATGTGACTGTACTGTTATTGGTGGATGTCCATATCATACAACCTCTCTTCATTCTGGAAGATCCATAACTTTAAACAGAAAACAACTCCATCTTAAGACATGTAATTAATTACAACTTTATACATGTCTTTTGAGAATGTGTTCTGGATCATCCCAAACCTGTCCCTGAATTTTTGAATAATGAGATAAAAACAGGTAGGGAAAGAATTTTGCGTTGTGTAATTGGTTGCAAGTAATGAAGGCATAAAAAGATTATATAATTAAAAGTAGTTATAATGTAATTCACTATTTACTTTATTTCAGACAAAATCTGTGTTTGAGATTGGACTCTGCAGTAACAAAATGTTTTGTTATGCGGTTCTTGGGTCGATAATGGGGCAATTATTGGTCATTTACTTTCCACCTCTTCAGAAGGTTTTCCAGACTGAGAGCTTGAGTTTACTAGGTAAGAAACTTCCTTTTCCATTTATCTCTGTTTTAGGTATTGATGATCAATGCCCAAATCCAGTGGCTTAAGACTGTAGAACATATTTTGCCTTTCATACATAGATTAATAGGACCTTATATATAAGAAGAGACTCCGCACCATTTGCATTTAAAGTTGATTGCTTAGAGAACAATGATTAAGTGTATGTATAAAAAAACACAAAACAAATGGATCAATCAGCACTTCGAAGATTCATAAATACTTCATATGCAGAAAACATTTTTCTAGTGTAAATTCTGATGTATGTGGAAGTGAAGTATTGATCAGTTGTTTTTTTTTTTTTTTTAAGTAAAGTCTGGGTTTGTTTAGTGATTTTAAAAAAACAAAGTTTTAAGGTTTTTTTTTTTTTTTTTAAATCTAATTCTCTGGTTAATCTTAAATAGAAAGTCCATGTTTGATGTTTTCATAAAAACATCAGTCAGAATTTTAAGTTGCAATTTTGCTTCAGTTGCCATCGTTTTAAATATCTTAACTTTAGCAAGCCAGTGGTTATATGTAATGATGACCATTTTCTATTGAGGTTTCATGTAGATGAAAATTAATTAATATACAAGTATTTTTCATTGTGTAATATCATTCCCCCTCTTTTCTATGGCTTCATTTCCAAAGAGCAGGCTATTCAGAATAGGATTGAATTAGATTGTTTATCTAGACTAGACTTACTTTCTTCAACAAACATTAATAGAAAATAATTAAAATACAGAATATTAAACACTTCAGTTTAATTCTCCTGTCAATTCTCAATATATACATAAAATGTTCTCGTAAAAATTGATGCTTACAATGTGCATATATCCAACAACTAGAATTATATCCTTGTCCTGTATTTCAGAACCAACTGTGTATGACTTAAAGGGTACAATGACTAGCAAAAGCACTAGAAACAAAGTTAAAATAAACTCATTTTTGTCTCCTAGATTTATTGTTTCTTGTGGGCCTCACCTCTTCAGTCTGTATAGTGGCAGAGATCATGAAGGTTGAGAGAAGCAAGGAAAAGATTCAAAAACGTGGAAGTTCTTCTTCATCTTTCCTTGATGTATGATGCATATTGCATTCTTTTTATTTGCAAACTAGGAATTGCTGTCTGAAGAATGTAGGAGAAAGCAAAACAAAGAATTTGGAGGCAAAAGAAATCCTGAGGGCTTATGTCAAGTCCTTTCGTGTTTCACTAACTAAAGATGAACATTGATATTTCAAGACTGTTGAGATTTAAAACTTCCAGCTGCGGGAGTAACAAATGAAATTATGCAACTAACTTTTTCCCTCAAACATAAATTTACTTTTGAGATTGAATGGAACTTTGTAATGTGTGTGTGGAAGGGTACTTCAAAGAGAAATGGCAAAGCCTGAGTCCACCTTCTGCACTTCAGAGGTATACCTGTACAAAAACCGTCTTAGATATAAATATTTTAGTTTGTTTTTATTTAATTATTTTCCTTTACTTTTATGGTGTTGGGACTTGGTAACTAATGCAAGGATACACTTACACATTTCAGAGGCATTCCCTTTGGTTTAGAATCTGAGGCACCTGTGCCATATTTCAGCTACTGTATTTATTTACTTTATCCTGCAATGTGTAAATGGCTCAAGACCTTGTGCTACTATTTTTTTGTATATTCTAAGGCTTTTTTGCACAGGATGTGACCACTGTCTGATCACTGTTGTTTTTTTCTTCTTTGTGATTGAAAAGCCTATACTGCAATTTGAAGTAAATGTTTGCTTTTCTTAAAGTATGTGTGAATGTCTAACTTTGGTGTATTGAATGAAATTGTCAATTGCATTAGACCTTCATGCTTGGTTCTTTGGCATTTCTGCAGATACCAGTTTAATGTTTCACTATTGACATTGGTATTACTTTAATGTACAAACACTTCATCATTCAAGTGTACTGCCACATATTCAACATTAAGAACATAAGAACAGACATACTGTCAGACCAAAGGTCCATCTAGCCCAGTATCGTGTCTTCTGACAGTGGCCAGTGCCATGTGTCCCAGAGGGAATGAACAGAACAGGTATTCAAGTGATGCATCCCCTGTCACCCATTCCCAGCTTCTAGCCAGCAGGTTAGGGACACAATCCCTTGCCATCCTGGCTAATAGCCATTAGGGATTTTACATCCTGTTTGTTTAATGGGTTAAATGTTACGTTTAATCCGTTAATAGATCAAACGGGAAGAGGGACTGGCCCTCCTGCCACGGAGGGGGTTGTTTTGGCCTGACTGGAGTGCCTCCTGCTATGGGTCCTCGGCTTGCCACAAAGGGGGCTGCTTCAGCTGGTGCCCCCTGCCCAGGGCAAGTGGGGCGGAGGCTGCTCTGGCCCCCACTGGTTCACCATTAACATCCCTAATAGCCATTGACGGATATATTCTCCACAAATTGAACAGTTATAGCCTTGACCTTCACAACATCCTCTTGCAGAGTATTCCACAGATTGGTTGTGTGTGTGAAGAACTTCCTTTTGTTTGTTTTAATCTTGCTCCCTATTAATGTCATTTGGGGACCCCTCTAGGTCTTGTATTATGAGTAAATAATGCTTCCTTATTCACTTTCTCCACGTAGGTCTATAAAATCGTGACCAACCTTCTTCCCCTCCCTCTTAGTTACTTTGGTTCCAAGAAATGTTTTGATAAAGTAGTTAGCAGTAAACTGTTTCAATGAAACAGAGATCTTGCATGATCTCAAAATAAAGGAGTCTCATAAAAAATGGAAACTAGGACAAATAACAAAGGATGAATATAGGCAAGCAACATGGGAATGCAGGGGCAAGATTAGAAAGGCAAAGGCACAAAATGAGATCAAACTAGCTACAGGCATAAAGGGAAACAAGAAGACCTTTTATAAATACATTAAAAGCAAGAGGAAGACCAAGGACAGGGTAGGCCCACTGCTCAGTGAGGAGGGTGAAGCAGTAACAGGAAATTTGGAAATGGCGGAGATGCTCAATGACTTCTTTGTTTCGGTCTTCACCGAGAAGTCTGGCGGTGTGCCTAACGTAGTGAATACAAGCAGAGAGAGGGTTAAGTTTAGAAGATAGGATACACAAAGAACAAGTTAAAAATCACGTAGGAAAGTTAGATGTCAGCAAGTCACCAGGTCCTGATGAAATGCATCCCAGGATACTCAAGGAGCTGATAGAGGAGGTATCTGAGCCTTTAGCTATGATCTTTGAAAAATCATGGAAGACGGGAGATTCCAGAAGACTGGAAAAGGGCAAATATTGTGCCCATCTATAAAAAGGGGAATAAGAACAACCCAGGAAACTACAGACTGGTCAGTTTAATGTCTGTCCCAGGGAAGATAATGGAGCAGGTAATTAAGGAAATAGTATGCAAACACTTGGAAGGTAATAAAGTGATAGGGAATAGCCAGCATGGGTTTGTGAAGAACAAGTCATGACAAACTAATCTGATAGCTTTCTTTGATAGGATAACGAGCCTTGTGGATAAGGGAGAAGCGGTGGATGTCATATACCTAGACTTTAGTAAGGCATTTGATACGGTCTCTCATGATATTCTTATTGATAAACTAGGCAAATATAACTTAGGGCCACGATAAGGTGTGTGCATAATTGGCTGGATAACCGTAGTGTAAGAGTTGTTGTTAACGGTGCTAAATCCTGCTGGAAAGGGATAACAAGTGGAGTTCCGCAAGGGTCTGTTTTGGGACCCGTACTATTCAATATCTTCATCAACGATTTAGATATTGGGATAGAGAGTTTGCTTATTAAGTTTGCAGATGATACCAAACTGGGTGGGGTTGCAACTTCTTTGGAGGATAGGGACATAATTTAAAATGACCTTAGCAAGTTAGAGAAATGGTCTGAGGTAAACAGGATGAAGTTTAATAAAGAGAAATGCAAAGTGCTCCACTTAGGAAGGAACAATCAGTTCCATACATACAAGATGGGAAGCGACTGTCTAGGAAGGAACATGGCGGAAAGGGATCTAGGGGTTATAGTGGACCACAAGTTGAATATGAGTCAACAGTGTGATGCTGTTGCAAAAAAAGCAAATATGACTCTAGGTTGTATCAACAGGTGTGTTGTAAGCAAAACTCGTAAAGTCATTCTGCCGCTCTACTCTGCACTAGTTAGGCCTCAGCTGGAGTACTGTGTCCAATTCTGGGCGCCACATTTCAAGAAAGATGTGGAGAAATTGGAAAGGGTACAGAGAAGAGCGACAAGAATGATTAAAGGTCTAGAGAACATGACTTATGAAGCCAGGCTTCATGAACTGGGCTTGTTTAGTTTGGAAAAAAGAAGATTAAGGGGGGACATGATAGCGGTTTTCAAATATCTAAAAGGGTGTCACAAGGAGGAAGGAGAAAATTTGTTCCTCTTGGTTACTGAGGACAGGACAAGGAGTAATGGGCTTAAAGTGCAGCAGGGGAGGTTTAGATTGGACATTAGGAAAAAATTCCTAACTGTCAGGGTGGTCAAATATTGGAATAAATTGCCAAGGGAGGTGGTGGAATCTCCCTCTCTGGAGATATTTAAGAACAGGTTAGATAGACATCTGTCAGGGTTGGTGTAGACAGAGCTTGGTCCTGCCTTGAGGGTGGGGGGCTGGACTCTATGACCTCTCGAGGTCCCTTCCAGTCCTATGATTCTATGAAACAAGTGTACTGTAATTCTTTGGTATGAAATGCTTTCCTTCCTAAAGATGCTCAATTCCATCTATTATCTTTTGATTTGTTTGTTCCCCTCTCCTGTAAAGGAAATTCCATACTATTTGCTTTTACAATCTAACTTTATAATCTAAATTTATAGCTTTTTTTCCCCAGGAAGAAAACATTTCAGGAAACTGTCGTAACACATTTAAAATCCAGCTTAAAGCTTTAGTCTAGAAACTTTGTGGAAAATACAGTAGAACCTCAGTTACAAAACCTCTGGAACACAAGTTGTTCATAACTTTGAACAAAACATTAAGATGTTTCTTTTAAAAACTTGCAACTGACCATTGACATAATACAGGCTTGAAACTTTACTATTCAGAATATGCTTGTTTCCCCTTTATTTTGTTACAGGATAATATTGTGTTAAGCTGTTGTTTCCTTTTTTGTCTCTGCTGCTGCCCGATTGTGTATTTCTGATTCCAAATGAGGTGATATTCATAACTCTGAGGCTCTATTGTATGTCATTGGGACATGCATTTTAAAAGCTCTAGTACGTGCTGTGGGATTAATTTGTGCAATTATAAATGACAATGTTAATGCCCTTGAAACCTCAGGCCCTGCTTATCTTACAGCTTGCTTTGACAGATCAGTGGCTCTCAACCAAGAGGCCTGGATTCCAAGGGAGAGGTGGAGACTGCAAATAAGTTTCAGAGGGTCTGCCAAAATGAATCCGAGCAAGGCCAATCCTCTTACTGGGGCCCAGGGCAGAAAGGTCTGGTCTACACTAGACCAGGAAGTTCGGCCTAATGTATGCAACTCCAGATATGTAAAATGTGTAGCTGGAGTCAGCTTACCTTATGCTGAGCCTTGGAGGTGTCCACAGAGCGAGAGGCTTATGGGAGCATATGCTCCCGTCAGTTTCCCTTATTCCTTGCAAGAGGAGTAGTACTGGATGGCGGCAGGGGCTACACCAGACCTGCTAAATCAAACACTAAACTTTCTGTAAGTATAGACATGCCCAAAGTGAATCCTGAGCCCCACTAATTAGGGCTGCAGCCATAGCCTGAGCAATTTAGCGTTGCAGGGTTCCCTTTGGCATGGGGCCCTCAGCAGTTGCTCTACTTGCTATGCTCTAATGCGGACCCTGCTTTTTAATCTATTGAAAAGCAGTTGTGGTGGTGGGCCATGGGATTTTTTTTTATAGCATGTTTGAGGTGGGCAGCTCAAAGAGAAGTCGAGAACCCCTGCTATAATTTATTAACGTGTATTGAACATCAATGTTTCATGTGAGTAATAGCTGGATATTATGTGTTTACCATTCCCATGGTTCATAGAGGGATTGATATTTAGTCTTAATCCTTCAAAAACATCTTGTATGTTAAAACTGCAGAAAATTTGATAACTAGCTATTCTATGGGTCATATTGCTTTTTGGTAGAATAACAAGTTAATGTTTTTTGTTGCACTGAGTTTGTTTTGGAAAAATAGAAACCATTTTCTCCTCTGTAGCACCTGCATTCATTTTAACTTTCAATGTTTTTATGTTGTAAAAACAAAATTATGGGAAATTATTGAAAAACTCTTGGACTTCAGTTGAGTTCCAAATCCTCATTGGCACCAACAGAAACCAGATTTCATTCCATTTTTAAGGTATTTGTATTCTTACTCACATTATTTGAGTTTTAAATGTGAGCCAGCTGCCAATAATACTTGTCAGTGGCATCTAGATCAATTCATGATAGAGGATGTGTTTTGTTTAGGAAAGAGATGAATGTCATAGATATGAGTAACTTTTAACAGTATTTTCCTGTCATCTTCTGTTCTCTCCCTGTTCTGTTAATTGGAGCACTTAATGTACATAGTGTTGAATGGGAAAATGTTCCTGTTGAGTGTCCTGGCAGTTACCAGCCAGGAGCAGTGTTCCCTCTGTGCAGAGAGCTGACTGACTGGGAAGGCTGACTAATCACCTGTGAAGCTGTGCTGTGGCCTAGCTTAGAGGGAACACTGGCCAGGAGTTAGAGAGAAAATGGGTAGCCTTTATATAAAGGCTTCAGGAAAGAAAACAGAACAATCAGTCTACTGGCATAGCTCCAATTCATAGATCTGTTTCTATAAGGTTGAATGTTCTGATGGGAGATGGTTTATAAAGAAGTTGAAGTCTGGAGAAGCCAACAGAAACTAGAAGAGGCTAAAGTTTGAACAACTTGGAAATGTGGTTACAGAACACAAAGTGCATAATATAGAACATAGAAGTGACTAGAAACAACAAATCACTGGAGGAAATATAGAAATCTGAGCACTAAATCTTCACAATGCAGAAGAAATAATTGTGCAGAATGAGTAAGAAATCAAATAGCATTGCAATAGTGTCATGTGCAGGGGACAGGAAGAGGAAGAACACTTCATCTATGAGTGCAGGATACTAGTGTAAAGTTGATCTTTCAATTACAGAAACCTAGCCTCGTACTTGGGCATCTAAATATATGACCAGTTTCTCAAAAGTGAGTGTCCATCAGCTCCAATTGTGGATAACTGAGTGACAGAATTTCTCTTTCCAGACCTCCTACTCGTACGACAGTCTGGGAATCAGCTTAGAGCAACTCCAGGGATCTATAAGTTAGCATTGATTTTAAAATGTGTCTTGATCCTCAGCAACGTGACATACTTCTTTCTGCTTCTGGGAAGTGCACTTCCAGTGATTAGAGTGCAGCAGTGCATATAATACCTCATTAGTACCTGTTTAAACACAAAATGTAACTTGTTCTTGAGCACAATATGTTAAATGTTTTTCCAAATTGGGTAAAGATACATGTTCCCATTTGTTTGAAACATCAGATTTTTTTTAAAACGGATATAAAACCCAGTAATGCTTCCTTATGTTGTTTTAAATGCTCCTTTTCTAGATCCATCTAAACCTACCTCATCTTGCATCTTAGGAACCTCTTCCTGGTCAAAGCAACCTGGCGCACACTCAGTATTCCTAGAGAACATCATGTAATAAGTCTCTGAATTGGCTGTACATGCTCTGACTTTAAGAATGCACGAGATTTCTGGTGACAGAGCTTCAGGGGCCTTGTAGAAAGTAAGCCCTGACTGAGGCGGCACAGCTGCCCACTTTCAACACAGAACATTTAAAATTCCTAGGTTCCAAAAGAGCGGTGCAGTCCTGGCTACCTCAGTTCCTTCATTTCCATAGCTAGCTGTGGGGTTTGCACCTTCTCTTCAGACCCAGAGCAATCTTTGAGCTTTTAATACAATAACCCTATTATAGTTAAATGGCATCTAACTTCCTACTGTACTGAAGTGTTCAGCACTTGAAAGGAAATTAAGCGCAGATGTGTGAAATGTATTAGACACCTATGTACTAGATTTTATTGTATTTAAATGTAAGTCATTAAAAAAAGTTGGTACGGTGATCTTAATTACAAAAGCTTCCTTTTGCATAACAGTAAAATAAACATGCTCTCTATTTCCACTGTAAATACAAACTTTGGATATCCGAATCCAAGAGATTAAAAATTCATGAGTCACGTGATGACTTACGAGCTTAACTTTTCTTGATTTTTTTCCACCAACTTTTATTACATATCCATTTTAATTTGCTTGATTTTTTTTCTCTAACCCGTAAATTATTATATTTATCCTAAATAACAAAATCCTACCTTAACTTTGGAACAAATTTGTTCTGCATAGCCAAACTCAGTAAAACATTTTAAAAATGCAACTGTAAAATAAATTAGCTCTGTCAAAATTTACTTTAGAGAACAGATTAAATCTCCACTTCAAAAAAAATATCTTGAAGAAATTCTTTTCGGCTCTACTCCTAATTGTCAAGCAGACAGATCAGTTTAAAGCTACTGTATGACTATTCACTACAATTACAATCTCATTGCATTGATACTATCTTCAACATCTTTAGTACTTAGAATACAATACTACTTGTGGACAATTTATCATTTACTCAGGTGCCCATGTGCACAGTAGAAGATTTTTGCCTTTGTGCTATCTCTAGGGTTGGCTTTAGTGCCCCTTGAGTGCCAAACTCAGGCACTGGTAGACTAGGTGCTGCCAACCCTATGGCCCCTCAGTTCCTTACCAGTGCTTGGTTGAAGCTGCATGTTTTGCATCATGAGTGTTAGGTATTCTTACAGTTCTTTAGGCACTGCAAGGGTGGTTTCTTGTAGATACCTAAATGGGTTTCAGACTGTATGTAAAGCTACTGCATGATACCAAAGAGATCTCCACGGACACATTTGATTTGAGCCTCTCCAGCTTCCACTACATCACTGAACACTATTCCACTGTCTGAGCCATGATGACTTGCTGTTTGGTTTGTACTTTTACTATGCTCCTATACTGTCAGACAGGCCTCTAGATCAAACTCTGTTAGCATGTAGCTCTTGAATCTATTTATATAGGAGTCCTATTACCCACCTTTGAGCAAGGATGGAATCTGTATGGAAATCACTTGATAGCTAAAAGAACCAGTTACCTTAAACCACCAAGGTTCTTCAAGATGTTTTCCACATAGAAAAGAGATTGAAGAATCTCACTAATTTGAGTCTTCATTGGCAAAAGAATTGAGAAACAGTTGACGCTGTCCCCCACTCCTTGTGCCCTGGGCTACAACTGTTGCAAAGATTCTTGGGTCACAGATATTGATCTACTGGACACTGCTATTCCAAAGAATCTCACCTTATGCATAAGGGATGCAATGTGTCCCAAGAAGGACAGCACTTCTCAAGTAACTGGAGTTATTCTAAGGTTCATAACTTTCTGGTGAGCAATGGCCACAACTCTGACTAATGATGCCAGCAGTTTCAAAACCTTTTATAACCGTGAGAGAAACATGACTGATACTTAAAGGGAAACAAGAATACTAAATACTAGCTGTTGCATTGTAGGAGTATGTCAGAAACAATCATTAAGACTGTCAAACCTATATGCATAAATATTTACTTAACCTAGGTTTTCTCTTGTAAATCAAAGCTGTTCTCTCATCCTCTACCCCAAATTAAACCTACACAGAATTTCATGATCCTCATTAATTACTACTAAATATAATTTAGGTAAATATGCTTCTCTGGGGGGAAAAAAAAACCTTCCACTGTTAAAAGGGTTTTTGAGGTAGTAGCTATTTTGTTCTACAGTTGGGGGAGAGAAGTCTTACTGATTTACCTTAACTGCAAACCTTGTTTCTTTTTTTTCCAATGACATCTTCTGACAATTTTTTGAAAGTTCAGATAGTATCCAATAACATTATCATAGAAAAAAACCACTGTATCCATGTGGATCAACTTTTGTGAAAGGGTCAGTTAAGTTCTTACGCAGTTCACACACTTCACTTGATCAATTCCCAAGGCACAATGATTTGAATACCGTGTGTGCTGCTTTCAGTCTTCCACCATTAGTGATGCAAACCTATTGTTAACATCACACAATAGCTGAGCTTCCAATGTAGCATGCTGTCTGGTAGTCTGTGCTTGCTTATTTTTTTCTTTGCGGGACTTGGTCTTTGTGGTTGTCTCCTGGAAGAAGTCTTGAGGTACAGTTGACTTTACTGCATGAAGCAGATCACAATAAAGCTGGCTCATCTTTGGAGAGGAGATGAGCAGAGTCTCTGCTGCATGTGCTGATTTAAGCTCTTGACATAATCTGTGCACAAGGTTTCCACAATAAAGCCTGCCCAAAGGAAAGATTAAATTTAGAATCTTAACTATAGCTAGCAAAACTACACTGTTTAGTGTAAAAAAAAAAACAAAAAAACTGCAGTCTTATTTGTGGTTTATGCTACTCAGTTATGTACCTCTAATGTACAATCAGTGATTATTAACTCTTTAAATAAAAGCCTGTTAAAGAAATAATCACAAAAGCATCTTGATGAGAATTTCAAATCCAGCCTGTCTCTAGGTATATTTACCTAGAAATATTTCTTAGTGTGTTTTGGTTTTTAGAACCATCAGGTTAAAATAAAACCAAAAAACTTTCAGGTGTCAATTCAGTTTAACTTTTTTTGTTTTGGGTTTACTCAGAAGAAAAATAATTACTTTAGTAAATACTAGTTGCTGGGAATTAGGGGACAATGTGTATCTTCAAAGCATGATCCATCATGTTTTTTTTCACTTCAGAGACAGGAGTGCAGCATGATTACACTGTTACAGGGCTAGGCATGAAGGCAGTGGAAAGAAGGGCTTTAGACATACAAGTAACAAGTGCAGAACTAATTTGTCCAAGGGAGAGAAACTGCTTTAACAGCACCTTGAATATCTGAGCACTGAATTTAAATAAAGTGCATTTTAACCTTCCATAAGACTTGCACCTACTGGCTGACATTTGAAATCAGATTTAATACTGAAAAGACAGCTCTTACATATAAATCATACTTAAGTGTGAGAATCTTTAATAAAAAGTTTAAAAAGGGAAAATTCTGCACAAGTGAAAATGCTTTGGATCATAATGTCAGTGATTTCCAGATACACTGAAATTTGTTTTTCATGTTTTCAAATTACTGGACCTTACCCTTCCTTGGTACAAGTCTACATTATGCAACCTCCTAGATATGTCACATGTATGAAGCATATATATTTATGTACTTTAGTCATTACCTTAGTTTGACTTCCTCACATGAATCATTTCATTGGCCTCAAAGGGTGTGCAAGATCAGGCCTGAATTTTCCAATTTTACACATTACCTGAATTAAGTCACAGTATGTACTAAAGCATTAAGGGTAATATTTTAATTATAACTGGGTTCAAAACATTTTTGACATTTTATATGTAATTGCCAAAAACTTTTTTGCTGAAACAGAAGCAGTTACCATTTGTGAAGTGCCAGTGTGTACAGCTATACAACAGAATATGAATACCAAATTTAAAAGCTCCCTTATCCAAGGAGCTCACAATGCAGAAGCACAAGTATAATACAAAACACAATGTGAGGGTGCTTCATTATTGAAGTACCTTGTGATGAAGGTAGGTCTATTACAGGTTCTTACCGAGTTAGGTCTGGTTCAGGGAGAGGAGTCGAGAGTAGCTGGTTTAGATACAATCCCATCTGTAGGCAGCATTGCCACTGGCAGAAAGCGTGGGCTGTGTCTAAATCCAGTAACTTCTGAAAATGCTTTTCTTTCCATTTTAGAAATTGGTCATAGAGCATTTTATCATCTTTGCTGTGGAAAACTTCAGGATCTAGATTAGACAAGAACAGAGTATTTCTAGAGTTCTCATGCATTCTCCTTTACAAAGAATAGCTAGTATATGTATAATCATTGGTGCCTATGAACCTCCTAAACACTATACCAGGAAGTATCTGAAGTAATGTGTTTTCTGTTACTGTTTAAGTGGCTGAATCAGAAACAGAAGTATTCAATCCATTTGCTGTTTTGGGTATATGTTAGCTAGGTGTGCACACACCTGCACGTCTTGTGAGCCAACTGGGATCTTCAGTTATTTTCTACTTTGGGCCAAGTTAATAAGCAGCTGAGAATTGCCTGTACCACTGCTGTAGTCCAGAAATCTTTCTTCCTTCTAGACTATCATGAATTCCTCCTAAATCTGTGTGGCATCTTATGTTACCTACAAACTTTTCCCCACACTCCTAAAGATTTCAAACACTTAAATCTTGCTACTTTTGCCATTTTAAGATAGGATTTCCCCTCATGTTTTGGGGGGAAGACCTTAAACAGGATTTAATCCCAAAGTACTAATTATTGCTCACTAATTTTATACAAATCCTATTGTAAATTTAACATTTCCAGTAGGTTCAATCATAAAGAAGCAATCATCTTCTAAGCCTCATTTTGTATGTGTAAAGATTATAGCGGATTCTTGAGCATGCCACCTGTGATGAAATACCCAGTCAAAACAGGCCAAGTTAATTATAGTTTTAACATTAATCCTGCATGTTCTGGTTTCTTGTTAGACTATAGTTAAGGCTGACTTTAAAAATGAAGATTAATAGCAGAACTGAAGTGTTGCCTAGAGTGCCCAAGTAGAGATCAGAATCCTGTTGTGCCAAACACTACGCTTGAATATCTTTCCTGTTACAGACTAAGTCAGCTACCCCTTTGAAACTTATCTACTCACTGGCTACGTCTACACTGCCATGATTTTCTGAAAATGCTTTTAACTGAAAAGTTTTCCGTTAAAAGCATTTTCAGAAAAGCACGTCTAGATTGGCAGGATGCTTTTCCGCAAAAGCACTTTTTGCGGAAAAGCGTCCATGGCCAATCTAGACACGGCTTTCCTCAAAAAAGCCCCAATCGACATTTTCGCGATCGGGGCTTTTTTGCAGAAAACAGTACTGTGCTGTTTACACTGGCTCTCTTGCGCAAATGATTTGCGCAAGAGGGCTTTTGCCCGAACGGGAGCAGCACAGTATTTCCGCAAGAACACTGATGATCTTACATGAGTCAGTGTTCTTGTGGAAATTCAAGTGGCCAGTGTAGACAGGTGGCAAGTTTTTCCGCAAAATCATCTGATTTTGCGGAAAAACTTGCCAGTCTAGACACAGCCACTGTGTCTCTTCTTCTTCCCCTTCTTTTTTTCTCTCCTTTCCCTTTCCCCTCCTCCCCCTTATCTTGGATCTGGACTTCTAACACTCCTGTCATCTGAAGAAGTAGACTGTGCTCACAAAAGCTCATGATGCCATCTACATGTTTTTTTAGTCTTTAAGGTGCTACTAGACTATTTGTTTTTAAAGTTTTTCCTGTTACAGACTAACTCTGCTACCTCTCTGAAGCTGTTAAATGTCTTTAATTTGGCAACCCTGGGAAACAGTCCTGTATTAAAACCCTGTATTAAAGAATTTGTCTTGTCAGGAAGGGTGCTGCAGAGTCTGGGCATGAGGGGGATGTGGGATGGGCATGTACCGGGCACCCCGCTCCTGGGGGTACGTGTCTCCATGTTCCCCACTGGTTCCCTGCTGCAAGAGTCTCAGGGGAAGCAAGTCTTTATGCTGCTGTTCCTTCATCTGGTGGCAAGGGGGAGCAGCAGCGTGCAAATCCACTTTCTCCTCAGCCTGCTAGGGACTATACCATGGGTGTTCCCAGATTAGGGATACCCAGAGCACAGAGGTTCATGTATAAGTGTACACGTGGACTATGTCTGTCTTAGTTTATAATCTGAACTAGAACCTCAATGCCTAACTGTTGCCAGCATGAGTGTTCTTACTCTTGGATTTAGCCCTTTAGATAGTTCAGTTCAGGATTTTATGTATTTTTACTAATACTGACATTCTTTGGCCAAATGTCTATTAGTATTTTTCCCTTCCTGAAAGTATGAAGTTCTAGCAGAAAAAGAGAGGTAATAGCTTTACTTTAAAGCTTCCTTATTGACCCAGATTTGAATTAGAAAGCACTGTTAGGCTTGCACATAATGTCTCCTGTAAGTACAAAATGAGTTCAGTAAAAGTTCATTTCTAAGTAATATCAAAAGTTGTATCAACATTCGTTGCCTGTATGTTAAAAGTGCAAAATATTTTCAAACTTATAGTAATCCTGCCAACACCACTGCACAAGATACATATGGATTTTTACCCCTTTGAAGATGGGCAAGTGAGGGTCAGATAAGTTTGTCATTCCTAAAGACAAAGCAGGTTGGGAATAGAAGTCAAGAGCATAACTTCAACTCCATCAGTCCAAACTCTAATCTTCACCAGTGTATAAATTGAGTGCTGAGGACATAGTCTAGATCACCATTAATGGGAAACGGGCTGGAATACAGATTTGCATATAAGAAACATGTCAAAATTTAATTCTTTAGAGACCTACCTGGGCTACTTGTTGTCCTGTGCAATTCCCCAAATACCATTCCTAGGAGTAAAGCCTGTAAATGATGCAATTTCACTTTGGGTTCTGAGTAATATGTCCAGAAGCAGGTTACAGCGACAGGGAGCCTCAAGGAACTGGGGCAGGGTTGTAGGATGCTGTCTTTTACTCTTAATGTCTCCAACAGAAGTTCTAGTCGATTTGATCTGGACACCTGCCAAAAAGTGGTAATTTGGATAGACGGTGATGAGGTCTGGCTTTATTTTGCTGAAAAAGAAGTCCAACACATGCCATATCCACCTCAAGGCAAATGACTCCTGTATTAATGCTAAGATAGCTGCTACCTTTTCCTCCAAAATATACCAAACCTCAAATACTGAACTAATGAAAGTGACTTTAGAACTTCAACAGATTATTTTTAAAGAATTTGGAATGATGATTTAATCTAACAAATGGCCAGCACACTAGATTTTTGGAAGTGTGCTTAGATACTTAAATGGAGCTGAGAACTGAGCACAATGAAAACCTACCCCTTACTATTAATTTGAAACCTCCTCCTCCTATCTTGGCAGACTGTCTTGTCTACATCACCTGCATTTCAAGGGCTAGCTCTGTACCACACCCTGTAAACTTGTGCTATCACACACCTAACAATCCATAGCATTGATCTATACTCCCAGTGGAATCTTCTACCCAGACTTTGGCAGAGAACTGTAGTTATTACTGTTTGAACTCTCAACACAGGTATGTGAAAATATGGATTCATAAATTTAGTAAATGAAACTTGCTTAAAATCCAAAGCCATTACAGTAACACTGGCGCAAACTGTGCATGTGCGCATATATATAAAAAAAACAAAAAACTTAACTGAAAGATTGCAGTTGCAGAGTCAAGTGCTTAAAAGTTGGGAATTACTGTTACTATATACAGCGTGGCCAAACAGATCTGGCATATCCTAAAAGAAGGAACAGGCTGCAGATGAGACTTGGTTCTATAGTACTGGTTGTAGATTCTATTCCCAGCTATCCCTGAAGTGACCTTGTACAACCTTACAATTATGTACCCTTTAAAAAAGGATGAGGATAATTTTCCTTCCCCTTGAAGTAGGGATAATGAGGTTTTGATCAATAATCCTGAAACACATAGGACTGCCACCTTGAGTCAACAGAAGACCTGAGACTAGAACTGTTTCCTTCTAGGTCCCAGCCCAACAAACTTTCTCCAGCCTAAAATATTTTCTTCAGGTGCTGCTTTGTCCAATTACTGTTTGCAGCCATGTAGGAAGCTTTACACAGCTCAAAGTATACTCAGTCACACAACAGGTCCTGTCAACCTGTGGAACTCCCTGCCAAAGGATATTGTGAAAGCCAGGACTTTAACAGGGTTCAAAAAACGAGATAAATTCATATAGGATCAGTCCATCAATTGCTATTACCCAGGATAGGTTGAGATGGTGGCAACAGGGGATGGATCACTTGATTACCTCTTCATTCATTCCCTTTGGGGCACCTGGCATTGGCCGCTGTTGGAAGACAGGATACTGGGCTAGATGGACCTTTGGTCTTATCCAATATGGTTGCCATGTTCACTGCAGATGGCACACACAGCTGGGGGGCTGGAATTTACACAGTGCAGGTGAATTAGATTTTAGCAGAAAGCCTCTTCCGTATATAGTCAATATAGCTTGTGACATTTTCTGAAGTATGTACCTTGATCAAACCCAGACTCTATTTCATGAGGACAAAAAACCCTCAATCAAGGATTACTTCTCATGCAAAAAGGGTTTCTGATCTGAAATGTTGGGCCTAAATGGTTTGTCAAAATTGTATGTTAATGAAAACAGGGTTATAATGGAAAGTTTTAGGCAAAATTAAATATAGGCCTTTATCGCCTCCACCTATGACGTGAGAGGTTTTTTTAAAAAGTTAAATACATAACTAACATCTCTAAATGCTGCAAACCAAAGTCAATGATCCTACACTTATTACATATAGTGCTTACTACAAGTGACTTCTGTAAGACTGCTCCTGGTAATTACTATATCTGATAGCAAATTGACTATATTAACACTCCAGTTATTTTCCCCTATTAAAACACTGATGGGTATCCAGCATATCTTTTCTTACAACCATACCTGAGTTAATGTGGCCAAAGGGTGATGGTCTTTACAAAAATCCAGAGGCAGCACTGTTGTTGGAACAAAAGATTTTTTAAGTGTCTTTTGGACTCTGTCAAATTCTCGGACAACTGGGAGCTTGTTTGATTGTTTACTTGGGGAAGTAACATCATCATTTTGAGAGGTATTCAGAAGTAGCCCATAGATGATTTGACGAATGGGCAGGGCAACTGTGTGAGCACTAGGTCTCTGCATGTTCTCCACCTGGACATGAAGGATTGTTCTTCTTAATATAAGGGCATCACTAATGAATGGAGACAAATTACCTTTTGCCAAAGCCTCAAGCATCCATTGTGGCAATTCTAATTTCCTGGCCACCTCAGATTCATAATTTCCATTCTGAAAAAAGTCCTCAAGATTCACATCAGACTGTCCATAATCCTCCATGGATGAGTACAGAAGCTCCCTTATTTCTTCTCTTTCATGCTTTTTAAGATATTTCAGTACGTTGTCTATAGCCTCTGTGGGGTCAGCAAAACGAGACAACCAGTTTAGAAGTCCATGAATGCGGATATGCTTCCTCCCCTTCCAACCAGAGCCTCCAACCGGCAAGCGCACCTTGCTGAAGAACGTCTCCAAAGCTGGCAGATTAATGTAATCATTACCATTCATCACAGCAAAGAGAGGAAGAAGGGCTTTGTTCATATGACTGAAGTGGCTGCATAGTCTTTCTAAAAAGAAGCATCGAGCTGGAATGTAGCACTCTAGAGTGCTTTCACAAGTACAAAGGTTTCTCCACTGAAAGTAATTCAGAGGGCAATATCCAGCTTTTAGATCAAAAATACAGAAGTCACTGTCTAATGTTAATACAGGACAATTCCAGTGATTAGCTAATGACACAATATCCTTATCTGCTTCGGAGAAGCACTGAACAAAAGGCACTTCTAATTTGGTCAAGACTTGCTTGAACACCTCTCTGGTGAGCAGGGGTAGCACACTTCCACCACCACCTCTAGAAATAGAATATGCTACTTGGATTTTATCCCTGGCTCTTTCCTTTAATGTTGCAAACTTCTTATCCGACAAGTCACATCCCCCATCTAACAAAACATATGGGTATATTTTGCATACAGACAGAGTTTCAAAAAACTTGTGTACAATATCTGTAAAAGAATCGTAATCTCCTCCATGTTGGAGGTCTAGATTTGATTCAAAATAAAGCCGATGAAACAAATTATTTCCATCGATGATTATTTTTGTATTCCTTAATTGCAGATCAGTGAAGAACTGCTTGTGCTCTCCCACATAGCTCATTAATCCATGGATACCCATAATGGTAGCAGGTAACAGCTGTAGTAAAACAAATAAAAACATTAATTTTTAAGTACAAGTGCACAAAATTTAGCCCTCGCCTGACGATCAGCTAAAAAAAAAACAAAAAAAAAACCCCCACACGCACCTTGTCAACTTACCTCAGTGCTACATTTGAGTCCAAAAGTGGCTGTTATGAAACTTTTCCTCGGGAAAAAGGAATTAAACTGGTCACCTGTAGCTTTTTCCCGACAGGTCAAATTGTTTTGAAGTACAGCTGCTAGAATTAAACGACCTCAGCCACATGACAGAGCACTAACTATGTGAAGGGCCTTTTCTAGCGCCATCCATGGCCATTGAAATTTACACCACTGGAAAGGGAACTGCTGTCACTTCTACTCTCTGGCCTGTCTGTGTAGTCGCATTCAGTGATTCCCCCACGTACGCGCTAGCTCCATGGAAAGGTCTGAGCTGGCCCATAGGGCGCGCAACTGGTTTTGGTGATTTGTTGCGCCTCATGTAGCTTCTGTAGCACTAAACCTGTCACTCAACTGCAGGGACCGTCTCCTCACCCCGCCCCCATTCTACAGCCTCCGGGAAGCGGTTACAACGTTTCACCAGGAACGGTCTCGGCAGGGCTCGGGCAGCGCTGCACACGGCCCCGGCTCGGGGTTGCCTGTGGGGGAAGAGGGGAGGGGGGGGGTCTCTAAATGGCCTGACAGCAGCGCGGCGGCCCCGTTCTCCTGCTGCTGGGCCGCGACGTTGGCTGCCCCGATCCGCCCCGCACCCCCATCCCCGCGGGTGCACCCCACCCCAGCGAAGACACCGGGGGAGGGGGGAAAACAGCTGCCCCGCCCCCTCAGGGAGATGCCAGCGGCGGACGAAAAGCCCCGCCCCTCTGCGCGCTCCGTAGGAAGGACCCGTCGCTGCCACAGCCGGAGGGGGGGAGGAGGAAGCCAGTTCCGCTCCCTTCGTGGCCCAGCAAACAGCGGCCACTTCCGGGGAGGAGGCCCGGACGTTACATCTCGTGTTACTACGCCAACCGTCGCGCGTCGCTGTGGCGTCGCTCATCGGTGCGTCATACTAACGTCTGCTTCCAGGCGGCCCACGTGACCGGCCTGCTCGGGTTCTCTCGGGGCTGGGCTCTGTATCCCGTCGGGAAGTGCGGCGTTTCTAGGAGACCAGTCCCAAACAAATGGCGGGGGGCGGGAGGAAGGAGGGGAAGAGAGGACCCTGCCCAAGAGAGGAGCGAGCGGGAGGGTGGAGCGGGCCGTGCGCGCAGCTACCGGCTGGGGTGGGAGCCCCGGGACCCCCCCTCTCCTCCTCTGGGCCTGGGGGTGGAGAAGGTAAATAGACGTGACTGCCATGTGCTCAGCGTGGCCCCGCTCCCCCCCGCACGCCAGAGCCCCGGGCTCGCTCGGCAGGAGTCCCGGGGGCAGCACCCGGCAGTGCCGAGCCCCATCCCGTCAGAGGGCGCTGCGGGCGGGCATCGTGCAAAGGGGGGTGAAGAGAAGAACCCCCTGGTCCGTCTAGCCCCGGATCCTGCCCTTGGACGGCGGCCAGTGGCAGGTGCTTCAGCGGGAGCGAGCCCAGCAGGCAATTGTTGAGTGAGCCGCCCTCTGCTGTACATTGCCAGCTGCACGGAGCAGTCAGAGGCTTAGGTGGTTCCAGGGTGTGGAGTTGTGACCCCGCTTGTCTTGCTAACAGCCACTGATGGAGCTATTGCCTGTGCACTTATCTAATTCTTTTTTTTTATTTAGATGGATCATTTATAGTTGTGGTTTTCGTAACATCTGCCACCAGTGAGTTGCACAGGTTGACTGTGAAGTTATATCACTGTTTTACTTTTAAGCAATTAATAGGCTTATCAGTTTTATTGAGTGACCCCTGATTCTTGTGTTATGTGAAGAGATAAATAACACCTTCCCCATTCACTTTCTCTACCTTTATGATTTTACAGAGCTCCATTATACCTGGTCTGTGCCCCTCCCTGCCTCCAGTCATCTGTTTTTCCAAGCGGAATAGTCCCAGTCTATTTAATCTCTCTGCATATGGAAGATAGTCTGTACCCTTAATCATTAAAAAGACTGTTTTAACTAGGCATGGAAGGATTAGATTTCTGTTGATAAATGTCAAGTCATGTATAACAAACTCATGAAACTCCAATAATAGAAATTTACAGCTAGGCAAAGTGAGAAATGTCGGTTGAGAACATAGTTTAAAATAAAACTGTCAATTTTATAAATGTTGACATGTAATACTGAGAATCTGTGTTTTAATTGTTTTAAGGTTTAATATTTTGAATGTCATTGTCTACTGTCATTAAATAATTATTGCACAACCAGACAATAATTTCCCACAATTATGAACATTTAAATAGCTAAAACTCAAAAAATTGATTAAATCCTATAATTTGGCACACCTGAGAAAATGTAAATCGGTGACAATAAAAATACTTTAAAATAAACATTGGATAATATCCATCAAAATGGTAAAACAATAAGCACTGAATTGAATCTAAGCCTTGTTATGAGCAAATGAAATTCTGCTATTGGGCAATGCTGTTTGCCTGGTTTGCAAAATTGTCATGAAAACATAACCTAGCCACCAAATCTAATTATTTGTTTGGCTGTATAACCAGGAAGTACAGTAAAACCTGCCTTAAGGCACATATGCACTAGCACAGCTACACTGATGCAGCTACTCTGCTTTAAGATATGTGATGTGGTTACTCTAAGCTAATTGGAATGAGCACTCCTGTTGGCTTAATTACTACAGTTTCCAAGAATGGCATTAGCTATCTAAGAAAGAGCAGTTTTGCTGACATCCTAATGTCTACATCTATTCTTATATTGGTATCATTTATGTTACATGGAGAGTGTGTGTGTGTGGTATATTTACCACTCTGAGCAACATAAAGTATGCTACCATAAGCTATAATGTAGATCTAGTGTTAGAGAATCTCTGAAGAGAGATCACCTGTCACAAGGGACTACTTGCAGAGGCCACAGAACACTATGGCACTCTTCTATATAGGGAAGTAAAAGTTTAATTGGTTAACTGATAAGCTGATTCTTATCAGTTCTGGTTAACAGTTAAACTCTGCAGCCCATGGGGCTGGCAGCATTGGAAGCCCATGGGGTCAGCAGCCAACTGGTCTCGTTTAACTGTGTAACCTCATGGTGTCCAACCAGTTCTGAAGCAGTTGCCAATATAGTGGCTACTGCTATAGCAAATTAACCACACTCAGTCGACCAAATAGCTGCATTGTTCAAGCTGACCAGCCATACTCAACTGGTCAAATAGCCACATGTGGCTAGTGGCTAGCATGTTGAACACCGCGGGTGTAACTGATTTAATTTTAATCAGTTACGAGGGGGGGCTGTGCCCCCTGCTTGCTATGCCCGCCAACCCCTCTCTCTGGTGGTAGTCATTCTTGGCTCTCCCCTGGGCTGTCCGGGAGGGCCAGACTGGGGTGTGGTAGCCTTGGCCTGCCCTGGCCGCCCCCCAGGCCATCGGGCAGGGCCCAGGGTAGGCCGACTCCAGCTCTCTCCCCTCCGGGCCACTGGGGGTGGGGCCCAGGCCAAGCATCACAAGCCACAGCTCACTTCCCCTGACAGGTGGGGGAGAAAGGGGACCAGGCTGAGGCCTTGCCTGGGCCCACTTTCTCCCTCCGGCCCCTGGGGTGGGGTGCGGTGGGGCGAGGCCGTGGTGCAGCAGCCCCAGCTCCTGAGCACTGGGGAGGGAGGTGGAAGAGGCAGGCAGGACAGAGAGACATGGTTACTATTTTAGGAGTCTTTACATCCCTACTGCTGTGCAAACCTTTGAAGAGAGATTATGTCTTTCAAGAGACCCCTTTTGCTAACTCTAGTGCTCGTGGCAGGTTTTACTGTACTCTGTCAAAGTTTAGGGACACCCTATAAGGTTGTATATTCAAATCCTGGCAGGTTAATTTCTCTGTATTTCCTTGAGGAAGATAAACTGAGTTCTAGGAAACTTAACTGTTGCTGGGTCTTTGGGAACAACCCTTAATAGACCACTTTACATAGCACTTTTCAGAGAGATTTCATTCCATTGTTTAGTGTGTTGTGAACCATTGCCTTTTCCAGAGGTGACTGGGATTTGGTGATGGGAAGCAAGTCAATACTCCATAGAGGCCATGTATAGTTTTATGAAAATGCATTAATAACTTTCAGTCCTATATCTCTCTGTGCACGCACCATGCACTGTGATTCTTTTATAGTCTGTTTAGATTATGTAAAAAGGAGATACAAAATGAACAAATCTTAGATACCACAGAAATAATCTGAGCCTAATGAACAAATCTTAGATACCACAGAAATAATCTGAGCCTATAGTATGAGTGCCTGAATGGGAAGCCAGGACATTCAAATCTAAGGTTGAAACTTTATTCTAATTCATCCTCAGACATGCAACATATAAATGGTGTGTGCTTTCTGACATAAATTAGAACAGTTCCAGGGGCCGTCTGAATGCTGCTTTATAAAGAATTTTGGACATTCCCCTTTCTGTCCCAAGTGTTGCTGCATCCTGCGCTGCCCAATACTGAGGGTGTGTCAGGAAGGTTCTGTGCTTCTCTTATTCTAGTGAAATGCTAGGGGTTTTTGTAAACGTGGTCCAGAATCTGGGCATCTGTCTTGAATTTTTGCCTTTTTACAGAATAGTTGTAGGGAGAAATGAGAGAGAGCCACCAAGTGTGAGCTAGGGCTGGTAAGTCAACTTTGAATATCTAGTTCATTGTTAATAGTAATAGCTGTGTTAGTCTGTTCTTGCTGAAACAAAAGACAGGACTATGCAGCACTTTAAAGACTAACAAGATGGTTTATTAGGTTCATTTTAGTTCATTGTTAGTTTGTCACAACTTTGACAGTATCAACATTTTGAAGCTTATTGTTTGTTTTTCACAGCAGCTTACAAAACACATTCATCTAAGGAGTGGATAATACCAGCACTGTTGCAGGGTAGCAGTGTCTATATAGTGGACCAGGTGCAACTGACAGTTTCATGGTGCTGGTTGCTTCCTGACTCCCTGATTTTACAGTTCATTTTAAAGGGAAAAGATCTTTAAATATGTTAATTAATCCTCAGTCCTGAGGGAAATAGGTGTAAGAATGTTATTAGTTAATTTTACAAATGGGGAAACAGAGGTAGAGTCTGTAGACCAAAGCCATTGAAGGAGTTAACACAGTTATAACGAAGTTGTTTGTAGGTCTCAGTCCTGTGTGCAGACCCCTAGACCATGCTTGACTATAAGCGGGTATCATGTTGCACTTTAGTATTTCATAAGGATATTGTTAAAATAATTTTGTATAGCCCTTTTCACATATGAATCTCAAAGCATTTTACATTGAAGGTAATTATAATTGTCTCTATTTTACATGGGAAAGTGAGGGTGTGGTGGCTTGCCAGTGGTCACCCAGCAGGTGGACAGTAGAATAAGGAATAAAACCAAATCTCCTGATTCCCAGGCCAGTGCTCTATTCACTAGGCACCATGCTCATAATGGGGGATATACAGGTACCTATGGCTATGTCTACACTGTGATGTTGGTATGTGATTCCCCTGCTTATGTACACATACTTATGCTGGAACAAATGGCCAAATATAGGCTTTGAGCTGTGTAATGGATCTTCTGAAAGTAGTACTGGTAAGCCCCAAAACTAACATTCCAGTATATATTATTAACTTTTAAAATGAACTTATATTTTAAAAAAGTGACAGCACTGTATGTTATGAAAGAGTAACGTACAAACCTTAAGTGTGTGTGTGTGTGTGTGTGAGAGAGAGAGAGAGAGAGAGAGAGAGAGAGAGAGAGAGAGAGAGGGGCATTAAAATAGATACAGGCAGTCCCCGACTTACGTGGATCCGACTTACGTCGGATCCCTAGATACGAACTGGGTGAGGCAACTCCCGCACATGCGCAGCAGCATTCCCGGGGCTCGCTCACCTGGGTCCTAGGATCCTCCTCCTCCTCGGGCCGGCTCCGACTGGGGTCCCGCAGAGCTGCCGGGCAGAGGAAAAGTGCCTCCCCCTGCCAGCAACAGGCTGCCCCCTCCCCTGAGCAACAGGCTGCCGAACAGACAAAAGCAGCCTCTCTGCCCCTCCTCCCCTCTATACATGCCGGGCTCCTGGAGCGCAGCAGCGTCCCCGGGGCTCGCTCACCTAGAATCATAGAATCATAGAATAATAGGACTGGAAGGGACCTCGAGAGGTCATCGAGTCCAGCCCCCCGCCCTCAAGGCAGGATCAAGCTCCGTCTACACCATCCCTGACAGATGTCTATCTAACCTGTTCTTAAATATCTCCAGAGAGGGAGATTCCACCACCTCCCTTGGCAATTTATTCCAATATTTGACCACCCTGACAGTTAGGAATTTTTTCCTAATGTCCAATCTAAACCTCCCCTGCTGCACTTTAAGCCCATTACTCCTTGTCCTGTCCTCAGAAACCAAGAGGAACAAATTTTCGCCTTCCTCCTTGTGACACCCTTTTAGATATTTGAAAACCGCTATCATGTCCCCCCTTAATCTTCTTTTTTCCAAACTAAACAAGCCCAGTTCATGAAGCCTGGCTTCATAGGTCATGTTCTCTAAACCTTTAATAATTCTTGTCGCTCTTCTCTGTACCCTTTCCAATTTCTCCACATCTTTCTTGAAATGTGGCGCCCAGAACTGGACACAGTACTCCAGCTGAGGCCTAACTAGTGCAGAGTAGAGCGGCAGAATGACTTCACGAGTTTT
Source organism: Pelodiscus sinensis (assembly GCF_052426305.1). NCBI lineage: Eukaryota > Metazoa > Chordata > Testudines > Trionychidae > Pelodiscus > Pelodiscus sinensis. The sequence goes on along the minus strand of NC_143053.1, from coordinate 183,547,316 downwards.
GCTTACAACACACCTGTTGATACAACCTAGAATCATATTTGCTTTTTTTGCAACAGCATCACACTGTTGGCTCATATTCAACTTGTGGTCCACTATGACCCCTAGATCCCTTTCCGCCATGCTCCTTCCTAGACAGTCGCTCCCATCTTGTATGTATGGAACTGATTGTTCCTTCCTAAGTGGAGCACTTTGCATTTCTCTTTATTAAACCTCATCCTGTTTACCTCTGACCATTTCTCTAACTTGCTAAGGTCATTTTGAATTATGTCCCTATCCTCCAAAGAAGTTGCAACCCCACCTGGGTCCTAGAATCTACCTCCTCCTCCTCTTCGGCCGGCTCCAACTGGCCTCTGCCTGCAGCAGCTGGCCACAGGGACAGGGATCCCGCAGAGCTGCTGAGCAGAGGAAAAGTGCCTCTCCCCCTCCCCCCCCCCGCGGCCTCGCATCCTGCACGCCTCCCCCCTCCCCCCCTGCCAGCAACAGGCTGCCCCCTCCCCTGAGCAACAGGCTGCCGAACAGCAGACAAAAGCAGCCTCTCCGCCCCTCCTCCCCCTATACATGCTGGGCTCCCTGGGCAAACAAAGACTCCACCAAAACAAACAAAGTGCTGGCCTCATTGTGTTAGCAAAAAAAGGAAATAAAGCTATTAGCTCAAAGCATGGTGCAGAGCTGTTTGGTATTTGATGAGTTACTCCTTTAGTCCTGAGTTTGTCACAGTGTAGTAACTTCCCCCTTCCATTACTTAAGCTTGAAACAGCACATATCATTTAGCTAATTGTGCATGTTTTAGAAGCTATAGTAAAAAGGGGAACTAGCTGTTTAGACCCATTTCTCAAGGACTGGAGTACACGTATTACTTGAGTTAGGGAAATTTGCTAATTGCTATTGCTTAAGTAAGCTATACTGGTGGTTGTTACTGAATGGAATAGAGTTGAAATATGCTAACCAATAACGCGGCAACACGAAGCTAAGGTAACAAATCAAGACGTGCCAAGTTAGATAAGAAAGTTAAAGAAAGTATAAAAAGGATGCTTAGCCTACGCTCAGGGTCGGCTCTGCTTTGAACATTGAGTTCCTTAGCCGTACCTTGGTTGCAACCAATAAACTTGAGTTGGACCCAGCCTGAAAGTGTGACTCTCTTCTTGGGGTAAATCAGACTAGCCTCCAAGGGGACGAAACCAGAAATTTATGCAACAAATTGGCACCCCAGATGGGACACCCCTTGGACTACTCCGGAGTCGGACGACAAGATTCGCCGTAGGTGACCGTGAAGTGCGCACCGGACTGTTTGAGTCCGTCACGGCACCGAAAGCGTGAGTCGGGACATCCGGAAAGTTAAAGGAGTCTCTATTGAATGAGTCACACGAGGCTGTCAGGTCCGAAGAAAAGAGGAAGGCGCCGGGGTATAGACGGAGTGAGTATACCTATTCCTGTGTTCTTGTAGATATTGATGTGTAAGTTTGCACTCAGCACAGAGGTCTGAGTATTTGTTTGTCCCCCGGGGGCGTTGCGTTCAGCACATAGGTCTGAACATTGGAAAGAACACAATATTGTGGAATTGGGTCGCACCCAAATGGTAAAAACCTCTGTAAGCCCCAGAAGGAACACCACGAACCAGTGGGTTGCGTGGGGAAATTATGAGGAGTTAGAAAAACCCCAGGGGATTGCTTTTGTTTTTAGTAGGAGTACTTCTGTTCTTGATATTAATGATTTGTTAGAAACCTAAATTGTGAAACTAAAAGTTTGTGTGTAAGAATGACTGTCGCTGACCAGGTCTGAGACTTAAGCTGACTCCAGCCGCCCCAAGAATCCTGCAAGGGGAAACCCGAGGACCAGGATTTCTTGATTGCAAGGGGGGTCAGCCGAACCTCGTGACCCAGCGAGTCTCCAAGCCCCCTGTTTGTCTATATTTGTTGCTGTCTGATAGACCTGTCTTAAGTGTCACGGTTCCACAAGGGCACACCGGTGTCTCTAGTGAGGCAGCCAAGCGCTGGACCCTCTCTGAGTTCGGACGCTAAAAGCTGGTGTGGTGTCATTCTATCGACATACGGAGCCGTGGTAAAAGCGTGTTGACTGTGTGTGTGTGTGTGTGTGTGTGTGTGTAATAAATATATAGACATGAGTCCAGGTCGCTCCCGGGTAGAAAACTCCGTAACCCCATTGGGATGCATGTTGCGCAATTTCAGTAAATTTAAGGGTGATTTTGGGATTAAAATGACAAAGGATTATTTAATCAAGTTCTGTCAGCTAGAGTGGCCAATCTTTGGGATAGGCTGGCTAGATACAGAGTCTTTTAATGTAAATCTAGTTGCCTCTGTGCATAGTATTGTTACTCGAGGTAGGCACTGAGATTAGTTCCCAAATATTAATTGTTGGTTGAATCACATGCAGAGGCGACCTGCGTGGCTGCTGAAGTGTAGTATAGGAGCTTGTAGAGTTATGATAGCAAAAACTAAGGCCACGGGAGGCAAGAGAGCGTGCCCCAAGGTTTTAAATGATTCTAGTAGTGAAGTTGATCTGACTCAAGGCAGGCGTAGAAAAACTCCCATGGTGGAGCAACATGAGGAGGGGAAGGAAGAAGGCGAAGCAAGCTACCTGTATGTAAACCCCTCCTCACGAAGATTAGAGATAATATGCTGGAGCATGCCTTTGTTGTTTCATCTGCATGCCCAGTTGCCTAACTAGGGCGAGATATGCTAACTAAGCTGCAGGCTGAAATTTTCTTCCGTGGTGATCGGATTGTAGTGCAGCTGCCGGTGAAACAGGGCTCT